>NW_008349073.1:1276151-1335733 GCF_000622305.1 Nannospalax galili | reverse complement strand
GCCGGGTGTGGTGGCACATGCCTTTAATCCCAGCACTTGGGAGGCAGAGGCGAGCAGATCTTTGTGAGTTTGAGGCCAGCCTGGTGTACATAATGAGTTCCAGGACAGCCGGGGCTACAAGAAGACTCTCTCAAAAAGACAAAAAAAAAAAGTTGTTCTTGGGGCTGGAGAGATGGCTCAGTGGTTAAGAACACTGGATGTTCTTGCAGAAGACCTGGGTTCAAATCCCAGCACCCACATGGCAGCTAACAACTGTCCATATCTCCAATTCCAGGGGACCCGACAGCCTCTTCTGTCCTTCGCGGGCATTGCATGACATAGGTAGGTGCACTTACCTACATGCAGGCATAACACTCATACACATAGAATAAAAATAGTAGGGGCTGGAGAGATGGCTCAGTGGTTAAGAACACTGAATGTTCTTGCAGAAGACCCGGGTTCGAATTCCAGGACCCACATGGCCGCTAACAACTGTCCAGAACTCCAGTTCTAGGGGGTCCGATGCAAGTCCCAGCATCTGCATGGTGGCTAGCAACTGTCCATAACCCCAGTTCCTGAGCATACAATGCCTTCTTATGACCCCTGCAGGTATTGCACAACACGGGTGCACTTACACACGTAATAATTAAAAATATTAAAAAAATAAATAAAAATAATAAAGAAAATATAAAAAAAAAGAAAAAAGTTGTTCTCAGGGCTGGTGAGATGGCTCAGCAGTTAAGAGCACTGGCTGCTCTTGCTGAGGACTGAGTTCAGTTTCGAGCACCCACATTGCAGCTTACAACCATCTGTAGTGCCATTTTTAGGAGATCCAACATTGTTCTCTTATGGGGTATTACACACGAGTACACTTCCATACGTGTAAGCAAAACACTGTTTATACACATAAAATAAAAATAAATCAAAATATGTTTTTTTAAAAAAGTTGTTCCTTGACTTCTATGTGTGTGCTATGGAATGTGCTTTCTCTCTCTCTTACACACACACACACACACACACACACACACACACACAATAATTGTAATAAAAGTCTAGATCAAATGTTATTTTAAAATTCCATGAATATAAAAAGTAGAGATACCAATATTATTATTATAGCACTCGTGTTCTTACTCTTTTTGTTTCATATTTTATTAAAATAAAGGAAATCCAGGTATGGTAGTAAAAGACTTTAATTCCAGTTATTCTGAAGAATTAAGTGGGAATATCCCGAGTTCAAGGCCAGCCTGGACAACACAGTGAGACTCCCATTTCAAAAAATAAAAAAATAGAGGGCTGGAGAGGTAGCTCAGTGGTTAAGAGCACTTTATGCTCTTCCAGAGGACCTGAGTTGGGCTCTCACCACACACATCAGGCGGCTCACAACCTCCTGTAACTCCAGCTCTAGCAACATACATGTGGCATTCACCCACACAGACATACACATAAATAAAAATAATAAAAAAGGTAAATCTTTGAAGAATAAATAAATAAATAGGGATGGTAAGATGACTCAGCTAATAAAAACACTTGCTGACATGGCTAATGAGTTCTATCCCCAGGACCCACAAGGTGGAAGGAGAGAACCAACTCCGTCATTATCAGCTGACCACATTCACACTGTGACAGGCATACACACACACACACACACACACACACACACACACACACATTGAATAAAGGTAATAGAACTTTTTTTTGGTCTTTTAAAAAATATTATTTTTAGGGGCTGGAAAGATGGCTCAGTGGTTAAGAATACTGGTTGGTTTTACAAAAGACTCGGGTTTGAATCCCAGCACCCATGTGGCAGCTAACAACTGTCTGTAACTCCAGTTCCAGGGGATCTGATGGCCTCTTCTGACCTCTGCAGGTATTGCACGGCATGGGTGCACTTACCTACATGCAGGCAATACATGAATACACGTAAAATAAAAATAATTTTAAAATTTTTATTACTTTTATTTTATGTGTACGAGTGTTTTGCCTACATGTGTATAATTGCACCATATGTGTGCAATGCCCTGCAGAGGCCAGAAGAGGGTGTTGTTTGAACCTGAGTTCTTAACTGCTGAACCATCTCCCCAGCCCCATCTTTTTTGGTCTTTTTGAGATAGGGTTTCCCTGTAGCTACAGCTGGCCTGGAACTCGCTATGTAGACCAGGCTGGCCTGTGTGAGATCTGCCTGCCTCTGCCTCCCGACTACTGGGATTAAAGGCATGTGCCATCTCCCAACTATAATAGAACTTCTAAAACAGACAAAAGAAATGAATAAATAAAGTGATACAGATAAAGCTGATATGCCATTTCTCTTTCTGGATTCATTTCCTTCTCTGAGGAGCTTTTCTCATCCTGTTAGTTTATGTATTTATTTTGTTTTTAATCTTAATTGTCAAAAAACAAAAGTAAAAACAAAAATCAGACCTGGTGGTGCACACCTGTAATCTCAGTATTTGGGAGGTGGAGGCATGAAGATCAGGTGTTCGAGGTCATCCTTGCTATGTGAGACTGTCTCAAAACAGTAAAAATGAAAAATTGAATAATAAATTTAAAAATTAAAAAACATAATTGCGCCAGGCGTAGTGGCGCACACCTTTAATTCCAGCACTCGGAAGGCAGAGGCAGGTGGATCTCTGTAAGTTCAAGGCCACCCTGGTCTACATAGTGAGTTCCAGGACAGCTGGGGCTACAGGGAGACCCTGAACCAGTGTCCAGTCTACAAAGAGGAGGGTCAACATAGAGGAAACATTTCCTCCATGCTTCCAAGTGAAGCCAGCCATAGTTGAGCAGGACCTTTGACTTATCTTCACATAGACGGAACTGGTAAAAGAAAGAAGCCAGGGTCTCCTCCCAAGCCCATGTGACCCCTGAGGAACAGATCCTCAACCTTAAGAGTAGAAATAAATTGTTTTATCTGGGCCAACTGTAGGGTCTTAAACACCCAAAAGGAAAGTATAACCAAAGATTAATGGGATCAATATAATTTTTAAGAGTCTATATGTACAGCTAAATGCTACATAACAAGAAACAATGCCAGACAGGCGATACCTTCTTTTGAGTTAATGGCCAAGGTGGCACAAGAGACTCCCAGACAGTAACCCAGCATCTAACTAGGGAAATGAACAGCAGGCCCCAATCTTATCTAAAGGAATATTGACAACTGATTGCTGCTAGATGAGGAACAGCTGATGTTCCTAAAACTAGGATCTCTAGCTAGGCTGACTAGATTCAGCAGTCAGAGAAACACTGGAGAGTGGCTGGGGGTGTCGACAACATAGTGGACAGTAACAAGGATGACAGAGTATGTGGGCTACAGTATGTGGGAGGGGGGAGGCTATGGGAGGGTGCCATTTGGGAAGTGGATATATAGATGAATAAGATTGTGTGGGGTGTTCTGTATGATATACACACAGAAAAATCAACAAATTATTTAAAAAGACATATTTGAGGAGGAAGCATAAAAATTTACTTCATGTTAAATAGTAGAGGTGATAAACATTACCAGTGAAATCTACCTGATGACTTTATATCCATACTCAGGTACTAAGGATCTGAGTGTAACTGACTGTGACTCAAAAAGGCAAAAAAAACAAAAAACAAAAAATCATAATTGCTTTTAAGGAACAAGTGGTACATGCATGTGGTACAGAATTGAAAAGGAACATTAAGCTCCGTGTGTGCTTCCTGGCACTCATTTTCCTTCCAAGGCAGCCACCAGCTCTGGGTTTTGTGTGTCTGTTTAGAGTCTGGGTGTGAGTGTGTCCTTTGTCACTCTTCTACCCTGGCAGGTTCTGTATCCTGGAGACTGCTCTCCACTTGTCTGTCTATTTAACAGGGCATACTGGACCACATTAGACATCATTCTATTTCAGTGTACATAGTTCCACTCTGAATTGTGTTCTGTTACATTGATTGTAGTGTGTGTATGTTGGGGGCCGGAACCCAGGACCTCACACATAGTAGGCATTTGCTCCACTGAACACACATCCTGGCCCCTGATATGTGTCATTTTATTTAGCTCCTCTTCTATGAAGAATTGGGCTCAAGCTGTTTCTCCTTTTCTTGCTGTTTCAGACAATGCGACAGCGAATAATCTTATATATTGTCTTTGGGAACTTGTGAAGTAGAATTGCTGCCATAAAATATTTATTCCTACTGACAATATATAAAAATGCCATTTTCTCCCCATATGCTTAATGGTTCATTATTTTCAAATGTTTTAATCTTTTATCAGTCTAAAGGTTAAAAAATTAAATCTTGGTATGGTTTTATTTTGCATTTATTTTAAGAATGAGTTTCAATAGCTATGTTTTTAAAGGTCATTTGTCTTTTCTCTGTGTGATATTTCTGTTTGCCAGTCATTCTACAGGATTATGAGTTTCTCATTGATTTGGAAGAGCTTTGTGGGTTTAAGGAGATTAGCTTTTTATCTGCAGTATACACTTGAAATGTATTTTCTCAGTGTGTTGCTTTTCATATATATATATTTGTCCTGCTGATTTGTCTATATTTTTTCTGGCCTTTTATTTAAATCTTTTATTTTATAGCTTCTAGGTTTTTGTGTCATGCTTCAGAATGCCTTCCTTACTCCAAGGTTTTAAAAAGCATTTCCAAAGAATGAGGTGGTGGTTTGCAATCCCAGCCTTTGGGAGGCTGAGGCAGGTGGATTGACACAAGTTTGAGACCAATTGAGTTCTAGGCCAACCAAAGTTATGTAGAGCAACCCTATTCTAAAAACAAAAAACAACTGGGAATGGTGGTGCATACCTTTAATCCCAGCACTCAGGAGCAGAGGCTGGCCTATCTCTGAGATCAGGGCCTGCCTGGTCTACATAGCAAGTTCCAGGCTATATGGGGCTACAGAAAACCCGTCTCAAAAAAACTGAAACCAAAACAGCAACAACAGTAACAAAGCAAAAACAGACACAGGACTGGAGAAATGGTTCTGTGAGTAAAGTACTTGCTATGCAAGCATGAGGACCTGAGTTCAGCTCCCCAGAATGCACATAAAAAGCCAGGAATGGAGGGGTATGCCTGTAATCCCAGCACTGGAAAATGGAGACAGGAGAATCCCATGGGTTTGGGGGCCAACCAGTCTACCTAACAGTGAGCTCTAGGTTCATTGAGAAACCCTGTCTCAAAAATAAGGTGGAGGGCTGGTGAGATGGCTCAGGGGGTGAAAGTGCCTCCTGTCAATTCAAATGATCTAAGTACCGATTAGGTAGACTGGTTGGCCCCCAAACCCATGGGATTCTCCTGTCTCCATCTTCCAGTGCTGGGATTACAGGCATGCCGCTCCATTCCAGGACCCACATGGTGAAAGATGAGAACTTATTCTAACAAGTTGTCCTCTGTCAGATTTGGGCCATGGCATGTGAGTGCTGCCCGCACCAAATAAATAAATAAATAATGAAACAAAATTTTTAAAGAAAAAATGGAGAGTGATAGAGGAAGGCACCTGATGTTAACCTCTGGCCTTCACATACATATAACACAGGCACACACAGACACATAGACACACAGACACACATCCTCGCCAAAGAAACAAAACCCCCTCATTTTCTTTTCTTCAAGTACTTTAAAAAATTGTAGTTATTTCTGATCCATTTGGAATTTTCTTTCTTTTTAAAAAGTTTCTTTGTATTATTTTTTAATTATGTGTATGTGCTTGTGTATAACTATGTGCATGTGAGTGCAGGTGGAGGTCAGAGGCATCAGAACCCCCCAGAGCTGGAGTTATAAGTGATTATGAGCTGCCTGATGTGTGTGTTGGGAACTGAACTCAGGTCCTCTACAAGAGCAGTCAGGCAATCAGTGGTCTTAACCACTGAGCAAGCCCCCCTTTCACATATTAAATGTATTACTTAAATAACATTCAATAAAATTCATCCTTTTTTCTTTTTTCTTTTTTTTTTTTTTTTTCATCTTTTTGAGAGGGTCTCCCTGCAGCTGGCCTGGACTCACTATGTAGACCAGGCTGGTCTTGATCTCGTAGAGATCCACCTGCCTCTGCTTCCTGAGTGCTGGGATTAAAGGTGTACACCACCAAGCACCATGCACCCCTATGCCCGGCCCTTTGTTTTGAGACATGGTTTCATGTAGCCCAGGCTGGCATCAAATTTGCTATGTAGTGTAGGATGAATTTGAACTCCTGATCTTCCAGCCTTTACCCCTCCCTCTCATCCCCCAATGCTGGGATTTCAGGTGTGCACAACTAGGCCTGGTTTATGTGATGTTGAAGATTAAATCTAGGGCTTCATTCATGCTAGGCAAGCACTCTGAGTTATATTTCCAACCCTGTGCTTCTTTTCTGCATAGTTTTGAGAATTTAGACAAAATCATAAAGTTCCATGTTATTAAAAAAAAAAATTAAAGCATAGAGTTAGCCAGGCATGGTGGCATACACCTTTAATTCTAGCACCCAGGAGGCAGAGGCAGGTGGATTTCTGTGAGATGGAGGCCGTCTTGGTCTACATACTGGGTGCCAGGTCAGCTGTCTCAAAAAGGAAAAAAAAGCATAGAGTGGCCACCATATTCCAGATAGAGAACAATCCCATCTGCTTTTATTTTATTAATGAAAAATTTTTGTTACGCTTGTGTGTATGTACACACACACACACACACACACACACAGGCGTGCGCGCGCGCGCGGGCGCGCGCCACAGAAGACACATGGAATTCAGATAACTTTCAGGAGTCACTTCTCTCCTACCATGTGGGTCCTGAAATTTTGGACTCAGGTCACCAGGTGTGGTAGCAAGCAGTTTTACCTGCCTGTGACTCCCCATCTGATTTTAGACAGACAGTCCCCAACTTTTAATGGTTCAATTTAAACAACTTTTCATTGAAAGGATGGTGCAGAAGTGACATGCATTAAATAGGAATCATATCTCTGTTTTGAATTTGGATCCTTTCCTAGGCTAGCAGTATGTGGTCTGATTCTCCAGATGCTGGGCAGCTGCCATGAGCCACAGCCCCCATTCAGCTATTTGATCACATGGAGAAATATCAGACGTGCTACAGCATGCTGTGTTGTTAAGCTAGGCTGCTCAGTAGTTCAGGGATTTAAATGTATTTTCTTCTTAGGGTATTTTTATCTCATGATAAGGATGTAGCCCTTTCATAGTCAAAGCACATTGCACATCCTCCTCTCTGCACTGGCTACCCACTGTTCTTTTCCTATTAAACCCACACATTCAGAATCTCTAGGACTGGCTAAAGGTTGGTTCCCCAGGTGATTATGATTTACATCTGGGGAGTAACCATTGCCTGAGGATGTTGTGTCATAACCTGGCAGGAATTTTCCTGGCATCTTGGAGTAGACTTGGAACTGTGAAGACTAAGATTAAGGCCTCAAATTGGTAAAAATAACAGCTAGTCTTTCCCGAGAACTTATTACCTGACAAGTACTGTGCTGAACACATTTATTATGCTACCTCTCACACTTCCCAACAGTTCTGTAAGGTAAACGAATCGCCTCCATTTTACAGATAAGGAGACTGAGGATAGAGATAAAGTACTTTGTCCAAGACCACACAACCAGGCTATGGGGGAGCCAAGATCTGGACCCAGGCAGGCCATTCGAAATGTCCCTACTCCTTACTCCTGTACTCTATTGCCCCCCCCCCCAGCCTGACAGTGGGACAGTTATCCTCATTGGCTCTCACATCCTCTGAAGATTCTCCTAGTACAACTTCTTGCTTGGGATGTTGGTATTCCTAAAGTAGGGATGATTCGGGAGGGACCGTGAGAGCAGAGCACAGAGCAAGCTCTGCTGCTGGGATAAGTAGGTCAAGACCTGGGTTGGGGAGGGGATGCAGAGAGTGGGGGTGCAGGGGAACGCTGAATGTTTCTGTGCTGACAGCATCTTTCCTTCCTCTGCACTGGACAGAGCCTCTTCTGTTTCTCTTCATCTGACCTCCTGTTTACTCCTCTGGCTCTGGAGTTCCTGGCTCCTCTGATTACCTCTTCTTAAGCCCCTACCTCTTCTTTCTCTGCCTCGGCTTGGTAAGAGGGACAAGGGCTCTGAGGGCTGGGTATGGGGAAACATCTCCTGGTTCTGGTGAATGGGTCCTGGAAGTGGGTAGGTCCCACAGGCCTTCAGCATTGGAAGAGAGAGGGCTGTGGGAGGGTTTAGAAAACACCCTGAAAAGGTAATCCTTGCGGTTAGAGGCCCTATCACTTCCCAGAAGGGAATTTGGAAGTGGCCACTGTCTTTTAAGAACTTTAACTGAAAGCTGGGCGTGGTCCTTTAGTGCCAGCACTCAGGAGGTGTAGACAGACAGATCTCTTGTGAGTTCAAGGCCAGCTTGGTCTACATAGTGAGTTCCAGGCCAGCTGGGGCTACAGGGAGACCCTGTCTCAAAAAGACCAAAAAAAAAAAAAAAAAGGAACTTTAACTGAATCACAGTGTTCATAGTAGTGCATGAATTGGACAAGGTGAATGCACTTGTGTAACCAGCATCTGATCAGAATCTGATCAGACTGTGCCTGGCAGCTTTGGAACTCCTCTCAGGCCCTGTTCTAGTTGGCACCCCTGGAGTGTAGGGGAAGCATATTTTTGGTTCTGGCATTTAGAGAGGGTCTAGGGGTACTTAAATGTCCTGTAATTGTAATACATGGGACAGATCTGGAGATTGCCCTGTCTAGGTGTCCTGTTGAGAAGTGGTATGCCAAAGACCTGAGGGACAGGGACTGCAGCTGTGTTAGTGAGAGGGGTCTTCACAAATATGCCAACTCTGTCACCACTCCAGGCCTCCGAAATGCCCCTCGTTGCTGGGCAGTGATCCAGCCCCTGCTGTGTGCTGTGTACATGCCCAAGTGTGAGAATGAACGAGTGGAGCTGCCCAGCCGTACCCTCTGCCAGGCCACCCGAGGCCCCTGTGCCATCGTGGAGAGGGAGCGGGGGTGGCCTGACTTCCTGCGTTGTACACCTGACCACTTCCCTGAAGGCTGCCCGGTGAGTGCTCTGTGGGGCAAGATAAGTCGTCTAGTCTGCCACAGGGCAGCATTGAGCAGGATGCAGGGAAGCCAGAGCCCTGTCTCCTGGGAGACCCTGAGTCTACAGTCACAGGACCCATGAGCCCCACACCCAGGCTGGAAGTCATTGTCTGGCCTAATCTATTGAGGCTTCTCTGTTGACCCAAGGTAATAGGTTCAGTAAATATTTTCTGAGGGCCCATACTGTTAGGTGTTAGAGGAATCATGAATGACAAGAGCTTGTCTTCAGGGATTCCATCATATATGTAGAAGTCAGGGCATACACACACGTGAAACAGCTAGAGGCAGGAAGGCAAAAGGGGTGTGAGTTAATCGTGGTGGGAAAGGAGAGCTCTAAAGTGATTATAGTAACAGGATGAGAGTGATAATTCTAATTATTATTTACTACATACCAAATACAATTATAAACACTTTAGATTACTTATTAATCTAATCCTTAGATCCTACTAGTAAGGTAGAGGTTTCTCTCTCATAGATGGGGAAATGGAGATACAGAGAAGTCAAATAATTTGCTGAAGATTGTACAGCCACTGAGTGGCAAGGCTGGGATTCACATCCTACAAGTGGGCTTCCAGCCAGTATGCATGCCCCTGCCCCTTTTCCCAAACAAGTCTCAGTCCTGATTTAAATTTCCTCTTGGTGTCCCCCTTCCTTGGTGCCAGAATGAGGTCCAGAACATCAAGTTCAACAGTTCAGGCCAATGTGAAGCACCCTTAGTGAGGACGGAGAACCCCAAGAGCTGGTATGAAGATGTGGAGGGCTGCGGGATCCAGTGCCAGAACCCTCTCTTCACAGAAGCAGAGCACCAGGACATGCACAGCTACATTGCAGCCTTTGGTGCAGTCACCGGCCTCTGTACCCTCTTCACTCTGGTAAGTGGTGCTTCAAGGGCAAGGGTGTGAGATTGACAGAGCAAGGCTAGGCTGTAGAGGGAGGTAACATTGTGGGGAGGTTCCTAGGGAAGGTTATGGAGGGTCTTGGGTTCAGGTCAGGATATCTGCTGCAGCAGAACAAACCCTCACTTGGCTGAATGGCCACCTCTCCCTTTAGGCCACCTTCGTGGCTGACTGGCGGAACTCAAATCGCTACCCTGCAGTTATTCTCTTCTATGTCAATGCGTGTTTCTTCGTGGGCAGCATTGGCTGGCTGGCCCAGTTCATGGATGGTGCTCGCCGAGAGATTGTCTGCCGAGCAGATGGCACCATGAGATTTGGGGAGCCCACGTAAGTGTCTTGGGAACCCAGAGGTAAGGGTAGGAGGAAGAAGGCTGTAATGTGCGTTTCCATGAAAGGAAGAGATTGGACTTGAAGGCGAGGTTTCTGGGTAGGATGCAGCATTGCCTATTGCACCCAGTGCTTGAGACCTTTATTTAGTCTCAGGGCCCTGACTGCCCAAGTGTCTGAGACCTTGACTTTGGCCTCAGGACTCTGACTGTGTCTGTTCAAAGAGGTTTACCCTGGGGCCTCTTTAAATCTGACCTGTGTCCCTAGTTCTGGGGACCCTCCAGACTTTTGCAGAACAGGGCCTGGGGACAGGAAGGAGAAACCTGGTAGAGGAGTACAAAGTGACTTCACCAAGTGACATCTTTTGTCTTCACAGCTCCAGTGAGACCCTATCCTGTGTCATCATCTTTGTCATTGTGTACTATGCTCTGATGGCTGGGGTGGTCTGGTTCGTGGTCCTCACCTATGCCTGGCACACCTCCTTCAAAGCCCTGGGCACCACCTACCAGCCTCTTTCAGGCAAGACCTCCTATTTCCACCTGCTCACATGGTCACTGCCCTTTGTCCTCACTGTTGCAATCCTCGCTGTGGCCCAGGTACAGTGACTGGTAGGGGACTGGGAACCTGAATGGGGTGAGCTTGGAAGAGGGGCCAGTGACTAACTATCCCTCTATGCCTTCCTGCTATAGGTGGATGGAGACTCCGTGAGTGGTATCTGTTTTGTGGGCTACAAGAACTACCGGTACCGTGCTGGCTTTGTACTGGCCCCCATTGGCCTGGTGCTTATTGTAGGAGGCTACTTCCTCATCCGAGGTGAGTGACCTGGCCATGGCCAGCCAGGCAACACAGTGTGCTGAGTATTTGCTGTGTGGAAGAGGAGCTTCCAGCTCTGCTGTCTTCATGCTGAGATAGCACCGAGGGCCTTGGTGCAGTGAGGAAGAGGGTGAACCTCTAGGCAGCTACAGGACCATCGGTCTTGCTATGGGACAGCGCCTTTGTGTAGGGCAGAAAAATGTGCCAATTCCTCCAAAGCCATGGCCAAGGCTCCTGCTTCTTCAGGGGAAATTGGGCTGGATTCCAGCTTCTGTCAGCCCTTGGCAGGGTGCACTTGTATGATTAACACCCTGGGTAATCTACCTGGTCCATGTGGACCAATTTGGGGCCATTGCTTATGTGTGCTCACACTAATTTTATATATACTGTCAGTCTTCTGGAGCTTGGTTTCCAAGTCATTCCAACCCCCTAATATACACAAACAGTTTTCACAACACATACAGATTTACTGGTCCCTAATTTCCCTGTCTCAATCTGCTACTCCATGATAAGCCTTGGTTTCTAGCTCATTTTCCTTGGTTTTTCTTTGTCAGTTTTGGTTTCTTTCCACTGAACTGTCAGCCTTCTGTTCAGCCTTCTTTCCTCCTTTGCTGGCACAGCATCTGAGTCTCTAATATATGTTTCGCATCTGTGCCATCCCATACAGTAACCAGTAGCCACAAGTATTATAACTCGTCCAAACTGAGATGTATTGTAAGTTGAAGAAACATATGGCATTGGAAACAGCATCAGGAAGAGGGAAATTAAAAAGCATCTCTAATAAATTGTTATATAAATTAATGTTGAAATGATTATATTTTGGATACATTTGGTTTGTAAAATATATTTAAATTGTTGCACTTTTTTTAGTAAGTGGCTACTTACTAGAGAGCTTAGGATTATATATGTGGCACACAATGTATTTCTATTGGACAGTACTGTTTTTGGTTCTATTTAATGCTTTTTCCACCAGAATATCTTTGACTTGGTTCCCTCTCTCCATCCTTGTCTGTCTAGGCTCTTCCCCAGTCACTCCAGCCCATGGCACATTTGCTACCAGCTGTTCTCATTTTTCAGTCCCCCAAGCTTTAAGTCCAGGTGGATGTAATTAGGCCTAAGAGTCCAGTGTCACGGGACCCCGCCAGCCCAAGGAGAGTAGCCTCACCCCTGATAATGCCTTTCTTTGTGTTTAGGAGTCATGACTCTGTTCTCCATCAAGAGCAACCATCCTGGGCTGCTGAGTGAGAAGGCTGCCAGCAAGATCAACGAGACCATGCTACGCCTGGGTGAGTGGTGCCCAGGAGACACTGGTCAGCTGAACGCAGAATCCTTTTGAAGCTCTGGGACCTCCAAGATGCAGAAAAGCAGTAGGTCAAGTTAGTGTTCTTAGGACAGAGCCAAAGTATAGGTTATAATAGAGGTGGCAACTGCCTGTTAGAAGGGCTTCTCAGATGGAAGAATCCAGGTTTGTGCCAAGAATACTTCCACAGGCTCACTTCCCTCCCATGTGGCCTCCCATAGTTGCCCCTGGGACCTTTTGGATGCATTTTGGAGGACGCAGTTCTTGACCTTAGCCCAGCACATAGTCACTCTAGACTCAGCTGTCTTCAGCCCTCGGCAGGGCAATCACCCTCCTCCCCAGTGCTGCTGCAACGTCTGTGTTGGTAATGTCCTGCTCCTGAACTCCACAGGTATTTTTGGCTTCCTGGCCTTTGGCTTTGTGCTCATCACCTTCAGTTGCCACTTCTATGACTTCTTCAACCAGGCCGAGTGGGAACGTAGCTTCCGAGACTATGTGCTGTGAGTGAGGGGCCCAGGGCTTGTTGTGGCGGTGATAG
Organism: Nannospalax galili; assembly: GCF_000622305.1. Classification (NCBI taxonomy): domain Eukaryota; kingdom Metazoa; phylum Chordata; class Mammalia; order Rodentia; family Spalacidae; genus Nannospalax; species Nannospalax galili. Next base: position 1,322,883 of record NW_008349073.1, on the reverse strand, counting down.
ATGCTGGTGCCCCTGCTGTGAGGCAGCATCCCCTCTGCTGTGCTGCAGTGATCTTCCAGGGTTCTGCCTCAGATGTGACTGACTAGCTTTCACACTGCTGTTCAACTCCACATGTCTGTCTGCATCCCCTGAGTTGTCTGTCTGGTGTGTTTGTAACTGTTTAGAAGCCAGTTTGAGCTTTGGTTCTTCTGACTGATTCTAGGCTAGCTACAGAAGTTGAACTCCTTCTGACTCTGTGAACCTTCTATGGAGCTCTCTGTTGTGGGTCTCTGCACAGGAGTAGGTACTCTCTATATCTGAGTAACAGTCTGCTCAAGTTTGTTCGTTTTACCTGGACTTTTGTGTTTCACTGAGTATGAATCAGAGCAAGCAAGCATCTCAATTGTTGAAGGAAGAGCAGTGCCTGTTGCTACCAGGGGCCACGTTAAAATGCCCATTAAAAGGGGCACCTTGGGCTGGACAGATGGCTTAGAAGTTAAGAGAAGACCTGAATCTGGTTCCCATCACCCACACTGGGTGGCTCACCACTGGTTGTCTGTAACTCCAGCTCCAAGGTATCCAACACTCTCTTCTGGCCTCTGTGGGCACCTTCACACATGTGGCATACACATAGACACACATACATTTAAGTAAAAATAACTCCTAAAAATTTTGCTAAAAATGGCAGGAGAGAGAAACACTTGTCCTGATTGCTTCTGGCTCATTTGTAAAGGTTTAAGTCTGGGAAGCTGCAACCCACAACAATGCTAGATTTCTGTCCCAGAGGTTTGTTGTAAGGTCCAGACATCAATAGTTTATACCAGCTCCCTAGATGATTAAGAGTGTCATCAGGGACTGGTATTATAGCTCATTGGTAGAGCTTAGCATGTATAGACCTAGGTTTGATCCGTACCAACACACACACACACACACACACCCGCTTAGCATGTATATGTATGAGGCCTAAGTTTAATACCCAGCACCAACACACTACACACACACACACACACACACACGCTTAGCATGTATATGTATGAGGCCTAAGTTTAATACCCAGCACCAACACACTACACACACACACACACACACACACGCTTAGCATGTATATGTATGAGGCCTAAGTTTAATACCCAGCACCAACACACTACACACACACACACACACACACACACACACACACACACGTGCGCACTCACACACACTCTCACACGCACAACCAGAGAGCACAGTGAGAATTGTGCAGTGGGACTCAGCTCTTTCCTAAGTTTTTGGATTTATATCTGTGTACTTTCCTATTAGATTCAGAAAGCCTCAGCTATTGACTACCTCTTACCATAGGTGCCAGGCCAATGTGACCATTGGGCTGCCTACCAAGAAGCCCATCCCTGACTGTGAGATCAAGAATCGCCCTAGCCTCCTGGTGGAGAAGATCAACCTGTTTGCCATGTTTGGAACTGGCATTGCCATGAGCACCTGGGTCTGGACTAAGGCCACACTGCTCATCTGGAGGCGCACCTGGTGCAGGTGGGGTCAAAAGCTGTCTAATCCTATCCTTCCTGTCTCACTCTGGGCCTCATATCCCCACTTTAGGCTTGTCCAGTCCTGCTTCCAGCACACAGCCTGGGGCAGCTGTTAGCCAAAGCACTGCCCTGAGCTGCTTAGCTCACCACTGCCATCTAGTGACAGCTCCTGTCTTCATGCAGCCTGAGCCTGGGCTAAGTGGAAACCAGCTCATGAAGTCTGAGAACTGTGATTTGAAAGCAGGGGCCCACAGGAGCCCTGCATTCTAGACATGCATCTTTGCAAGGAATGCCTCGATTCCTCAGAGTCCTCAGAGGACTTCAGGTCCTTGAGCCTGCTGTCCTGGAGCAAATAGAATCCCAGGTCTTTTCATCAGACTTGAAAGGAAGCAGCTGCTCCTCCACTTCCCAGTCACACCCTTTCTGCTCTCAGGTTAACTGGGCAGAGCGATGATGAGCCCAAGCGAATCAAGAAGAGCAAGATGATTGCCAAGGCTTTCTCTAAGCGGCGTGAGCTGCTGCAGAACCCAGGCCAGGAGCTCTCCTTCAGCATGCACACTGTCTCACATGATGGACCTGTGGGTGAGCCTCAGCCCATACTCCCACTGAGTCAACTTAACCCCACAGTACCAAGCTCTTGCCCTCCCAGGGTACATGGACTGTTTGGCATAAGGTGCCCCCTACTGCTTGTTTACACCTCCTTTTCCAGTCTTCTAAATCTTGGGCCCTCTTCCCATTCTTCTCTCTGCATGCTTGCTGGGGCTGTTTCTGTGAGAACTCTACTCACTCTCCCTTCTTCCCTTTTTTCTGTAGTGGCCCTTTTGGGCCAGAGTGAATCAGGGTGCCGATACTAGATTTCTGGTCTCTGGTTAGCCTTTATGGGGCCAGAAGCTGCTTCCCTCAGATTCTGAATGGGCAGAGATTATATTACAGGGTAGACTTTCTTTCTCTGCCAACTGCAGTGGGAGGGTCTGGCTAGGAAGGATGAATAGTGATACATAAGGGAGAAGTAACTGTTCCTTCTTTCCCTTCATCCCCAAAGCGGGTTTGGCCTTTGACCTCAATGAACCTTCAGCTGATGTCTCCTCTGCTTGGGCCCAACATGTCACCAAGATGGTGGCTCGGAGAGGAGCCATACTGCCCCAGGATGTGTCTGTCACCCCTGTAGCAACTCCAGGTATGAAGGCTGTAACTTCCATAGGAAAGTGCGGGAGGGACACAGAGGCTAGGTACTCCTGGGAGCGGAGCCTACAGTGCTGCCAGAGGTGGAGAAGGAAAGAAAGGCCCCAGAGGATTTGAAGTGAGAGCTAGGCTTTGGGAGCCTGGAGTGATGGGAGCTCTGGGAAGGGAAAGGTGGCAAGGATGAAGCTAGGGCCCCAGACCATGTTCTCTTTCCCCTTGACAGTGCCACCAGAGGAACAAGCCAATCTGTGGCTAGTTGAGGCAGAGATCTCCCCAGAGCTAGAGAAGCGCCTGGGCCGGAAGAAGAAGCGGAGGAAGAGGAAGAAGGAAGTGTGCCCTCTGGGGCCAGCCCCTGAGCTTCACCACCCTGCCCCAGCCCCCATCACCAGTGCAGTTCCTCGGCTGCCTCAGCTGCCCCGGCAAAAGTGCCTGGTGGCTGCAAGTGCCTGGGGAACAGGGGAGCCCTGCCGACAGGGAGCCTGGACCCTGGTCTCCAACCCCTTCTGCCCAGAGCCTAGTCCCCATCAAGACCCATTTCTCCCTGGCACCTCAGCCCCCAGGGCCTGGGCTCAGGGTCGCCTCCAGGGACTGGGATCCATTCACTCTCGCACCAACCTGATGGAGGCTGAGCTCCTGGATGCAGACTCGGACTTCTAAGCCTGCAGGGCAGGCCGTGGGACAGGAAAAATGAATGCATACCCTTCCATGGCTCTTTTTCCTGAGAGCACTCCTGGGGGCTCATCTGCCAGAGAAGCTGTGGGCCAGGCGTAGACCTAGAAGAGTTCTGTGTGTCTGACTCAAAATAGCAGGACTGTGGGAATGAGCTGAATGTAGCCACTGGTAGGCCTCATGCTAGGGGCAGGGCCCTGCAGCTCAGGGTCTTTGTTTCTGCCCCACCAATTGGAGTCTGGGTGGCAGTATCAGTCCCCAGCAGAGCTTGTACTAGGGCGGGAATGGCAGAGGCAAGGGTGACAGTACCCAGAGTGGGTTTTGGTGGCCAGGGAGGCAACCAAACCCCATATCTGGCATCTGAGGGCTAGTTGCCTTTTTCTGTGCCAATGGGTGCCCTTTTCTGGCACTCTCAGACCAAAAGTGTTTATTGTGATTTGTCCTTTGTCTAAGTGGGGACAGGATTCCCTCCTTTCTCTTCCAAGTGGTTGTGATGCTAGAAGTGCCTATTCCCATAAGGGCCATAACCTCTCAACAGATGGCCCTATCTGAAACCCATTGTTTTCATGTACCCACCCCTTTCAAATCTCAGTTCCACTAGACCAATCTCTTCTTGCTTCCTGTTTGTTGATTAACACCCCCAAACTGCAGCAAACACACACATCCTGAGCTCTGTCTCCAAGTGAGAGACTGGTTGGGCTCCAGAGCCTTTGCTTGGCATCTAGTAGAAGGCAGATAAGAGCCAGCAGGCCTCTGAGAGACACGTTTCTTCCTCATATTCATCCAGTGGGGATGAACCCTCTGACTTAAGGGGCTATCCTGGGAAGCTGCTGTAGCTTTAACCAGGCAAGAAAGCCTCCTCCAACTAATACAACTGGTGGGAGGGGAGATTCCCTACCTTTTCCAGTGACTAGCCATGTCCCCAGTGCCCCATGTTCAAGAACCAGACAGCAGGAAGCCTTAGAAGCAGGCTGGGTTCCAGGTCAGGGGATCCATATGGGAAGAAAAAGTATAAACAGTAAATAAAACATTTTTGTGTAAGCACATGTGTGTTTCTTTTCCCTAACCCCAGCCCTACCCTGTGTACCTGGTCCTAATCTTCCATATACTCCTGAGGCTTTCCTGACAGGCAGAGGGCTTGGGGCTGATGAGGTCATAACTGACAGCCAGATGTTAGGCTGCTTCAGCTTGAAGTACTGGTTGCCCTCCCCAGCTAAATGGACAAAAGCTTCTCTGTGGCCACAGCTACCTCCCTCATCACCGAACATAAGATAAAGGACAGAGCTGCAGTGTGCCCCTGGAGTGACCAGAGGAAGTGTTTCTCTGATGATATGTAGATGGACACAGCTCCTTGTGCCAATCCTGGGTCCCACCTTTTCGGGGGGGTGGGTATGCTCACCATTTCCTAATAGGTGTTGTTTTGGGTGCGTTTGGATCCACAGCTTCCACTGGGCAGTCAAAGGAATTCAAGTCAAGGGAAGCTTATTAGTTTCACTTCCTCAAAATAGCAAGAAGAATAGGATTCAAGACTATATGAAAAGGAGGTCTGTGGAAGAAAGGCAGTGGGACCCACAGGCACGAAGGATAGTGCGGAATGTTGATCTGACGTATGTGGCATACCACTTTTTAATCCAATTTATGTGCTGGAGACACAAAAAGTGTGACCAGAGCCAGGTTGCGGGGGGCGGGGGGGGGCATGACTAACATGCAGATTTTATCCTAGGTACCCTGTAGCTATATTAAACCAGTAATAGCTAACATTCAGTAGAATGACCCTCCACAGGATTTTATGTATATGAGTGGTTTGCCTGCATGTATGTAAGTACACCTATGTGTACAATGCCTATGGAGGCTAGAAGGGGAGGGTTATGTTAGCTGCTATGTAGGTGTTAAAAACTGAACCCGGGTTCTCTTCAAGACCGCTGAGTCATGTCTCCAGCCCTCCTCCACATGTTTTAACCCACTGAATCTGACAGTTCTGCAAGGCTCTGTTACACCTCTCAAGGCACTGAGGCATGGAAACTTTCAACAGGCTTCTCCAAAACATTAAGCTATTGGTAATGCTGGGATTCAGTCAGGGCCCTCTGGTTGCAGCCTGACAAGGATCCAGTCAGTTTGTTTTGCAAGGGAACAAGCTCAGTGAGGCAAAGTGATTTGCACACAGCCTTGTAGCTGGCAAGGGGCAGACACTGGGTCCAGTCTTCCCTGCTCTTCCCCACCCAGTGGAAATTTATTTTTCCTCCTACCCAGATTCCCATTGTGTGTACTCCCAGGCCACCCCATCCCATGTGCTTACTTGCCTTGTTTATTCTTGCCATTATGGCTCTGCAGAATATGGCTATTTTAAAAATTTTATCGACAGTGTTTAAAACAAAACTTAGTGCTGTTTGGTGGTATTTTCTGAAATAAGGGACAATTGTATCTTCCTTTTTTTATATCTCCATGAACATTTAACGGTTGTTTTCCATTTTTCCTATCTTTAGGATTGCTTGTGTAAAGATAGAGGATGGAGTTCAATCTAGGCTTTCAAAAGTTGAGAAATGGCTGGGCGTGGTGGTGCATGCTTTTAATCCCAGCACTTGGGAGGCAGAGACAGGAGGATCTCTGTGAGTTTAAGGACAGCTTCGTCTACATTGTGAGCTCCAGGACAGCTGGGGCTACAGGGAGACCCTGTCTCAAAAAGACCAAAAAAATAAAAAAATAAAAAAGCTGAGAAATGCTTTTGGTATGGTTGCAGAGGCAAACTGTGACCACTAGAGGGCAGTATGAACAAATTTTTGTACATGCAGACCCAAGGCTGCAGAGATGTTCAGAACATCGCACACAACCTGCCAAACGGGAAATCTTACAGGATTTCTGTACAGTGCCAGAAGTCACTGAGCAACAAGGACCACCACACCACCAAAAAGTCTTGAATCAGATCCCTAAGGAAGCACCTTAAGGTTCAAGAGGAACAGATTTTGGCTCCCAGCTGTCTCAGAGTCACCTCCCCACCAGCTCCGCCTCCGCTGAGCCCTTGGGCTTCCTTACCAACTTCAGGCTCCCACTTCCTAAAGCAGTTTGCACTGCCCCCAACCACTCCTCTGCCCACTTGGGATTTTAGTATAAAAACTGAAAAGACTTGGAAAAGCACAAAGAACGGTAGAATTAAAAACCCATATCCCAGGGCTGGGGAGAGAGCTTATTGGCAAATGCATGAGGACCTGAGTTTGATCCTCAGAATCCATGTAAGAATTCTGGTTCAGCAAGTAAAGGCACTTGGTGTTGAGCCTAACCTGCATTTGATTCTCAGAGCCTTCAAGATCACACACACTAGGTGTTTAAAAAAGATTGTACTGCATTTGTTCACTTAACTGTGTGTGGGTGTGCACATACCATAGCATGCATGTAGAGAGGTCAGAAGGCAACTTGTCATTTCTCTTTTTCACTCTTCTTGAAAGGAAAATAACTGCTTCTTGGGTTTCTTTCTACTTCTTTCTTTTTCTTTTTAGACAAGGTCTCAGGTCTTGCTATGTAGCCAGATTGGCCTATAATTTGCTACAAACCAGGCTGGCCTCTAACACCCAATTCTGCTTCAGCCTCCTGATTGTTATTACAGCAGGCACCTGGCTGCTTTTATACTTATATGCAGATGCAGCTATGTATCCACAAGCAATTTACATACTGCTTTGTGTTTAGTTCTTCAGTGTTCTTTTCTTTTTACATTTATTTGTGTGTGCGTGTGTGTGTGTGTGTGTGTGTGTATGTGTGTCTACACAAATGCAAGAATGCTTGGGTGCATGTGGGCATGTAAAGGTCAGAAGACAACTTGGGGGAGCCAGTTCCTTCCTTCTACCATGTAGGTTTTGGGGAGTGAGCTCAGGTCAAAATTGGCAGCAAGTGCCTCTACTTGCTGACTCATCTTACCAGCCCCCCCTTTTAAATTTTTTATTTTATGTGTATGAGTGTTATGCTTGTATGTATGTAAGTGTACCCGTGTTGTGCAGTGCCCACAGAAGACAGAGAGGGCATCTGATCCTCTGGAACTGGAATTATGGATGATTGTCAGCCACCATGTGTGTGCTGGGATATGAACCCAACAGCCAGTGCTCTTAACCGCTGAGCCATCTCTCTAGTCCCTTGCTTAGTTTTGTTGAGTTCACAGTCACTATGCAGTGCCAATGAAAGATACTCTTTGTCTACAGAATTTTGAAATTTCACAATGGTATTACAGAGTCTGTTTTCACACACTGTGCTGGCTATGTAGTCGTTCCTTTAATAGTTTTTCTTTTTTTTTTCTCACCCAGAGCTTTCCACATTTCAGGCAAGTCCTCTGCCACTGTACTATATATACCTTCAGCCTCTCTACTTTCTTTGTTATTACCTTCTAGCACTTTTATTATTTAAACTTTGTGGGCCACTCGTCTAATGTATTTTACTTTTTTTTTCCTGTAATAATTTATTTACTTATTGTAATGGTGGGGACTAAACCCAGGTCTGGAGCATGCTCAGCAAGTGCTCTACCATTGAGCTATGTTTGCAGCCCTGTTTTTGAAATGTAAAATATGTTGATTTGAAAAATAATTCCTAAAAGATTGCCTAGTCCTTAATACTATACTATAGCTATTCAATATATTACATGTATCATATCAAAATGTCCGTTAGAAATGCATACAAATACTATGAAAAAGCTACCATTTTCTCTTTTTAAAAATTTATTATTTTTTATTTTATGTGTATGAGTGTATGCCTGCATGTATATAAGTGTACCTGTGTCATACAATGCCTGCGGAGGACAAAAGAGGCTGTTGGATCCCCTGGAACTGGAATTATGGACAATTGTTAGCTGCCATGTGGGTGCTGGGATTTGAACCTGGGTCTTCTGCAAGAACAGCCAGTGTTCTTAACTGCTGAACCATCTCTCCAGCCCCATAAGCTACCATTTTCAACAATGTCAGCAAAAAGTAGAAAACATCTTTCCTAACCAGGTGTACACACACCTGTAATCTCAGCACACCTAGGAGGCAGAGATAGGAGGACTTGCTGAAGTCTGGGGACTGCCTGGTCTATAGAGTAAGTTCCAGGCCTGCTAGGCAACATAGCAAGGTTCTGTCTCAAAAATAAAGCAAAATAAAATAGGCAACAAAAAAACCAAATTTCCTGTTTTTAAAAAATATTTAAATTTTTATGTATATAAGTATACGGCCTGCATCTATGTAAGTGCACCTGTGGTATGTAGTGCCCATGGAGGTAAACTAAGTATATTAGTGATTGATCATTCACTCATTCATTCATAGACAAGGTCTCCCTATGTAGCCTAGGTGGGCTTTAAACTCTTCAGGTAGCACAGGCCAGCCTTGAACTCAAAATTTCTCTTCCTCAGCCTCCTGAGTACTGCTATTATATGTACTACCACTTGTTCTGTGATTTAAAAACAATCTTGATCCCTGCCTCTTTTCTTGTGGTTCAGGAGACAGAACTCAGGGTTTCATGAATGCTAGGCAAGCACTCTACCACTGAACCATCTTCCCAGTTCCTTATCTTACTTTCATCTTAAAAGGTTCTTCATGTCTGGTGCCTTAGACTATCTGCTCATACTTAAGAGTGTGGCACTCTTGGGTGTGGTGGTGCACGCCTTTAGTCCTAGCACTAGGAGGTAAAGGTAGGTAGATCTTTGTGAGATCAAGGCCATCCTGGTCTACCTAGCAAGTTCCAGGCCAGCCAGGGCTACAGGGAGACCCTGTCTCATCAGACGGTTCACAGAACTCTGAACCAGAGCATGGTCTTCACTATGTGTGATCTGGATGGCAAAATCTTCAGTGTTAGTATTTTTGTTTTCCTCTTGGGCTGGTCAGATAATTTAGGAAAGTTCCTTCAATCTTCTACACAGAAGATTGTTACTGTCTGTCAGACTTTGGAAGCAGAATGAGCCAACTGTAGGCTTAAACTTTCCTTAGTCAATAAACTTGTGCATAATCACCCTGCTTCAAGTACAGCAATTCCACCTTAACTCTGCTTGGTTGGCCCCAGCAACCAAGAGCTGCCTCAGGAACATCAGATGTATAGGATAGGGCTGAAAATGGGTAAAGAATAGGATCTGACTGTTGGCTCCAAGTAATGAAAGGCCTGGATGAATAAAGGCCAAATATCTGCCTCTTTTCAGGGCCCACACTCCTTACATTTCATCACCACATCCCAGTGAAAAATTAGTTCATCCGCTCAGTAATCAATTCTAGTGACAGGCCAGGTAGGCAGCTGCTGACTGAACACCTACATATGCCAGGTGGCTGTACTGCAGATCCCTTGTGTACTAGGGGGAAGAAAGAAATCAGTTATAGAGCTGTCAGTCTCTGCCCCAACAGCTGGAGGACGAAGCTTGGGCTGGTTCTTCATAACAGGAAGGAAATGGTCAAAACCAGAAATGTGAAGAGAAAGCTTAAGAAGCTCTTGTGTCTGGTACTTTTGGGTTTTGTGGAAATGGCTGTGCTCAGGTGCCTTACAGTGCAAATCTGGAGACCAGGAAGTGAAAGCTTCCACTGGAGGGACAACTCTACTAAGAGAATAGACTTCCAAGTCTGTACTAATAATAGCAGATGAAAGAAAGAGCCCAAGCAGGTGGTTTCTCTTTTTGTCTCCTTGCCAAGGAAAAGAGTTACCCTGATGACTACATAGCCACGGGTCCCCTCAAGATGTCAGGGCTGTTATTACTCTCTGAATAGTCACAAACTGCATGATACCCTTTGAAGGTTTTCATTATAAAAAAGAAATTTATAAGAATATATAAAATTGCTGGGTGTGGTGGTGCATGCCTTTAACCCAGCCCTTGGGAGGCAGAGACAGATCTCTGTTTGTGGTCAGCCTTGTCTATATAGTGAGTTCCAGGCCAGATTGGCTACAGAGAGACTAGCCTCACTGACAAAAATAAATAAATAAAATCATTAAAAAGTTATAAAAATATAAGATATAAAAGAATTTATAAGAATACAGAAAACATCTATCTCATAATATGTTCAAAGAGTCAACGCTGTTTTAATATATATTTTTCCCCTTAGGCAATATTCACACAGAATTTAGAATGGCAACTTTAAAAAATTTTTTATTTATTATTTTTATTTTATGTGTATGTGTGTATTGCCTGCATGTAGGTGAGTGCACCCGTGTCGTGCAATGCCTGTGGAGGACAGAAGAGACTGTTGGATCCCCTGGAACTGGAGTTAACAGACAGTTGTTAGCTGCCATGGGGATGCTGGGATTTGAACCCAGGTCATCTGCAATAGCAGCCAGTGTTCTTCCAGCCATCTCTCCAGCCCAGAATGTGCAATTTAAAAAAAAAATTATTTTTGTGTATGTATGTTTCCGTATGTATGTTTACATGTGTGGGGGTGTCCACAAAGGCCAGAAAGGTGTCTGATTCCCTGGAGCTGGAGTTACAGGAAGTTGTGAATCTACTGTTGTGGGTGCTAGGAATCAACTCTGGTCCTCTGCAGGAGCTCTCAAATGCTGAGCCATCTCTCCAGCCCTTAGAATGTACAATGTTGGATTCTTGCTTTTTTGTCTAATATTTTATTTTATCACAGGCATTTATTTCCCTCTATCATTAAAAATTTCTGGAAAACAATTTTTTAAAAGATTTATTTTATTTTTTATGTGTATGGGAGTGTGTTTGTGTGTGGGTATGTGCACTTGGGTGCAGGTGTCCACAGAGGTCAGAAAGAGTGCATCAGATCCTCTGGAGCTGGAGTTATAGGCAATTGTGAGCTGCTTGACATTGGTTCTAGTAACCTGAACTCTGGTCCTGTACAAGAGAAACAATTGCTCATAACCCCTGAGCCATTTCTCCAGCCCCTGGAAAACAATTCCCCTATTGTTAACAGACCATAGCTTTGGATATGCTTATTTCTTTATTTATACTTTATACATATGAGTGTTTGCCTGCATGTATGTAAGTGCACCCATGTTGTACAAAGCCTGTGGAGGCCAGAAAAGGGCGTCAGATCCTTTGGAACTGGAGTTATGGATGGTTGTTAGCCATCATGTGGGTGCTGGGAATTGAACCTGGGCTTCTGGAAGAGCAGCCAGTGCATTTAACCACTGAGCCATCTCTCCAGCCCCCATTTTTAATTTCTGAGGCAGAATTTTGCTAAGTAGACCAAGCTGGCCCTGACAACCTGACAATTCCTGATCCTCCAGCTTCAGCCTCCTGAGCACTGTGTATATGTGCCACCATGCCCCATCAGGTAACTTTTTGTTATTAAAAATAGAACTGGGCCAGCAAGATGGCTCAGCAGGTAAAAGCACTTGCTGCCCAAACCTGGCAATCTGAGTTTAGTGCCTAGAGTCCACATAAAGGTAGAGAGAGAGAGAGACTCTACAAAGTTTTCTTTTGACTCCCACATGTGCACTGTGGCATGAGCACCCATACATACATATCACACACACACACACACACACACACACACACACACAGAGTAAAAATAAAAACCAAAAAACTTCTGGGGCTGGAGAGATGGCTCAGCGGTTAAGAGCACTGACTGCTCTTGCAGGGGACCCGATTTCGACTCCCAGCACCCACATGGTGGCTAGAACCATCCTTAACTCCAGCTCCAGGGGAATCCGAAGCCCTCTTCTGACCTCCACGGCATTGCATGATACGGATGCACTCATATACACGTACGCAATACACTTCATACACATGAAATAAAAATAATAAATAAAAGTTTTTAAAAAAAACAAAAAGCTTCCATACATGCCTTTAAACTTATATTCTCTAAATGTAAAATTGAAAACTACAGAGATACAAAGAAAGTAAATCAGATTATATCATTTAGGGAAATCACCCTTTGGATCTTAGTTAATATTCTATTCTACATGTGTATCTGAATTCACGGTTTTCCATAGAAGTAACAGTTAAAAACATCTGGCCTCATTTAAAGGCAACATGTTAATTCTTCAGTGGAATTTCGACCTAATGGAAATTAACTTTCAGATTTAAAAAAATGCATATTTTACGTTTTGCCTCCATGTATGTCAGGTGATGTATGTCCGTTTGGGAGTTACAAACGGTTGTGGGTGTGGGGGACATAAACCCCGGTCCTCTACAAGAGCAGCCAATGCTTTTAACCGCTGAGCCATCTCTCCAGCCCTCTTTCGGTTTTATTATTATAAATAATAAATTTGATTTTTTTGAAACACGGTCTCCCTGTTCCAGGCTGGACTGAAACTTAGAGATCCGCCTGCCTCTGCTGATTAAAGTGCTGGATTAAAGGCGTGCACTAGGCTAGCTAGCCTGGCCTTGAACTACCGGCAGTGTTTCAGCCTCCAGCTTCCAAGTGCTAGGGTTACCCGCCTACTTCACCAAACCCTGATGAAATTAACTTCCTTGGAGACTGAATATGCCAGACAGAGATCGCCACGGGAGGCAATGCCTTTCTTACTTTAATCTTGACGCCAACTCACTGAAGTAAAGAAAGGCGTTAAGGTCCCAGTTTCAACCCCCCAAAACCATGACTTCCAGGTTAGAGCCTGGGTCACCTCATGTGACACGCCGCTTTTCCTTTAAAGACCGCCCACGTGATCGTGGACTTGCGCGCACACACGGAGGAAATTCACGCTGTCCCGTGAGCGTGTCATTTTCCTTCACTTTCTCTAGGGTTTCTGGTATTCCCTTCCGGAAACCGCACTTTTTTTCCTCACCTATTTCGTCCCGTCATCCATCCTTACTCTTTCCCCTTAGTCTCTGTCCTGGGAGCTCGCTCTCCTCCACAGAAAACTACTTTCCGGAAGGCCGAAGGGACTACAACTCCCAGGGGGCTCTGCGGCCCGCTTCTCTCACGCGCAGTGCAGCTTAGGAGCTGAGGTCCCAAGATCTGACCGCGTGCAACCCGGAGCAAGCGCACTACAGATTCCATGGAGCTCCGCGCGTGAGCCCGACCTGGGCGGGGTGGGGCGGGGCTGGTGGGGCCGAGGCAGGCGGCAGGCAGGCAGGCAGGCGGAGGAAGGGGGTGGGAGCGGAGGCGATGGAGGGGAGGTGTGGGGGAATGGGGGAGGGAAGGGCGGCGGGAGGCGGGGCCGAGTGGGAGCTGGAGCTGGAGCTGGAGTGTGAGCCGGCCGTTGCAGCGGAGGCGGTGATGTCTGTGCAGGTTGTGTCAGCCGCTGCTGCCGCCAAGGTGCCTGAGGTGGATCTGAAAGACCTGAGCCCCTCCGAGGCGGAGCCCCAGTTGGGACTGACCACGGCGTCCGTGGGCGCCATGGTTCCTCCGGCGGGCGGCGGGGACCCCGAGGCTCCAGCTCCCGCCGCCGAGCGGCCCCCGGCCCCTGGCCCGGGTTCCGGGCCGGCCGCGGCTCTCAGCCCTGCGGCGGGGAAGGTGCCACAGGCGTCGGCCATGAAGCGGAGCGACCCGCATCACCAGCACCAGCGGCACCGGGACGGCGGCGAGGCCCTGGTCAGCCCCGACGGCACAGTCACGGAGGCACCGCGCACGGTCAAGAAGGTACTGGGGCCGGGCTGCCTCAGAGAGGCGGGGAGGGCGGCAGCTCCTCGCGGCAGTCGCTCCACCCTTCACGCCCTCCCTTTGGATCCCCCTGGAACCCGCTCCCGGAGCTGCTGTCTCCTGGCGCTCCGCTGCGAAGCGGGGCTCCAGGTGCCACGGCCGTACTTCTCTAGGAATAACATGGAGGTAGCGCGCTTCGCTACTACTGGGACTAGGCAGGGGGAGAGGCACCTACTACTACGTCCCCCGCTCCCCAGACGCTCCCGCGTGTCATGTTCCGGACTGTTCCGGTGGTCCAGGAAAACCTTCCCGCCAGCCATGAGGGTGGAAAGGTCTTTTTCCCTCGGAGAACGAGGAAGCAGTAGTTAGGTCCCACTGCAACCCTCTGAGTTGTCTGGCTTCTGTATAGATGATGACTTTGTGCCTTGCTGTGGCCAACAGCTTCCATAGAGAAGTCCTGATTCTGTGTCCTTCCTTTCCAGAGATTGCAGTTCCCTTGCATCCTGACTGTAGAAAGATCGTGGAGAGATTCTTCACTCTTAAGAAGTCTGTCCCCTCAGCTCAGTAATTGGTCCCCAGGATGGCTAGTGACTAGACTGTATATGAAGAGAAAGCTTATTCCATTGGTCTTTATTATGAGCTGAAAGTGTTAGGAAGAAATGCTGCGACTTTGGAGAAAGTGACCATTGGGCTCTTTTCTGTCTCAGCTGTCAGCTTCTTTCACACAGTTTTGAAGCCTCAGAACACCAAGGAGTAACGTGCAATAATAATTCCCCTGTATTACTCATACGTCATCTATCTCTGCCCCCCACATCCCCCAGCCTCGTTTTTACCCTCCCTCTCTCAATGCTAAATAAGCACAGGAAAAAAAATATGTGAAAAAGACAGAGATGTGGATCATCTAAAAAGAAATTATGACTTTAATTTCCGAGACAATATAAACAGTTGATTTTTTTTTTTTAAATGATATCAGCCGGGCGTGGTGGCGCACGCCTTTAATCCCAGCACTCGGGAGGCCGAGGCAGGTGGATCTCTAGTTCAAGGCCAGCCTGGTCTACATAGTGAGTTCCAGGCCAGCTGGGGCTACAGGGAGACCCTGTCTCAAAAAGACCAAAAAAACAAACAAAAGAAAAAACCCAAAATGATAATCGAGTGAGTTTTATTTTGTCAGAACAGCAATAAAAAGGCTGTGAACTCCAAGTTGGTTTTACTGTGTAGGGTTCAGGTGAACCTTGGATCCAGCTAATAAAAATTTTGTTGTAATTGCTTCATGATTAAGGAAGAGCAGGTAACTTTTTCATTCTAACTTCTCATATGTCAACGATGTCAAAGGCAAGACTGAAGGAATCTGATAATGCTTTAGGGCCTGTTTTGTCCCTTGCAATTTAATTTTTCTTTTTACTGGTGCAATTATAGTTAAATGGAGTAATTCCTCCAGCTAAAAAAATGCAGCCTGGGCACTGGGGCCAGAAGTACTTAGCTAAAACTCAGGAAATCTGAAGCCTAATTCTGACTAGTTGAAATGCTTTATAACTTTGGCCAAATCTTTTTCTTGTGATTCTCTGTGTCTAAATTCTGTAAAGTTCTTTTTAGGGTAAAAAATGCTTAACAAACTGCTTGTAGAGCATGAAATTTACACTTAGGCAGACCTGGGTCTGAATCCTAGTACTTCTTCCCCTGCCACTAACTTTTGAGTAGTTTGAAAATTCTACAAGTCAGTTTCTTCTTCCAAATATGGATTGAGGGTTAAAAATACTTGTGAAGGTCCTAATGTAGGACTCGCACCCAAAGTAGATAGTCTTGAGAAATGATAGCCAGTATTAGAATCGATTTGTATTTTTCTCACGGTGGCTTAAGTGTGTGCCACCATGACATTCTCTGAAAGGTATACATAATAGTAATAGTTCAGTAGATTAGTATAAAGAAGTTAAAAGATCACAGGCCAGTACCCCAGAGTCATTTTCTTAATTCTGCATATGCTTCTTGGCCATTTTCCTTGCTGCTGAGCCACCATCCTGTTTTTTCAGTATCAAAATGTATGTTCCATGATTCCAGATTTACTCAGAAGCCTCAAGGCTATAGAAGACAGGGCTGATCTTGTCTTACAATGTTAATTGCACCAAAAAGCAATTTATTTGCTGAGCGTTAAGCAGGTGAAGTCCTGAGAACGATGCAACTGTATGACATAAGTGAGGACATTGCTGAGCCCAGCTTGTCTTCTCTTGTCTTCCCCTCCTTCCTCTTCCCCCTCCTGTCTCATCTCCTTTCTTTTCCCCTTTCCTCCCCTTCTCTCCCTCTTTATAGGGTCTTGTTCTGTAGCCCAAACTAGCTTAGAACTACATTGCTGAGATTACTCGAGACTCCTCCTGCCTCAGCCTCCCGAGTACTAGGATTACAGGTTTGTGCTACCAGGCCTGGCCTGAGTTGCCTCTTTTTTTTTTTCCTCTTCTTTTTTTTTTTTTTAAAAAAAAAAAACAAAAAAAAAACAGGTCTCAGGGGCTATAGATATTGCTCAGGTGGTAGAGTGCTTGCTCTTGGGCACCAAGTTCTGGATTTGATCCCCAGCACCACATAAAACCAGATGTAGTGCATACCTGTTATCCTAAGTACTCTTAAGAGGTATTGGGGAAGGAGGATCAGAGTTCAAGATTATCCTTGGCTCAGTGAGTTTGATGCCAGCCTGGGCTACATGTAGATCAAGCTGGTCTTGAACTTGATCCTCTTGCCTCAGTTTCCTGAGTCCTGAGATTTGAAGTGTATCCCACTACATTTGGTCAGGTTGTTTTTTAAGGGGCATAATCTTTAACTTTCTTATTGTTGAACTGACTAAATGAAAATAAGTGCATAAGATTTCCCTTTAAATACACCACACACACACACACACACACACACACACACACAATGCACTGAGTCCACTTAGTGGCTGCTGAGCCTTTGATTCTTAGATTGTCTAGTGTATGTATGGAGGGGCTGAGAACAACACTAGGATTAAAATAATTGCTTTTGGCTATGTAAATAGTGACTTGCTTTTATTTTATAACCGTCATGGAAAACTTATGTTGTCACATTTCCATAGATAGTTTCCCTTATTCCATTCATGTGTCGGTCATCAATTTCCTTGATTCTGTTACTCTGCTCAGCAACACAAGGGAAATAATTCCCCAGTGTAGTAGTTAATAAGACTGAACATACGGTGTGCAGGTTATTTGGTCCCATTTTCTTTTTGGCACTTGCCTTCATCCTGAAACTTGTGTTTTATAGGACGGATATTGTCATTGTGGTTAGGATATGTTTGTCTTGAAAGTTCTTCTTCATAAGCCCATATTAAGTGAACTCAGCAAACTGAAAATCTCTGAACAATTTATAAAACAGGAAGATAAGGTCCACAGTGAATGAGTATTGTAGCAGTTGAGAGGGTTTCTTGTGTTCTTGGAAGTGGATGATAGCACAAGAGAGAAGACAAGGATTTCAGAGAAGTTCAAACCTAACAGTAAGGCTGCAACCTGTGCACCTCACCTCACTTACATTACTGTGGGTGATGCCATGTTCAAGCAGACTCCATATTTTTCTTGGCACACATATTTACCTTGTACTGGCTTTGTTGCTGTCAGGAGAGAATGAGTTGAGCCATGTTAGCGCTTTCTTGCCCTGAATTGTTTAAGCTCTTGGTTTGGTTAATTATAGATTATTGAAATGAGTGTTTTGGATAGACACATGGGAATGTGGGAGCAGTGTGACTCCCTTGCCAGTTAGAAAAGTTCAGCCTGGGAGAGTGTTCAGTAAGGCAATAATTGGCAGTTGGACCCTAATAATAGTTAAACTATTAATTGGTCTTTTATGTGCCAGAAATTGTCATAGGCATTTCTGTAATCTTGACAAGATCACTCTGACATATCGATGATATTATCTCAGTTTTACCAAATGAGGAAGTGTGGTCCAGAGAGACCAGGTGCCTTGTCCAAGGTCATACATCTGAAAATGGCAGTAGTTCTGAGAACCACCTGTCTCTGTAGCCCGTGTCCTTTTCATTATGCCACACAGTCTTTCTAGCCTCTTAGATGTTGGCTTTTGGCCTTCGCCCAGAAAGTCTGTAGATTTCTGAGTAAACTCTTAAAGTTTGTCTGTCTGGCTAAGGCTTAGGTCATCCCAAGACAAAAGGAGAGTGAGTCAGGCTTTAGGAAGAGGATTATAGAAAACAGTATAAATGTAGAACCTCAAAAAATTGTAAAATTAGAGGCTATGAAGGACATTTTTACAGAAGCATTTCAAGATCAGCGATATTAGCCTTATGTTTGTAATTAACTTGTAATCTGAGTCAAATGTATCCCTCCTCCCTTCTCTTTTGAGGTAGTCTCACCATCTGTTTCAAGTTGGCCTTTAGCTCTATATGCAGCCCAGGCTAGCCTCAAATTCCAGATCCTTCTATTTCTTCCTCCCAAGATTATATGCATGTGCCATCATGCCCAGCTTTATCCTTATTTTACAAGTTACAAATCTGAGTACCTGTGGAAGGTTTTCCTCCTTTCTGTTGAGCTAACAGTTTTTTTTTTCCTGTTACCTGCCTTCTCTGTGAATCATCTTTGATTAAACCTTCTGAGAATTAGAAAGGGACATATAATATACTGCTAGATATTCTTGCTTTGTATCAGGTCTTGTACTCTCACAACTTGACATGTACTGTTTTATTTAAGAACCCTTAAAGTGGGGGCTGGAGAGATGGCTCAATAGTTAAGAATACAGGTTGTTCTTGCAGAAGTCCTGGGTTTGAATCCTAGCACCCACATGGCAGCTAACAACTCTCCATAACTTCAGTTCCAGGGGATCCAACAGCTTCTTTTATCCTCTGTGGGCATTGTACAATACAGGTGCACTTACATGCAGGCAAAACATGCGTACACATAAAATTAAAAATAATAATAATAAAGAACCCTTAAAGACAGTGTTACTGAGGAATCAGAAATTAAAAAATTTGTCTCAAGGTTACACAGTAATGTAATGAAGCTTACAGGATCCTATTCTGTCTTCAAAGACCGAATTCTGTAGCTCTTCAAATATTTCTCCATTCAAAATTCAAGACTAAATCTTTTGTACCTTAATTTATATGATTTTTTTGTGGATTTTTGTCACTGAATAATAGACAGTTTCTTTTTATTTATTGAGCTAGTTAAAGGGCTTAATATATCTCTGTGAACATTTGTGAATTTTCTGAGAAAGCAGCCTTTATTTTCTATTAGTATAATTTGTGACTTCTCTTTGACTCTAGGAATGATTCAACTTTAAGAACTCTTTTAGGATGTTGCTCTGGACTGAAGTTACAGTTGTATGCTTGATGTCTTAAGGAAAAAACTTAGATTCTAAGTGTCCAGTTAATTGAAGAAATTAATAGTTTGTGAAAATGATTTACTTTCTCTTGATGAGAAGAAGGAAAAAAGGATTTGTAATCTTTATTCAAAGCTTTTGTCAGGTTGAATTTCTAAAGAACATACTGTTTCGGGGCTGTGGAGAAATGGCTCAGAGGTTAAAAACATTGGCTGCTCTTGAAGAGGATCCAGGTTTAATTCTCAGCACCCACATGGCAGCTAACAATCGTCCTTAACTCCAGTTCCAGTGTCCTCTTCTGACCTCCACTGGCATTGCACGACATGGGTGCACTTAATACATACAGGCAATACACTCATACACATTAAAAAAAAAATCAGAATATGCTATTTCTTTCATGGTAGGGTTTTAGAAATTTTATTTTTATTATACTGGTTGTGTGTTTGGGGAGGTGGTGTATACATACCACAACGAATTTGTGGAGGCCAGAGGATGACCTAATGGAGTCAGTTCCCTCCTTCCACTCTTTAAAAAATAATTTTTATTAGTGTTTTTTATGTGTATGAGTGTACTGCCTGCATGTGTGTAAGTGCACCCGTGTTGTGCAATGCCTGTAGAGGTCAGAAGAAGGCACTGAAGTCCCTGGAACTGGAGTTATGGCAGGTGTACTTATATACATACAGGCAATACACTCATACACATAAAATAAATAAATAAAACCTTTACAAAATGTTTAAAATGAAAAGAAAAATCTTAATATTAAAAAAAGAAGACAATAATGTTGACTACTTGTTCTTGGAAACTCCCCTCTTGGCTTTGGTGACAATGTCTACAATTTACTGAATGTGTACTCCGTGCCAGATGTCTGTCTTATCTATTAATCCTCATAACAATGTTATCAGGTGAGTAGAGTATCTTTATTTTACAGATGAGAAAATATAGGTTTAAAGAGAGTAATTAACATGCCTGAGACTTTGCCAATCTGTGATGCCTTTGGGATCAGTGAGATGAAGCATTACCCATAGCAACAGTGGGAGGCTTTGTCATAGTGCCAACCCCCTACCGCTCTGACCAAACTCCCATGTGATGTCTGCTTGAGCTGCTGCTAAGACTGCTCTGTGTAACCCTTTGGATATCAGCATCTGTCCTGGCACTGGAGGGAGCAAAAACCACTGTGTGTCATATCCTTATTTACGTCAGTCACTGGCCCTCATTCATTATCTTATTATTATTTTACTCCTTCACTACTGTTTCCATCCTGTCAGCTGACTCAACTCCTTAAGCCTTTCTACATTATTTTTCTCAACATTCCATTATCAGCAGATCCCCATGTAGCCTCAACCTCTAGGCAGCAAGATCAAGGCACAGAGGTGACAGCGGCAATGCTGTTAGTGTTGGCACGTGGCATCCAGAACTGTAGTGTGTGTACCAAGCTGCAGCATGTCATGCTTGTTATTCTCAACCATCACATCTTTGCCAAACCAATTCTTTAATTTGGGTGATGGTTTTAGCTGGCATGTTCCTGAAACAGGTTTTCCACTCTGGAAGCTACCTCAAATCCGTTCCATAAATTCTTTTTCTGTTTATTTCAGTCCACGTTGACTTCTGCTTCTTGTGAACTTGAGTACATGTACTGGTTGAAACTAACCATATCCCATCTTAGTTGCCTGAACCCACTGTGTGGAGAGTTGCTGGAGAAAATCAGAGAACCAGGCAGATTACAGAGTCATGATAAGTCAGTGATCACCAGCCTCATGAGAAATCAGCATTACCTAGTAGTTTTAGACATTTTTCTAGTTCACTTTCCTATTGCAAATGACTTATTTCATACTGTATTTCTCCTGTCATGTGCTGTTCTTTTTAAACCAGTGATAGGCTTTCTGTTTCATTCCACTAACAGAAGGCCCCAAGTGGAACTTCCTTGTACCTCCCATATCTACAAGCTGGTATACCTGGGGCTCATCTCTTCTTCCTTCCTGTTATGGAATAGTATCCTCCTTCTAGCAAAGATAAATCCCTTCACAGGCCCCTAATCATATTTTCTGTTGTCTTAAAGAGTTGTTCCTCTTTCTACCAGATCCTTTCTTCAGTGTTGAGATTTGCTTTACCCTTTCCCAGTTTGCTAACCCTCTTCATCTGCGTGTTTCTTTTCTGCCGCTTTGCTGTTTGTTTTCTTTCAGAGTCAAGCTTCCTAAAGGAGTTTCCCATACTTACTATGTACACATTTTTTAAAAAATCTGATTTATTTATTCATTCATTCATTTATTTTTACATTTAAGTTTTTTGAGAGTTTCTGATAATGCTACATTCTGAACATACAAAGGGTACAAAATGGATTTTTTTTCCAGAATATTTCAAAGGATGGTGCCAGTCTATCATTGTCTGCAAAGCACATTCACAGACTGTTACTGTAGGTCATTTTGTCTCTTCATTAAAGTAAGACACTGTATGTTCATAGTTTTGGCCTGTGCTGAAATGGGGGGAAAGAGGGTCCCCTAGAGGGTTCTTAGTCTCATTCATAAAAGAATTGAAGAATTGACTCAAATGGCAGAAAGTGGACAGACTTACAGAGACCTGCATGACTGTGGCTGGTCAGAAGTTTTGCGGAGTTTCACGTTACAAGGTGGGATTCCAGGCAGGAAAAATTCGCTACTTCATTAATGCACCAGGTATTCCGCCCATCTTTTTAGCATAACTTAGTGTTGACCTGCCTTTCTACTGTGTGCCCATTTTTAATTGTTATGAACTCCTTAGCCCATTCCAATATTCTGACCAAAAGAAGACTTTGCTTAAAGTTGCTAATGTCTCTTAGATTGGGAAATGGAGTTTGCTTTACTTTACCCCTCATCCCATTATCCTTCTCAGCAGCATTTGATGACTTCTTATGAAATGCATTCTTCCCCGTGCTGCTTTGACATTGCTCTTTTGTTTTGTTTTGTTTTTTGTAGACAGGGTCTCAAGTACCCCAGCACTTGTTACATAGCTGAGGATGGCCTTGAGCTTGGGATCCTTTTCCTCTTCTGTCTACACCTCCCAAATGTTGGGGTTATAGGTGTGCCCTCCATGCCTAGCTCTATGACACTGCTCTTTCTTTACTCATTTCCATCTGATTTCATGGCTGCATCTTACTTTTCTTTGTTTGTTATTTTGCCTTAGTTTGGGGGCCTCTGCTCTTTTTAGTGGATTTTCTCTCAGTCATCCACATCATTCCTATGTTTTAAAGTATCACCTACATCTCAATAACCCACAATTATTCCTTTAGCCAAGATTCTTCTTCTGAATGCCAGTCTTATGTATGTGCAACTGCCTATTCGCAATAAAATTCAATAGTTTTATATCTAAAACTGATTTTTTTTCAAATGAGGGATTTTATTTATTAAAATATTTTATTATTATTTTTATTTTATGTGTATGAGTGTATTGCCTGAATGTATGTGAGTGCCACCGTGTTGTGCAGTGCCATGGGGGTCAGAAGAGGGCTTTGGATTCCCCTGGAACTGGAGTTAAGGATGGTCCATAGCCACATTGTGGGTGCTGGGATTCGAACCCAGGTCCTCTGCAAGAGCAGTCAGTGCTCTTAACCGCTGGGCCATCACTCTAGCCCCTCTACCAAGTCTTTTAACTTTGAAAAATTGTGTTTTGCATTTATTTATTGTTTTGTGTGTATGATGTATGTCTATGTGTGTGGGTGCATGTGTCCCATGGTGCATGTGTAACGATCAGAGAGCAACTTTTAGGAGTCTGTTCTTTACTTCTGCCATGTGAGTTCTGGGTATTGAACTTAGATCATCAGGCTTGGCAATAAGCACCTTTACTTGCTGGGCCATCTTGCCACCTCAGTCCTAACACCTTTAAAACCAATAATCTATTTTGGTAGTTCATAGTTCTAGAGTATGTTGTGCCCCAAAACAATGACCCCTTTTATTTTCTAATGCTATCTTAAGGCTCATAATAACTTTACCTTCCTATGGGGAGGGAGTCTGTGGTATTTATTCTTAAAGTAAAATGTATGTGGTCATGTGCTAATAGAATTTATTTCACAGTCCAGACTTGTTGCTTCATCTCCCATAAGACCCACACACTGCATCATTCTCCTTTTGAGTAGGAACACTAACTTATGCATACTTTGATGATTGGTAAGTTTGTGGCTGCTATTTTGATTATATGCCTTATCCCTCAGACTGTGAACTCTACAGGGACACAGATCTTGCCTATCGTTCACTGTATTGTTAGTTTCTGGTAGATAGTAATGGTTTTAAATGAAAGAAAGATTAAACAAGTCTGCCTTATGATACTTATGTGAAGAGGGGTGATTAATGTAAATTAGCTTTATTATAGGGTGAATTTTCATCTAAATTCTCAGATTGTTACAGTAGGATTATCTGTTTTGCTTAAATAGGATCCCCCCCCCCAGTTTCTTCTTAGTACTTAAGCTAAATATAGTCAAGTTTATAATTCTATTATACATTTTGTTGTTGTTTTTTCTTCAGGCCTGGACATTGAACATAGGACTTTGCATATGGTAGGCAGGTGCTCTATCACTGAACTATACATACTCCCTCACAGCCTTGCTTAGGCCCTTAAACAAATTTGAGGGCTGGAAGTGTAACTAAGTGGTAGAGGAACTGGTAGCATTCTTGAGGGACTGGGTTTGAACCATAGGACTGAAAAAAAATTGAAATACTTTTTTACTTAGTTTTGTCATTTTGACCATCATCTAAAATCACCTGGGTGATCTCTGAAAATGTCTATGAGGAATTATTTTAATTACAGTAATTGATGTGGGAGGACCAGCCCACTGTGGGTGGCACCATTCCATGCACTTGGGGTCCTGTAGTATAGAAGAGTGAAGAAGGCAAGCTGAGCACTACCATGCTTACGTTGATCCATTGTTCTTCTCTGCCTCCACTTCCCTCTAGTGATGGACTATAACCTGGAATTGAGGGCCAAATAAACTCTTTCTCCCTTAAGTATTTTTGTTAGGATATCTTATCATAGTAACAGGAAACAAAACTAAGACAACCGTCTGTATGTGTGTGTGTGTGTGTGTGTGTGTGTGTGTGTGTGTGTGTGTTGCATTCATATGAATGTGTAGGTCCACATGCCTGTGCATGCATATGTGGAGGCCAGAGAAGAATGTTGGGTGTTTATTACTGTCTGCATTGTTGCCTTGAGACAAGGTCTCACTGAACCAGAAGCTTGGCTGGCTGGCAGGATCTTCCTGTCTTTATCCTTCCAATGCTGGAGTTATAGGCATATCAGCCATGCCAGCTTTTTTATGGTGCTGAGGATTTGAACCCAGGTCCTCTTGCATAGCAAGTACTCTTGACCACTGAGTCATCTCCCCTTCCCTCTTTTGAAGTTTTTTTTGTTTGTTTTGTTTTGTTTTATGTGTTTGAGTTTTAGGCCTAGATAGTCATGAATCTTTTGTAATAATTACAAACTTTTGATACCTTTTCAGTTATCAGAAAAGGGATGGTCATAACTGTCATGTATGAATCTTATCTTTTTAGTAAAATGACATTTCATTTGAAGAGAATTTAGCATTTGTTAATTTTTTGTGATTAATAAGTAAATCCTGATTTTTAACAACTCATTTGGCTCACTTTAAGTAGAGCTCCTATTTGGCACTTGGTACTTGTTCTCCATTTTTTCCTGCTTTGTTGACCAAGACCTTCAATACATGATGGAGGACCATTAGAACTCACTGTGAAGGGTTTGGTTTGCAGCATTTTTCTGTCCTTGCACCTTAGTTGATACGTCAGTGAATTTATTAAGTCTATAACATTTACACCTATTCTCACTGCTTGGTGATAGTACTTCACATAGTTTGATAATAACTAAAAATCATAATTTCCAGTTTGAATATACCCATTAATGTACACAGCTGATCCTAAATTCTTTTCCTGTTGTGCTGCCCTCTGAGTTAGTGTATAGTGGCTTATAAATCTTATGATCTTCAGGATATTTTGGAGAATCCAAAATCATTGAGTGTGAATTTTTTTTTCTTATGTTGGGTAGTATTTTTATTTTATTGTTGTTTGTTCTTGTGCTAGCTCTGTGACAAACAATTATAGACTAGTAATGGAAAGACTAAATAAAATTATTAATTAAAGTTTGTAAAATGCTATTAAATACTCTACTTAGTGTTTGTCTAAGGCTCCAAAGCAGATGGCTATAAACACAGAAATCAAGTGCTACCATTTGCCAAGGCAGAATTTTAGTTTTTCTCTCTGTAAAAGTAAATAATTTCAGAACTTTGAGATTGTAATACAAAATAGAAAAACAAGTAGCAGGTTTAAAAAAGAATTTTTTTGGCCGGGGGAACGGTGAGGGGGTGACAAAGCCAGCCCAGGCTGACTTTAATAAACTTAGATGATCCTCCAACCTCAGCTGAGATCACAAGGGTGCTCCACCATGCCTGGTTTGGGTATAATGTATTTTAATCTCTTCTGTCTAGCAGATCTGTCTAGCAGATCTCCTAGGTTTGTTCACTAGGTGTGTGGCTATTGGTCAATTGTGCATAACTTAATACTTGCACACAATAAATACTTAATGCTTGTGATTATTGACCTGAGCCTCAGCTATGAACCACTGATTTATAATATACTTGTCTCCACTTAGCAACCTAATTACCTCTGTCCCTTGGATATAATCCCTGATACAGTCACATTTGTGGAGACTTGAGTATTTTTCAAAATTTTTTAAAAAGACAAGGTCTACATATTTCAGGCTGGTCTTGACCTTGCTTTGTAGCCAAGGATGACCTTGAACTTAATTTTTTTTACATTTTAATTTATTATTTGTAGTAGTATTGGGGAAAAGGGTCCAAGTGAGTATTTGTGGGGAAGTCAGAGGACAACTGGTAGGGCTTGGTTCTTTCCTTCTACCATGTGGATTCTGGGAATCAAACTCAGGTCCTCAGGCTTGGCTGCAAATTCCCTTTATCAGAAGCACCATCTTGTTAGCCCGACCTTGACTTTTTGATCCTCCTGCCTATACCTCTGGAGCACTGGGATTATAGATATGCATGCCCACATCTAGTTTATGTGGTGCTAGGGATTGAATACAGGGCTTTGTGCAGATGAGGCACGCATTCCACCAACTGAGTTACACAAGAAATGTAAGGTTGGGGAGGTAGATTCTTAGGTAGATGTATGTCAAATGGCACTGATAATTAAGCCTTAGAAAGAGCTCAAGCATTTTATTCTCTCTAGCTAGGCAATAGCAACAGGAACATTGTGGTATATGTAACATCAACTATGTAATGATACTTGACCATTCTAAATCAACATTGGTTTTCTTCAGGAGCATCAGGTTAAACCAGTTAAGACTCCTTTGTCTTAACTACTTTTAAAAAGTAAATGGTTTATTAGTTGTATGTGTATATGTATGTGTACATATGTGTGGGCTCCCACATGCCATAGTGCACAGGTGAAGGTCAGAGGACACCTTGTAGGAGTTGGTTCTATCCTTCTACCATGTGGGTCCCAGAGTATCAAGTTCAGATTGTTAGGCTTGGCAGCACCTTTACCTATTGAACCATCTCACTGGTCCCTTAAAAACTACTTTATAGATACTGTGTACCCCTAGTTGGCAAGACTCACTATGTAGCTCAGGCTGGTCTCTGACTCCCAGATCTTCCAGCCTTTGACTCCCTTTCAAGAGTGCTGGCATTACCTTGTGTTTAAAATATTAGTATAGCATTGAAATGAACATGCTTATAGATAGATGGAACTAGATTCAGATTGCAAGTGGACTGGGGGATGGTCTGGGAAATAGCTTTGGTAGGGATCTTAAAGGTCCAACTCGTAATGGTAGCTATACTTAAAAGGATTATAAGGACAGAGATGGCTAATGAGAGAGCATTGGGTACATAACACCATTAATGGACAGAAAAGAAAAAATATTGACAAAATTACATTATTCTACAATAATGTAATTTTACAGCATTTTTTAAAAAAACAAATATGTTTATTTTTGCTCCCTTCGATAGCATGTAAGAAATGACAGTGACCTTGGCAGCAGGCTTGGTGTCTTTTCCCCATTGAGAAGCCATTCAGTGTACCTAATGGGTCTTTTTCCAAAGTGGAAGAGATGGTTGTTAGCCCCAGTGCTGTGACTTAGAGGATGTAAGGGTCAGCACTGGACATGGTAGTTAGTTGCCTGACTTCTAAACTGAGGCTAGAATATCTGTGTGCTTGAGTAAATGGATCTTTATATCTTTTAAAAATATATTTTATTTATTATTTTTATTTTATGTGTGTGAGTGTATTGCCTGCATGTATGTAAGTGCATCTGTATCATGCAATGCTCTTGAAGGTCAGAAGAGGGCACCAGATCCCCTGAAACTAGAGTTATAGACAGTTGTTAGCTGCCATGTGGGTGCTGGGACTTGATCCTGGGCTCTCTGCAAGAGCCCCCTGTGCTCTTAACTGCTGAGCCACCTCTCTAGCCCCCCTTTACATCTTTTAATCCAACTAAATCCATTATCTCACTGAAGTAGTTTGAAATAAAATAGGTGACCCTGTCTCAAAAAGACAAAAAAAAAAAAAAAAATGTAAGTGTGTATATCCCATTAAAAATTTGCAGAAAGGGTCTGGAGAGTGGTTAAGAGCACTGGCTGCTCTTACAGAAAACCCGGATTTGAGTCCCAGCACCTACATGGTGGCTGACAACATACCTCCAGTTCTGGGGGATCTGATGCCCTCTTCTGACCTCCACGGGCAATTGCATCACACAGGTGCACTTATACACATGCAGGCAATACACTCATACACATTAAAAAAAAAATACAAAAGGGAGCCGGATGTAATAGTTTATGCCTTTAATCTGAGCACTCAGGAGGTAGAGGTAGTTGGATCTCTGTGAGATCCAGACCAGCTTGGTCTGCATAGTGAGCTCCAGGTCTGCTAGGGCTGTATAAGTAAGACCCTGTCTCAAATTCATTCATTTTCATCCTTCTCCTCTCCCCCCCCTGGCAAGAGACCTAGCCAGATGACTCAGCTGGTAAAGGTGCTTGCTGCTAACCCTGCTGGCCTGAGTTTGATTTTTGGAATCTACATGGTGGAAGGAAAGAACCCCTACACACCACATATGTGATTTAAAAAAATTCAAAAGGAAACAAGCAACATGTATTATTGTACATCTTGATTTTAATTTTTTTTCCTTCGTAATCTCTGAGCCACTTTACTTACAGTCTATATAGGACTAGCAAGATGACTTAAGGGGTAAAAGCGCTTGCCATGCAAGCCTGATGACCTGAGTTTGATTCTCAGAGCCCACACAAAAAAGCTAGGTGCTGTGGTGTGCATCCTGTAATCTCAGTACTCCTGGAGTGGGGATGGGAGGCAGAAACACTGTCTGATTCTTGTATTGCCAAGCCTGCAATACCTCATGTAACGAACTACTGGAAAGTGTAAGAACTAATCAGAAATACTGCAAGTTTTCTGCCAGTTTCCAATTACTTTAGAATTTACTCAGATTTAGAAAATCTCTGTAGTATTTCACCTGATTCACAATTTAAGTGACCTTAGCTAGGTGTAGAAGCATAGATTTATAATCCCAGTACTTGGCAAGGCTGAGGTAAGAGGATCATGAGTTTGAGGCCAGCCTGTGCTACATAGTTGAGAGCCTCTTTCAAAAAACAAAACAAAACAAAATTGCTTTAATTTAACCAAGTACTATATGTGACGTTTTCTTGAGGGTGATTATAAACAACTAGATAAGTTTGGGATTTCTGAACAGCCAAAAGTACAAAATAGAAGGGCCAGTAGTGCTTCTCTTCTTTGGAAAGGACTGACATTTATTGGCAGTCACTTCATTGGCCTTTCCCTTTCATTGACTCTTCCCAAGTCTTAAAAGGAAAAGATAACATCACAATTCCTTTTTATAAGAAAGTCAGTATCACATTAAAAAAAGGAAGCAGTTTGCTATTGATGGCCAAGTCTTCAACATTTCGCCTTACAAACAGTCCTTTAATGAACATCTTTGTATACATATGTACTGTGCATATATGTGAATGCTTGTAGAATACATTATTTTTTGAGAAAGAAAATTCAGTAGCTGTTGTGAATGTTCTGTGCCAGAAATAGACAATCATGTTAGTGTCTTTCTACAATGTCAGAATTTATTGAATAATGAGGTGTAATGGTTTCAATGGCAGCAATTTTAACAGATGATATCCTGGTAATTTGGCCAAGGCAAATGCATGTTCTTTTATTCCAGTCTTAATAACTAATAGTAACTTGTTTGTTTATCTTTTTGTCCCTCTTATGTTTAATTTATGTATATGTGTGTGTGCCTGCTTGAGTTTTTATGTACCATGTGTGTGCAGGTGCCCTTTGAGGTGAGGTGAGGACAGTGGAGGACATTGGATCCTCTGAAACTGGAGCTGCAGGTGGTTGTGAGCTGCTGTGTGAATGCTGGGAACCAAACCCAGGTCCTCTGCAAGAGCAAAACTGCTCTTAACCTCTGAGCCATCTCTTCAGCCCCCAAAGGGATATTTTATAAAGAAGGGAAACATTGTGGGGCTGGAGAGATGGCACTGGCTGCCCTTGCAGAGGACCTAGGTTCAGTTCCCAGCACCCATATGGGTGGCTAACAACATGTTGTAACTCCAGTTCCAGGGAATCTGACATTGTCTTCTGACCTCTGAGAACACTGCATGACATGGGTGCACTTCCATACATGTCGGCAATACAGTCATACACATGAAGTAAAAATAATAAATAAAATAAAAATAAATATGGGCTGGGAGTGTAAGTTAGTGCTAAAGTAGAGTAGATGCTTAGCATGTGTGAGGCCCTAGGTTTAATTTCCACTATCAAAAAAAATTTTTTTGGAAACTAAAGAAAAATTCATAACGAGTATGGTAGAAAAAAACCTATAATCCTAACATTGGGAAGGTAGAGACAGGCGGATCAGGAGTTCAAGGTCACCTTTGGCTACATAGCAAGTCCAAGACCAACCTGGACCACATGAGATCCTGTCTCAAAAAAAAGAAAAGAAAAGAAAAGAAAAGAAAAGAAAAAAAGAAAGAAAAAGAGAAGAAAATTGTGTAAAATGATAACATTTATTAAACCGGGCATTAAGTACATCTCTCTCAGAATTCTTCCATGTTTGAAATATAAATTTCCAAACGGACTTTTGGTCAAATGAATATCCACGTACCAAGCAGCAACAGAACAATATTTAGTTTTGGAAATTATTCTTGTAAAACTAGTTAGATGCCTTTAGCACCTAACATCCTCACTGTGATAGAAAACTTCAAGTATTTACAGACACAAACAAGGTATGTATGTCAAATTTTCTTTTTACTAATAAACACTTCTCACAAAATACTGCCAGATTCTAAAACAAAATCTAGCTATGAATGTACCAAGGATCTGTCAATCAATACAGTCCTCTGTAGGCTAGGCAGGCCTTGAATTTTGATCCTCCTGCTTCAGCCACCCTAGCAGCTGGAATTACAGACCTGTACTACCAGACCCAGCTCAACTAACTTAACCTGCTGTGCCACTCCCACCCACATCAGTGTAGTTTCAGCATTTTTAAAGTTAATTCCTCTCAATTATTCTTTTCCTTCCTGGCTTCTTTTTTTTTGTTTGTTTGTTTGTTTGTTTGTTTGTTTGTTTGTTTGAGACAGGTAGCCCAGTCCAGGCTAGCCTGAAACTTGCTATGTAGATGAGAGTGACCTTGAACTCCTGATCTTCCTGCATTCACCTTCCAGTGCTAGGATTACAGACATGTGCCATCATGCCTGATTTCCCTCAGTCATTCTTAAATTTCTTGCAAATCTACCATATATGAACATTTACCATGAATGACTACAGGGTAAAAATAATTATATAATAATTATAAATCAGGCTGGGCGTGGTGGTGCACACCTTTAATCCCAGCACAGACGGATCTCTGTGAGTTCAAGGCCAGCCTGGTCCACATAGTGAGTTCCAGGACAGCTGGGGCTACAGGGAGATCCTGTCTCAAAAAGACCAAAAAAAAATAAAATAATTATAAATCTTACTACTTTTAACCTCTTCCCGCTAAATTCCTCAGGTGCACACGTCCACAGAGAACTCAATGCAAGTTCCTCTACATATATACACTGTTTCTGAATCTTCCAATCCCAGGCATATGTATGTGACTCAGAAACCATGGGAGTATGTTAATTAGCACCAAGAGAAACTGAACATGGAACTCTGTTTAACCAGCAATCTAGGATACAAGTTCCCGAGAGAAAAAAGAAGAGACTGACTTCTCACCCAAGCAAGAGCATATCAAACTGAAAATGACACCCAGGAACAAGCAGTTCTAGAAACAGAAATTCAAATACAACTGGCTTTGCAGCATTCACTGTTCTACAGACCCAAAGGCAGTCCTTCTGTTTTTGCTTTATTTTCTGCTCAGTTAAAAGTACCTTAGAGAGAGTATTTGTTTCTTCTCAAAATAACTGTGGAGAACACTACTCAAGTTCCATAAAAATCTGTTATAAGCTTTACTTTTTGGGTATCAAGGGTCAGGAATTAGGTGTCTGTGTGTGTGTGTGTGTTTCTCTGTCTTCTTTGTGTACCCAAGCCTATCTGTTTCTATGTCTCTGTGTCTATAAAATATTCTCTTACAAGTCTTAAAATTTTTTGTTATGTTTCCACCCTTCCTCAAAACTCTAAAATGGTTTTCTTGCCTCTCTGAAAGTTTCATAAAAGATAAATATGAAATGATATCAACTGCTAAATCATTATCTAGTCAACAATGAGAAACAAACTGAGGTTCTGGCAAGTATTTACGAGTATAGAACCAGAGTTGCCTTGTTCAAGCAGCAAAGATCAGTGGCACAGCAAGGAGCTAGTCTAGATGGTTCCAAACTTAGTAAATTGTCTCTGACTATAATTAGACCTACTGTATAGATTTTCCAGACTGGCTCCTGACTTACCTATGTTCTGGATCAGTTTAATATCTAACTATAACGTAGGAGTTACCAGTTTACTTTAAATGAGTCTCCTTTAAATTTGGTTTGCATGGACAGGTACTAAGAGGCAAAAGACTTCCAAGAACACAAAGTGTGAATTCTGAACTTTTAAAGAAAGAGGAAACATTAGAAAGGTTCCACTGCACTGTGAAACTACTTGAGTGCACAACCAGCTAGTTTTCCTAAGGTGATATACCTCAATTTCAAAGCCAGCCTCCTCAAACTACAATTCCTGCCTTCATTACTGCCCATATCAAACTAAACTATTACTAGCTTATTTCCCTATCTACATTTCCTAGCCTTCTAGGGAAAGAATGCTAACTTGCTGATTTTATAACCCAAGGACTTTGCAGTGCTTGGCACATAATAAATAAATGGGTTTGCACAAAAGAAGCTCACAGTGTATTAGGAGAAATATTAAAGTTACTTCTCTTCTCTGCTTCTAAAATATAGTCTAGCATAGGGCATAAGCTGTAAGGACACAGTATGAGACCAATCACCAGCCTTCATCCCAGACTAGCCTTGAACCTACAGCCATCCTCCTACCTCAACCTGCCAAATACTGAGACTATAGATAGACACAAGCTGCCATACCATCTTATCTCCCTCACCGAATATAAGGACATGAATTCATGTAGCAAAAATTCCTTCCTGCCTCCAAAAGCGCAAGTAACTTTAGATTCAGTTAAGCTTTATCTAATACAGTTTCGTTGAAGAAGAATATTTACCTTCTAGGAAAAGAAGCACCTCTTTGAATCTGGAGCAATGTCCCACTTCAAAAGGTAGATAGAGCCACACACCTCAACTTAACCAGGGCAAAACCAATTTTTTCCTACAACTCCAACACACATACTCAAGTCTTGGCAATGCCTTAAAAAATTAATTGAGGGGCTGGAGAGATGGCTTAGCAGTTGAGAACACTGGGTGCTCTTACACAGGACCCTGGTTTAGTTCCAGCACCCACATAGCAGTTAACAGCAACCTGCAACTCCAGTTCCAGGGGACTCAACATCCTCTTCTGATGTCCACAGGCATGTCATGCACTAGTGCACTTATATGCGGACAAAATACTCATACACATAAAACAAAAATAAGTAGGAGTGAAAGAGATGGCTCAGCGGTTAAGAGCCTGGCTGCTCTTGCAGAGGACCCAGGTTTTGTTCCCAGTACATGCATGGTGGCTAAGAAGCAGCCATAGCTCCAATTTCAGGGGATCCGATGCCCTCTTCTGACCTCTCTGGGGACTGCACGACACAGGTGGGTGTACTTACATATACACAGGTAATATACTCATACACATAAAATAAAAATAATAAATTTAAAATAAATAAATAATTTTTAAAAACTCAAACATCAATTTGGAGAAAAGATCACACAGTAATACACTTTTCCAACTTCACAGAACTATAGGAGTTCCTCTGGGGACCACACATGCACAGGATTTATATTTGAGAAGCCACTAAGGTCCAAATTCTGTCAAAACTTAAGCTATATCAAACAAATAAAATTGTGCTAAGATAGTCAGTGCTTTTATGAATAATTATAAGCACTAACTTAGCAATAAAAGGATGTTAACTTTTACTGTCATTCTTTCTTTTTTGGCTTTTTTGAAACAAGGTTTCCTGTAATCTCAGTTGGCCTGGAACTCACTACACAGACCAGTTGAAGGTCAGCCAGGGCAACTGGGAGACTCTGTTTTAAAAATTTTTTTTTTTCTCCCCATCACTTTTGTAAGAAATATCTAGTATTTGTGAAGGCATAGGGAAAGAGTCATCTTGTATAGAGTTAGCAGATATGTAATAATGGCTTTACATTTTTTAAGGCAGCACAGCATTACATATTAAGATATACTAAACATATATAATCTCAGTATTCAAGAAGTTGAGGCAAGAAGATTATCACAAGTTCAAGGTCAGCCTGGGCTACTCAATAAAATCCTGTTCTCTAAACAAACAAAACAAACAAAAAAACCCAAACAGGATGAGACTTATGTATTGATACAGAAAAAACATCAAGATAGTATTAAGTTAAAAAGGAATCTGCTGTGGGGTGTGGTGGCACACGCCTGTAGTCCCAGCACTTGGAACTGCAGAGGCAGGCGGATCTCTGTAAGTTCAAGGCCAGCCTGGTCTACATAGTGAGTTCCAGGCCAGCTGGGGGCTACAGGGAGACCCTGTCTCAAAAAAGGCCAAAAAAAAAAAAAGAAAAAAAGGAACCTGCAAAATAATACATAAAGTGTGTTTCGATTTATGTACAAGTTATTCTTTTTTTTTTTTCCTTAAGACAGGGTCTCCCTGTAGCCCCAGCTGGCCTGGAACTCACTATGTAGACCAGGCTGGCCTTGAACTCACAGAGATCCACCTGTCTCTGCCTCTCAAGTGCTGAGATTAAAGGCGTGCACCACCATACCCAGCCTGAACAAGTTATTTTTAAACTATAAATTTATATGCAAATATGAATGTAAATTCGTAAGAAAAGTCTAGGGAAAAAAATGATAGCAGAGGTCACCTCTGGGACCGGGAATGTCAATGGCTAAAGGCCAAGGGAGGACTTGTGCTTTATTAGACTAAATTATTTTACAAGAACATATTCAAGTTTTACTTTTATACTTAAAAGCATGTTTTCAGGGGCTGGAGAGATGGTTCAGCAGTTAAGAGCACTTGCTGCTCTTCCAGAGGACCCCAGTTCAGTTCCCAGCACCAAATGGTGGCTAACAACTGCCTGCATGCACAAGGTGCACATACATACATTCAGGCACACATACACACATAAAATGAACTAAATAAATGTTTTTTTTTTTTAAGCAAATTTTCAGAAGCTGGGCTATAGCTCAATGGTAGAATGTATGCTTAGCATGTACAAGGCCCTCGATTCAATTCCTAGCACCAAAATAAAGAAAGAAAGGAATAAAGAAAAGAAGGAAAGAAAAAAGCACTTGGAAGGTAGAGGCAGGCGGATCTCTTGTGAGTTTGAGGCCAGCTTGGTCTGTATAGTGAGTTCCAGGCCAGGGAGACCCTGTCTCAAAAAGACCAAAAAAAAAAAAAAAAAAAAGTGCAGAGTTGACTCCAGCTGAAAGATGGAACCAGGTCCAGAGCAGGAAGATAAAAACAGGCCAGCAGCTGGATGGGACCAGACAAGTAGGTGGCCTCAACAGCAGGAATTGAGCCCAGCTGACGCCCCAGAGATAGGGCTTGTTAGAAATTCTCTGCCTTTCAGTCCTTGACACACATACTGGGTATCAGATCACAGGTTGGTGGTGGGGCTGTGTCATCACAGTGCTAAGTGCCCACCACTGTGAGGGGTCCAGGTGAGGGGGTTATACCCATTGCTTGGTCTGGCATGTCTGATAAGTTCTTGGGCCACTGTCTCATATAATTTGGAGTAAATTAGTGTAGAGTGTAGCCTGATCTGATGATCTGAACAATAGTTTTTCTCTTTCTCTCTCTCTCTCTCTCTCTCTCTCTCTCTCTCTCTCTCTCTCTCTCTCAAACTTCCTATAATTATTGAGTAGATTTTTTTTTTCAATTAGTAAAAGTACTTTATTTTGCTTTACATCTTACTTTACAAAGTTAGGAAGTTCACAGCTTTATACCAAAATGTAAGAAGGCTATTTGCTTAGAAACATTTTTGCAGTCAAATGTTACCTGACTTTTTCTAATTCATATTTGAGTAGATTTTTAAGGCATCTGTTGGGTGATAAGGGACAACTACAGATCACTACATATGTGTCTCCCATTGTTGCTACTTAGAGTAAAATTATCATTGGTATAGATACTGTTATCATTAATCTAACTGTACTGAGTGAGTGTTTGGGATTTATGGTTCTGAATTTTGCCACCATGACTAGCTTATTTGTTTATTTTATATATTCATATATATATGAATGTTTTGCCTGCATGGCTCTTTGTGCACCATGTGCATGCCTGGTGCCCACAGAGGGTGTCGGATCCCCTGTAACTGGTGTTACAGACTGTGTTAGCTGCCACATGGGTGCTGGGAACTGAACGTGGGTCTTCTGCAAGAGCAGCCAGTGCTCCTAACTGCTGAGCCATCTTTCTAGCCCCTTGACGTCTTTTCTTATTAAAGCCTGAATACTAAATACTTGGAACAAAGCATTCATTCCTTGATCCATTACCTTTAATACAATTTATGTTATTTATCTTGCTTTTTGTATAAGAAACTATACAAATAAAAAATAAAATACAAATAAAAATATTGACTTATGGAGAGTTCCTTGGGATAATGGTAAATTCTTGGGTAGAACAGTGCATAGGAAACAGCAGTCTGTACCTTTCAGAAGTGTTTGTCGTTAGAACAAAATCCTTTTGTAGGCTGTGAACCTTTGAATAGGCTGAGTTTTGAGTTAGCCTCAATTAAGGTTTTTCTGTTGTTAACTTGTACCACCCAGGCTTCAGATTAACAATGAGAGAAAGGCACAGTGATGGAATTAAAGTAACCATGGCAACCATTATAATGTAAATGTGCCTTCTTGGGAGGAAGTAGAGAGCACTTGGGTACTTGTTAGGGTATTCCTTTATTACATTTACAACTGGAGTGGACTAGCATTTTGCTATTTAAAAATACTGGTGTAGCTGCTCTTTGGACATTTTTGAGTCCTTTGCTATTCCAATCTTACAGTTTTATTGAAATAGTAGTGCCATATTTAGTATGTATATGAAGCAAGATTAATACACATTAAGACCCGTTTTTCCTTTGCTGACATTATCTTTCTCTCCCTGCTTTCTGGCACTGATGTTGTAGCTTTGTATCAAAAAAAATTTTTTTAATTTTATTTGTCTTTTTAAATTTTATGTGTATGCGTGTATAACCTGCATGTAGGTAAGTGCACCTGTGTCCAGTAATGCCCGAGGAGGTCAGAAGAGGCTGTCGGATCCCCTGGGACTGGAGTTACAGACAGTTGTTAGCTGTCATGTGGGTCCTGGGATTCGAACCCCAGTCTTCTGCAAGAACAACCAGTGTTCTTAACCGCTGAACCATCTCTCCAGCCCCTCAAATTTCTTAATATGAAAAGGAGGCCACTTTGCTTTCCAGAGAATTTCTTGGTCATGACTAAGGACCAAGGTATGGTTTATGGTGGAACCATTGGTGCCAAAGAAGGCTACTCTTTCAGCAGCACAAGAGAGATAAATCTTTATTCTCAAAGTTTTTTTAAAGCCTTTCAGATATAAGAAAAAATTCTGTAATTTAAAAAAATATACTTATTATTTTTATTTTATGTGTATGTGTGTATTGCCTGCATGTATGTAAGTGCACTCATGTCACACAATGCCTGCGGAGGACAGAAGAGGCCATCAGATCCCCTGGAACTGGAGTTACAGACTGTTGTTAGCTGCCATGTGGGTGCTGGGATTCAAACCTGGGTCTTCTGCGCGAACAACCAATGTTCTTAACCACTGAGCCATCCCTCCAGCCCCAAATTTCT
Organism: Nannospalax galili; assembly: GCF_000622305.1. NCBI lineage: Eukaryota > Metazoa > Chordata > Mammalia > Rodentia > Spalacidae > Nannospalax > Nannospalax galili. The sequence continues at coordinate 1,285,335 of NW_008349073.1, read as the reverse complement.
ATAATTTTTATGTTTTTAATGCAGCTTCATTTTCTTCTGAACCTATCTATAACTAAGAGTGAAACCAAAGCCATTGACAAACAGGTTGAGTTGCTAAGTACTGCACTTGTTTACTACCTCCCCAAGGGCCTAGTGGCTTTTACAAAGGATTTGTCAGTGAAAAGTTTAAGGTTTGTATTTAAAGCTAACAGTTTGTTATGATGTTGGGTAGATAAAGAGCTTTCCTTAGCCCCAGGTTTTCTTCTTGGGTAAAGAAAGAATGAAAACAATGATTCTCTTGTGGGGAAATAATTATAAAATGAACTAAAATGTAAGTAGTGATGTGGTGGGGAATATCATCTTGGGGCCAACAAGATGGTTCGCTTGGTCACTGTGCCAGCCTGACCTGAGTTTTATGACTGGCATCCAAGTAAAGGTGAAAGGAGAGAACTGACCTCCACAAAGTTGTCCTCTGACCTCCACATGTGCGCCCATGGTACACTTTCCCTATCCCAATAATAATAACTAAAAAAAATTTTAATCTTAAAAGAATAATATCATCTACTTGAGGTCAAATTCTAAGTATTATTTTTTAATTTTAATTTTTATTTTTGGACTATGGATTAAACCCAGGCCCTTACACATGATACGCAAAGTGTTCTGTTCTAAATTTTAAGGTCATGTGTATCCTACTTAACTTGCTCCAGTTAAGGCTTTTTTTTGTCTTTTTGAGACAGGTCTCCCTGTAGCCCCAGCTGTCCTGGAACTCACTATGTAAACCAGGCTGGCCTTGAACTCACAGAGATCCTCTTGCCTCTGCCTCCCAAGTGCTGGGATTAAAGGCGTGCACCACCACGCCCAGCTAGGCTTTTGCTTTTTAAATTTTGTTTTGAAATAGGGTCTCCTTGGGTAGCGAAAGCTAGCCTGGGACTCTGATGCTCCTACCTGTTTTGGTTTTTTTTTTTTTTTTTTATCATTTTATTATTTTTATTTTATGTATATGAGTGTTATGCCTGCATGTGTATAAGTGCACCTGTGTCGTGCAATGTCCACGTCAGAAGAGGGTGTCAGATGCCCTGGAACTGGAGTTAATGGATGGCTGTCAGCCACCATGTGGGTGCTGGGAATTGAACCCCAGTTCTCTGCAAGAGCAGCCAGTGCTCTTAATTTCTGAGCCAACTCTCCAGCCCCACTGCCTGTTTCTTGAGTGCTAGGATTACAGATGTGCCAAGATTACTTACCACCGCCAAGCTTGGCTCTACAGTTTTTACTTTGATTTTAACTTTCTTTCCTCCTACCTTACTGTTGAATTATCTTTCAGATCACAACAAATACTTCTGTATTACTACTGTTAGTTAAGTTAGTCATAAACTTAAGCTCAAATATTTGAGCATTTATTCATAGCTTACATAATTTCTGCCTTTGGATATGGCAATCATTCAGGTACTTGGAAATAGTGCTAGTGTTAATTTTCTTATCTCAGATCTTCTGTTTACCATAGAAATTCTTTTTTTTGCATGTGTCTGTGTGTGGTGTGCATTTGTGTGTGTGTGTATGCATGTTTATATGTGTGGGTGCATATGTTTTTGCAAGTGTATGTACATGCGTGTATAATACGGGCATGTGAAGGTCAGAGGTTAATGTTGAGTGTCTTCTGTCACTCTCTACCTTATATGTTGAGGCAGGATCTTTGACTTGAACCACAAGTGCATCTTGGCTATTCTGGTAGCCAGCTTGCTCTGGGGAAGATATGAATATAATCAAAATTCTTTGTTTGAAATTCTCAAATCAATAAACTTTCTCTTAAATTAAAAAAGAAAAGATTTTTGGAGGTATATGGCATATGCCAGGCATTTTAAAGGACTAGCAAGGAGATAAGTGTGGCTGGACTAGAGTAAGTGAGGGGGAGTTGCAGAGATCTGACTAGTGGGTAGCAAGGAGCCAGATATCTGGTCTTAACAGGTCATTATTAAGAATTTTAGGTTTTGGCTTTTGCTCTAAATCAGGTGGGACTCTCAGATATCTTGAACAGAGAATGTCATGGTCTGTCTTAAGTTTTAAGATCATTCTGGATGCAGGATTAAGAATAGATTGAAGGGGTCAAGAGTGGTAATAAGGAGATCAAGTGGGTTAAGAGGTAAATGGCAATTTGGACCAAATAATAGCAGGGGAGATGAGAAAATGGTTGATTCTACATATAGCTTGAAATTAGAGCAAATAGGATGTGCTGATGTATTCTGTAAATGTTTGAAATTGAAAAAACAATTTTGGTTTGTAAGAAAATTAGCTATTAGTCTTTTCTTTCAAACCCTGTAAAACTTGGAACTTGATATATGACAAGGAATGCTAATCTTTTAATCACACCACATCCTGTAAGACTTCTGTTTCCGGAAAGGCCCTTATGCATTCCTGGGCCTGATGTCCTGGAGTAGTGGCTCCTCTCCTTTGGACTATTCTTTTAAACTAAGCTGAGGGGAAATACTGTGAGGTCGGACCCCAGCCAATGGGGAAAAGACTGTTCTCTTGCATTAGGGAATAAAAGACCCCCCAAGCTTCTGGGTTCCAGTGTGTACTTGCAACATCTGCCTGATCACACAAGTCATCCTTTTGCAAAAGTAAAATCTGCCTTGCCTTGTTACTTTTACTTTGTCCGCATGTTTTTGTGCGATATTGATGGGGGTCTTTGGACCCCGGATTTTATTTCTAACATGGATGTTCAAAGTCTTTTGCTGAGAGCAAAGGGGAAAAGCTGTCCAGAAGGGTGGTGACTGTACTGGTATAGATAGAGCCAGTATCTTTTTCAATATATTCCTGTTTTTTGCTTCTGTATTTTTTTCTTTTCAGTGTGTATTTAACTGGCTTTCAGTGAATTCATCCAGTTTTGCTCAACAAATGACTGTGGAACAATTAATTACAAAGTGTTCCAGCCGTTATCAGATAGATTTCTTTGGTTACAAAGCAAACCAAAATAGACTTGACTTAATTGACTGAAACACAGAGGAAGGAGGTATGTGAGTGGGTACAGAGAGAGATGGAGGGCATACTATAAGGATGATGGGGAAGCTCACAGAATCAAAGGAAATATGAAGCAGTCACACCTCAGGAAAGTCATCAACTGTCTTACTGAGGTCTAGGTAGAACAGTGGACATAATGTTTCTATTAGGACTCTACCTGGATAAACCAGTTACTTCACTGAGCATCTAATTTAGTAGATGGCAGATGCTGAAGTAGGAGACTGGAGACAATCCAAAGTTGAATATAATATTTGTGTACTCAGAGTAGAATTAATACATCATGTTCATAACTTACTAGAGTCTAATTACCATAAGCATGCAGCAGGCATTTTACTGATTGAGTCATCTCCCTGGCCCAGACTTTCTTGACTTTCTTCTAGCTGATTTTTTTGTGTGTTCCATATTTTTTAAATGTAAAGTTTTCAATGTCTATAGCTGTCCTGCTTAATAAACTTGTGTGACTCATAATTCATATTTATATCCTCTTGTTACCTAATACATATACAGAACATATGCCAAATAATTTGTAGTATTATATGGTTTTAAAAAATGTTTTATTTATTATTTTTATTTTATGTGTATGTATGTATTGCCTGCATTTAGGTAAGTGCACTCATGTCCTGCAGTGCCTGCAGAGGACAGAAGAGACTGTTGGATCCCCTGGAACTGGAGTTAACAGACAGTTGTTAGCTGCCATGTGGGTGCAGGGATTCAAACCCAGGTCTTCTGCAAGAACAGTCAGTGTTCTTAACTGCTGAGCTATTGCTCCAGCCCCTTATATGGTTTTAAAATGGGCATTAAAAGGCAATTTTTATTGATATTGTCCCAGTCAATTTTTTTTAAAGATTTGTGTGTGTGTGTGTGTGTGTGTGCGCGCGCACGCGCACGCACGTCTGTGTGTGGGGCCTGTGTGAGTACATGTACAGCATATAAGTGGAAGAGCCTGTGAAACCAGAAGAGAGCTTTGGATTCCCTAGAATTGGAGCCCCAGGCAGTTGAGCGCTGCCCAATGTGTATGCTGGGAATCAAACATGGGTCCTCAGCAAGTGCAGTAAGTGTTCTTAGCAGCTGAGCCATCTCTCCACCTCCCTCTTTTTATTTTTTAATTTTTTTTTATTGTGTGTCTATGATGGATGGGTGGGGTTTCCTACATGTGGAGGTTAAAGGCCAACCTTTTGGGAGATAATTCTTTCCTTCCACTATGGGCTCTGGGAATCAAACGTAGGCCATCAGGATTGTATGGCAAGCACTTTTACCAGCTGAGCCATCTCACTGGCTTCCAGTGTACGAATTTCATTTACCGTATCTTTTTTGTTTTATTTTGCAATACTGGGGTTTGGACCTTGGGTCTCATGCATACTAGGCAAGCACTCTACAACTATATCCTCAGGCACATTTACCATTTCTTGTTGCCACTTTTGCTCTTTCCAATCATTTTTTAGCTGAGTAGTGTTTAGACTTATATTGCTGTTGAAAAGTTCTTGAGTTAAGTCCTCTTTATTCCTGAAGATTTATTTCTCTTACACATTATTTGGTAGAAGAAAGGTCAAAAGTTTACTGAAAAGAAAATTCAGTTCAACAGGAGACTGTTAGGTATATCTGTAATACTTTGGTTTCCAATTCTTTTAACTTTATTCATTGTAAATTCTGCTTTTCTTTTAAAAAATTATTTTTATTTTATGTATATTCATGTATTGTCTGCATACATGCACATGCACCCATGTCATACAGTGCTTGCAGAGGTCAGAAAGAGGGCATTGGATCCCCTGGAATTGGAGTCACAGATGGTTGTTAGCTGCCATGTGTGCTGAGAACCGTATGTATCCAGGTCTTCTGAAGAGCAGTCAGTGCACTGAACTGTATCTCTCCAGCCCCCATTCTGTGTTTCTAATACCATATTGTGTTTTGAACTACTTTGGCATATACACCCTTTTCATTAGTCACCAGAGAGCAAAGCTTTTCAGACAAAATGATCAAACCATATACACTCCTTCAGTTAGAATCTTATTAGTACAAAAGAAAATCCTTAGATCTATGGGTTCTCTATTCTGTCTATGACAAAAGGCAGAAAAATGTTCACTGTCAGAGCTTCTTTCTTCCTTTACCCCCCTTTAAATATTTTACATTTGACAAAAGGGTGGATAGTTAAGGTTCCTAGGTATATTAGTTACTTTTCTGTTTCTGTGATAACACACCATGACCAAGGCAACTTATAGAAGAAAGAGTTTATTTGGCTTATAATTCCAGAAGTATAAGGCAATTCTACCTCAGCCTCCAAAATGCTAGGGTTACAGGTGTGAATCATCATGCCCTACAAGTGGAAATATTTCTAATTCAGGATTATGTTAGAAAATAAAACTTTCTCATCTCCAGTAGCTTCAAATGACCAATAACTTTTAAAGATGTGGCTTCAGAGCAAAGATAAAATTCAAAATGTGACTAAAGCATGACCTCAAGTGAAGATATCAGGTAAATCCCTTTGTTAAAATTTGAGAAAGGTTTAAAGCAGTACCATATAGAATCGCTCAGTTAAAAAAGATGTCTAAAGATGTTCAGGGGCTCTGAGGTGATGGCTCAGTGGTTAAGAGCACTAATTGCTCTTGCAGAGGACCCAGGTTCAATTCCCAGCATCTATGTGGCAGCTACCAACCACCTGTAAGTCCAGTTCTGGGGGACTGATGCCCTCTTCTGACCTCCACAGGCACTGCACGACATGGATGCACTTACGCACATGCAGGCAATACATTCATGCACATAAAATAATAAATATAAAGATTTTCAGGGAATACTCTTGGACCCATTCTTAGACAAGAGGGCATCTGTGGATTTTGAGGTTATTTTTTCACTTAAAAATTTTTATTTCATGTATATGTGTATATTGTCTGCATGTGTGCAAGTGCACCCGTGTCATGCAGTGACCACAGAGGACAGAAGAGGCCGTCAGATCCCCAAGAACTGGAGTTAAAGACAGTTGTTAGTTGCCATGCGGGTGCTGGGATTCAGACCTGGGTCTTCTGCAAGAACAGCCAGTGTTCTTAACCACTGAGCCAGCTCTGTAGTCCCAAAGTTCTTTTTTATATTTGCTTAACATAGGACTTCAGGTAGAGAAAATGAATATAGGTTTTTTTTTTTTTTTTTTTTTTTTTTTTTTTGTGTTTTTTTGAAAGGGGTCCCCCTTGCCCTGTAGCCCCAGCTGTCCTGGAACTCACTATGTAGACCAGGCTGGCCTTGAACTCACAGAGATCCACCTGCGTCTGCCTCCCGAGTGCTGGGATTAAAGGCATGCCCCACCACGCCCGGCAAATATAGTTTTTTAAAAAAAAAGCCTTTGTGATGCACTTACATATATGTAAGCAAAATACTCATACACATTAAATAATAAAATAAAAAAAAGATTTTTTTTTTTTGGTCTTTTTGAGACAGGGTCTCCCTCTAGCCCCAGCTGTCCTGGAACTCACTATATAGACCAGGCTGGGCTTGAACTCACAGAGATTCACCTGCCTCTGCCTCCCGAATGCTGGGATTAAAGGCGTGCCCCACCATGCCCAACCAAAAAAGATTTTTAAAAAAGTATTCAACTTTATTAATTTTAATTATGTGTATAAATGTGTACCTGTGTGAGGGTATGTGCATGTGAGTGTAGGTGTCCATAGCAGCCAGAGGCGCTGGATCCCCCTGGAGCTGGAGTTATAGGTGATTGTGGCCACTCAAGGTGGGTACTGGGAATTGAACTTGTGTCTTCAGGCCCTCTGCAAGAGCGATACATGCTATTAACTACTGAGATCTCTCTAGCCCTGAGTATAGTTTTGTTTTGTTTTAAATATACTAGAGCTCTGTCTACAATAAGATTCCTTGGAAATACACAAGGCTTTTAAGAAATTATACGCTAATCATCTGTTATGTAATAGGGTAACCCAGAGGCTAGAAACAAGAAGTGTGGAGAATCATTGTCAAGGAGTAGGACTTGGTTGTAATGGAGGAACTTGGTGACCTGTGTCTGCCTAATTTCAAAATTGAATGGGCTAGTACCTATTCCTTCTTACTCGTCTTCACATTGTGAGTGAAAATGTCTATTGTGGTTATCCTGAGTCAGCCTCAAGTATCCAGTGATTGTATGTTGAGTGCGTGGGAGCAGATAATTTGTCTCTTTAATTCAGATCAAGAGGAACTAGACTCCAGTAACTGTACCTGAGGAACTGCATCTGAGGAGCCTCCATCACACCTGGACCTGAGTTAGATATCGAGATTCTGAACATCAAGCTGATGCCATAAAGAGATGAGAATTTTGAAGGTCTTAGGAGAGGGTGAGTGTGTATTTTGCATGTGGGATGGAGTTGTTGGGGCCAGAGGGTAGTCTGTGGTAGCTTGACTCTAAAATGATCACCACCAGTTTTTTTCCTTTCTCACCATTCAGAGAGAGAGTGTATTTCTCTCTTTGTTTTGAATGTGTGCTGGCTTTAATGAGTTGCTTAACTAATAGAATGTGATTTGCTGTGACCTCTGAGGCTATACCATAAGAAACATCACAACTTCTGCCTATGCCTCTTGGAATTCTCTCTCTTAGAATAACTCACTGTCAGAACCTAGCTACCATGTTGTGAGAAACCTAAACCAGCATCAATGGTCAGCCATATAACTAAGTAAACAGTTACACTGGACAGTTTGGCTTTAGCAGACACTACTTGGAGAAGTACAGAGACCCCAGACATTTGACTCATGTTAAGACATCTCCACCATCTTCATCCGTACAAATTGCCCTGCCTGAGGTTCCATTCATTAAGGATCAGAGACAAGCTGTTTTGGCTGTGCCCTGCCACAATTTCTGGCCTATGAACCATGAGAGCAATAAAATGATTGCTTAGCACTACTACGTTTTGGGGTAGTTTTTTTATATAGCAGTAAATAGCTGGAACATTGTTAGACTAAATAGAAAATAATCTAGCTCTGTGTGGCTTGTAAGAGACATCTATAACAAAATATAAGATTGAAAATGAAGGTATAGGGGCTGGAGAGATGGCTCAGCAGTTAAGAGCACTGGCTCTTCTTGCAGAGGACCTGGGTTCGATTCTCAGCACCCACATGGTAGCTAAAAACCATCTGTAACTCCAGTTCAGGGAATCCAATGCCCTCTTCTGATCTCTGTGGGCACTGCACATGGAAACCAGAAGAGGGTATTGGATTCCCCAGAACTTGAGTTATGGATGGTTGTTAACCTCCATGTGTGGGTGCTGGGAACTGAACCCAGGTCCTCTATAAGAACACCCAGTGCTCTTAACTGCTAAGCTATCTCCAGCCCCTTAAATTTTTCTTTTGATTTATTTATTTTTATTTTATGAGTGTTTTGCCTGCATGGATGTAAGTGCATCACGTGAGTGCAATGCCCATGGAGGCTAGAAGAGGGCATCAGATCCCCTGAAACTGGAGTTATGGACAGTTGTTAGCTGCCATGTAGGTGCTGGGAACCAAATGCAGGTCCTCTGCAAGGGCATCCAGTGTTAAAGATAGTTTAAAAATATTGAGCACATGCTGAAGTCATAGTAAGTCCCACCAAAAACACTGAATGGACATTATGTTCACTATAGAGTATAATTAATTTAGCTAAGATTAAAATTGAACAAAAGAATATGTAATATAACTTTATTTTGGAAGTTTAAAAGCACATATCTAAGTAACTGATAGGTCAAAGACGAAATATTAATGGAAATTGGAAGTAAAGCTGAATGATAATGTAAACACTATATATCAAAGCTGGGGGTTACATATAAAGCAGTGTTCAGAGGGAAATTTGCAACCTATGTACTTAAGTTAGAAAAAAAGGCTCATTAATTCTTAGTTGAGGTATTCAACAGGAAAAGTAATAAAAACGAACGTAGGAAATGTTAGGAAAATAGAAGAAAGGAATATTGAGAATGAGCAGAATCTAACAAAATTGCAAACAAAGATGTAATCGGATCAACAAGACCAAAAGTTGACCTCTCAACAGTAAAAGTAGCAAGGTAACAGTGAAGGCACAAATGCCACCGGGGTTGGAAAAAGTACTAGCAATGCAATAGACTGCGAAACAGCATGCATGGCAGAACCAGATGTGTGCAGCTTAATAGAAAACAACTTTGTGAAAAGTGCAAGTAACTTTCCAAAATTGATTCAAGAAGAAATAAAAACCTGCAGAGCTATAATCATTAAATATATT
>NW_008349073.1:1256927-1275664 GCF_000622305.1 Nannospalax galili | reverse complement strand
TCGGATCCCCTGGGACTGGAGTTACAGACAGTTGTTAGCTGCCATGTGGGTGCTGGGATTCAAACCCAGGTCTTCTGTAAGAGTAACCAGTGCCCTTAACCGTTGAATCATCTCTCCAGCCCCCTGAAGTGACTAATTTTTTTTAATTAACAAAGTGAACTACATTAATTTTTTTTTTTTGGTCTATTTGAGGCAGGGTCTCACTGTAGCCTCAGCTGACCTGGAACTCACTATATAGACCACCCTGGTCTTGAACTCACAAGATCCACCCGCTTTGCTTCCCAAGTGCTGAGATTAAAGGCATCAGCTACCATCCCAGCTTATTTTCTAATGTTTAAACCAACCATGTACTTTTAGCCTCTATCTCATTTGATTGTTGTATATTATATTATTGTTTTTATGTTATTAAATTTGATTTGCTGAAATTATTTGAAGATTTTTTAATGTATATTTGTGAAAATTATTGGTGTTATTTTTTAATATTATTTTTATTTTATGTGTATGAGTATATTGTCTGCATGTATGTAAGTGCACCCATTTCTTATAATGCCCTCAGGGGTCAGAAGAGGGCATATGATCCCTCTGTAACAGGAGTTACAGCTGGTTGTTAGCCACCTTGTGAGTGCTGGGAATCAAACCCGAGTCTTCTGCAAGAGCAGCCACTGCGCTTAACCACTGAGCCATCTCTCCAGCCTGGTGTTATTTATTTATTTATTTTTTCAGAGGATTTGGTTTTAGGATAATGTTGGATCCATAGACTGGGTTAGGAAATATCTCTCTTTTTCAGTGTTTTGAAGGTTTTTAGAGACTTCCATTCCAATATTCTTTTCTCTCTTTTTTGCTTACTTGTTGTTTTATTACTTTTTGTTGTTGTTTTTGACCAAAATTAAAGATTTAGTGCCCACCAGAGGATCACCTGTCCCTTGGAGGTGTATTGGTCAAGGTCCTGCAGAGTTGGTTTACCTCAAGGGTGATACCTGCCCAGCACTCACTGCTGGGCCACTGGGCAGTCAGCCCCTGTTTTATTACTTCTGTTTTTCTAGATCTATAATATTGAATCTGAACTCTTTGAAAGATGTATTTATTTTTATTTTATGTGTGTGAATGTTTTTTTTAATATTTTATTTATTATTCTTATTTTATGTGTATGCGAGTATTGCCTGCATGTAGGTAAGTGCACCCATGTCATGCAGTGCCCTCAGGGGACAGAAGAGACTGTTGGATTCCTTGGAGCTGAAGTTACGGACAGTTGTTAGCTGCCATGTGGGTGCTGGGATTTGAACCCAGGTCTTCTGCAAGAACAATCAGTGTTCTTAACCGCTGCGCTATCTCTCCAGCCCTGTGTGTGAATGTTTTGCCTGCATCTATGTGTATGCACCCCATGTATGACTAGTGTCCATGGGGCTCTAAAGATGGCATTAGATCCCTTGAAACTAGAGTTATAGGTGGGAGTTGTGAGCTGCCAGGTGGGTACTGGGAATTGAACCTGGGTCTGCTGAAAGAGCAGTACATGCACTTAACTGAGCCAACTCTCCAGCCTCATGAAATCTCTTATTTGAGTACTTTTTGTTTTGAGGATCACACTTATATGGCCCATGCTGATGTCAAACTGGAAATCCTTCTGCTTCAGCTTCCTGAGTGCTAGAATTATAGCTGGCTCAGTGTAGTTTCATCATATACATTCTAGAAGTTTGATTTAAGCTTTATCTTCTGTCTCTGCTTAGTTTTTGAAGATATTTTACATACATACATATATATATATATTTTTTTTTTTAATCTTTTTGAGACAGGGTCTCCTTGTAGTCTCAGCTGGCCTAGAACTCACTGTGTAGACGAGGGGCTGGCCTTGAACTCTCAGAGATCCGCCTGCCTCTGCCTCCCAAGTGTTGGGATCAAAGTGTTCGCCACCACACCTGGCTCTTAAATATGGAATATATCTTAATACTGTTTGCTAATTCTAACATTTATGTCAGTTGTATGTTGGTTTCAGCTGTTGGATTTTCTCCTCTTCATGGGCCATTATTTTCCTGCTTGTTTGCATGTCTGATAAATTTGCATGTCTGGTAGATTCCAAATACGATGTTTACCTTCCTAGGATCTTGATTTTTTTTTCCCCTGTTCTATATCACAGTTGAGTTATCAGTAAAGTTTGATCTTTTCCCTAAGTTCAGTTACTTGTGACCAGAGCAGTTCTCCATTTAGAGTAGTATTCCCCACATCTTTTGGAATTACTCTCTACCCAGTGCCACATAAATTGGGTTTTCATGTCTGATTAGTGGCAAGAGGCATTGTTCCTACTCCAAGTGCCACTTCATGATCTCTGTTTCAGTACCCTGCTGAGTACTTATGGGTTCTCTGTGCAGAATTCCAGGTGCTCCTATATGCAGCCCCCTATTCTCTGTCATTTATCCTGCAAACTCTCTGCCTTGGTCTCCCCAGGCTCTCAGCTCTATCTCCTCAAGTAAGATAGGCCTTGGGACCCTTGTTCCCAAGGCAGCAGGAGAAGGCATTTACAGAACTCATTTTACTTTGTGTCTTGGCTCTTAGGGCCCACTGTCCTGCATTGTTTAATATGCTGTGTCTTTAAAGCTGTTGTTGTGTGTGTGTGTGTGTGTGTGTGTGTGTGTGTGTGTGTGTGTGTTTCAGGTATGTAAATCCTGTGTGTGTTTCTCCTTGGCTATACTTATCCACTCCCATCTGAGGCAAGTCTCATCATGTAACCCAGGCTGGCATGGAACTTTTTCTGTAGCCCACGTTGGCCTTGAACTTGTGGCAGTTCTTCTGCCTCAGTCTCTTGAGTGCTGGGATTGTAGGTGTGAACCACCACACCTGGCTGGCTGTGTCTACCAACTGAGCATATTTGTCAAAGAAAAAACATTGATTTTTTTTTTTTCCACACTTCAGTAAGTGTGAGAGATTGTTCTGTATTTCAGGTATTTTAGGACAAACATGGTGGCACATACCTTTAATCCCTCTTGGAAGACAGGCAGATGGATCTCAGTGAGTTGGAGACCAGCTTGGTTTTTATGAGAGTTCCAGGTCAGCCAGGGCTACATAGTGAGACCTGTCTCAAAAGGAAAAATAAAGTATTTTTAGGTAATTCCTTTTGTTTTGATTGTTATCTGTAAAACAAAGAGATTTAATATGTTCTATGGTTATATGAATAGAGAAACACTGCAGTACACGCCTTGGGGTTTGAACTCAACATCACTATCGTGTTTCATACCAGCTTCCAAATAGCATCAGGCGGTTATTTATTTTTCACTTTAAAAGCAGTCAATCTATCTAGTTTGACTTGATCTTGTGACATCAGGGAAGAAACCTCCTGAGAATAGAATAAAGAAAGCTTTTATATCCTGAGGCTTTGAAAAACAAAATGAAGATCCAAATATTTTTTTAATTTAATATCTTTAAGCACTTCTATAATGCAGTCATTTTTTAAAAAAAAAGAAAGCACTGTCCTTTAGTTAAAGTTTCTTTATAAATAATTGATTTCTAAGATTTCCTAATTTAGAAAGAATGTGTTCTAGTTGAATAATTTAAGGGAAGTGATGATGCTATGAATTCTGTTAGTGGAATAATAGAGATGTGGGGTTGATTTCAAGTAGAGTGACTGTGTAGTTTCAGATGAGAGAGTTTGTTAGTCTTCTCAGTAAGGTCATCTCACCAGAGTTGGGGAATAGAAAATAAATCAGCCATGAGATTAGATGGAAAAGATTCAGAATAGTTGATTGTCTTGAGGTAGTGTGATTCTTACCTTTGAAAGGATGAAAAATTGTATTGATGGATTCTAATTTGTGACATTCACAATTTCTTCTATCTCCCTGTGTGAATTATACTCTTGTTGATATTGAAAAGGAGACTGAGGGGCTGGAGAGATGGCTTAGATTGTTAAGAGTGCTTCCTGCTCTTCCAGAGAACCTAGGTTCAGTTCCCAGAACCTTATGGGATGGCTTAAAACTACCTATAACTCCACTTGCAGGGGATCTGAGAACCTCTTTTGGCCTCTGAGGGTACCTGCATGCACAGGATGCACAAAAACTCAAGAGGCACACATAGATATATACACATAAAAAAGTAATTAAAAAAGAAAAAGAATGAAAATAAAAAGTTTTCCCTCCAAAATAGAACATACAAATCATTAATTTCTAGAGTCGTATTCTCTGCAAACTGGAATATAATCCTACTTTTATTGTGCTGTTTTGTTGTGCTAGAATCATATATTTAGGTAGGTGGGCAAATTTTGAATTTCTGCCAATATAAGGAGGAAATCTGAAATCCAATTAAAATGTCTTAGAGTATAAAATTTAGAAGATGTGATACGAAGGAGTACAGTGCTATTTAGAATGAGGATGGAGATGTGTGTGTGTGTGTGTGTGTGTGTGTGTGTGTGTATACATAGGTATGGCTACATCTTTAGGGTTACACTCTTCTTTCTCTGACTCCCTGATGTCCTCCCCTATGGCTCATAGTTTCTGTGATGTTTTCATTTATATATTCTTAGCATCAGCTGTGGTTAGGGCTATATTATTTTCTTGCCCTCCTATTTGAGACTTCCTTGTGTGTGTGTGTGTGTGTGTGTGTGTGTGTGTGTATACATAGGTATGGCTACATCTTTAGGGTTACACTCTTCTTTCTCTGACTCCCTGATGTCCTCCCCTATGGCTCATAGTTTCTGTGATGTTTTCATTTATATATTCTTAGCATCAGCTGTGGTTAGGGCTATATTATTTTCTTGCCCTCCTATTTGAGACTTCCTGAGTCATTCTTGTAGAAGTTCACCCAAGTTTGTTGAACTGAATTAAAATACACGTTTTTGTTAGAAGAACTGGGCAGAATTCAGAGCATAGAGACTCATAATGGAGAATCTATGAGACAAGGAAATGAACAGCTCTCCATGTCCTGAAATGACCATCTGGTCCTGCCCAGACCAGGAAACAGTATTGTCCAGAATCTTTCTGTTGTGGCAGAGTGTGGGGATTTGGGATTCAGGAGATTCAGTTTTGGCAAGTTTTAATGAAAAGGAAAAAAATATAATCAAAGAAGGTGCTTTGGTCCTTGGATTTAGTGCCAACCTCCCTCCTGAAAGAAACCCTCTTCATGACCTTGAAGAATTCATAAATGGAGCAGGTCAGATACACTGTCAAGAGTGACAGTGGGCCACATAAGAGAAGATGCTCAAGGGTGCCAGGTTATTACCTGAGGCTTTTTTTAAAAATGGGATCTAAAGGAAGGAGAGGCTGGTTACCAAGGAGCATAGTTTGGATGACTTTCAATTTTGATTGACAGATTAGATTATACAATAATTATCTACTGTACATGTCCCTTCCTACAGTGCATCTGATTTTAATCATATCCATACCCAGATATACATAGGCATAAGATGATAAATAGGGGATTTTCCCCAAAAGTTAACTTAGGGAGCCAGTTTTACCATATTACACATGCACCCAAACCAATCTAGGCCAGATTGGTCTTTTACTCTTGTACCTGGACATAGTGGAGTATGATTGAACAGAATCTGTCTACATTTGATAGTCGTTAAGGGGAAGAAAACCTTATTCTGTTGTTTGAAGTGGGGTATACATGGAGCTTGATGCAGGAGGTGGTCCTAGGTTGCTAACAGGTTATTGATGCATTGTTTGGAGTGGGGTATCTTTGTATAGTACATGCAAGTAAAACTCCTGAGCTTCCAAATGCATTATTATTAGAAGAGGGGTATGTCCAAAGCCCAAACCAAGAGGAGTCCCAGGTTCCTAAACTATTACCTGTGCTTGCCTGCCTCATAATACAAAGAAAGGCACATGGTTTTGGTGGTGGTGGTGGTGGTGTTTTTTTAATTTTTTGGTCTTTTTGAGTCAGGGTCTCCCTGGAGCCCCAGCTGGCCTGGAACTCACTATGTAGACCAGGCCCTTTTATACAGTATTTTGAATAATTCCTTGTATAGAACAAAAGTTTCAAGGTATGGAATTTTCCACTTGTGCTATTATGTCAATGCCTTTTCAGATTAAAGATGCTAATCTTATGTTTAAAGAACTTTTAACTTCACGCATCCCTGGAAAGGATACCTCAGGGGTTTGGGAGTACATATTGCTAAACTAATATGTGGGAAAGAGAAACTCAAGAATTATCACCATTAGGTACAACAGATTTCTTCCTGTGTTTAATCTGTGCAGGCTGTTGAACCTAATTAAACAATGTAGCATCCAGACTCCAGAATTGAAGTGGGTGGTGTAGCTGAGCCCTCCAAGCACTGAAGTGGGAGTTAGTCCTGGTTCATGTGCTTTTTAAAAGTATTTTCTGTGCAGAATTAAATTTTTAAAATATTTATTTACCGTGTGTATATGTATGTGGGTGCACTGCTGCCTCATGTGGAAGTCAGAAGCCAACTTGCAGGAATCAGTTTTCATAGGCCATTGTTAATCTATGGGAGAGGAAAATTGAGCCCAATCCCAGGAGAATTTTAGAATTTTGGAGATATAAATGACCTTTGAAGATAATTGAGTTGCAGAATGAAGACTTTCAGATTGGAAATATATCTTAGAGGTCATCGAATCTAACCCCCCTTAAGTTTTATAATAATTATAACTAATATTTGTAGCATGCAGTTTCCATAGTCAGTCTTTTTCTTTGCCTCAGCCTCTTATCTCATAGCCCAGACTGACCATGAACTCCTATTCCTTTTGCCTCTACCTCCCAATTACTTGGTTTATAGGTATATGCAACCACACCTGACCTTTAAGCTTTTATGACCTTTAAGCTTTTAAAAAAAATAAATAAAACAAAAGGGCTGGGCGTGGTGCCACACGCCTTTAATCCCAACACTTGGGAGGCAGAGGAAGGCTGATCTCTGTGAGTTCGGGACCAGAAGAGGGCATCAGAGCACCTGGAACTGCATTTGTTTTATGTTGGTTCTAGGAACTGGACTCAGGTCTCCTGTAAAAGCTTTACTGGCTCCTGACCATGAGACATCTCTCCAGCCATTAAATGGGTTTGTTTGTTTGGTTTTTTTTAAGACATAATCCCTTTATAATTAACCCTTGGTAGACAGTACAATTTGACATTATTTGCAATTACATCAACACCCACAGAGGCCGAATATCACAAGCATAAGAGCACAGTGTGACCACAAGACATTTTTGTACTTTCAAAATAGTTCTATATTTTAGCTATGAAGGTCAGCTACTGCAGCCTAACTTGTTCTTAGCAAGTAAAATTGATATGTACATTATGGAGCTGGAGAGATGGCTCAGCGGTTAAGAACACTGACTGTTCTTGCAGAACACCTGGGTTCAAATCCCAGCACCCACATGGCAGCTAACAACTGTCCATAACTCCAGTCCCAGGGGATCCAACAGTCTTTTCTGTCCTCTGTGGGCATTGCATGACACGGGTACACTTACTTACATGCAGGCAATACATGCATACACATAAAATAAAAATAATAAATATTTTTAAAAAATTATGTCCATTTAACCAGCCTTACACCTTTCTGGGGCAATTCATTTGCAGATAGAAGAAACTGTAGCAAGGTACTCATCATGCATTCACATGTGACCCCCTTGCCCCCTAGTCTTTACCTGCTGTCCAGTTTCTTTAAGATAAATGGAGTGACCCCCCCCCCAGGGCCATGTATATGAGGAAGCTCTGGATGGAGGCTATTACGTCCTTTCTCCACCTTGTCCAGCTTTGGCCTGCAACACTTGTGGACAGTTAGGGCCTCTGCCTCACCAGCTTGCAGCTGCTGCACCCTGCTCTCCCTGCCCACCATAGTTCAGTTTTAAAAAATATTTTTTATTTTTAATTTATGTGTATGAGTGTATTGCCTGCATGTGTGTAAGTGCACCTGTATCATACAATGCCCATGGAGATCAGAAGAGGGTATTGGATCCCCTGGAAGTAGAGTTATGGACAGTTGTTAGTTGCCATGTGGATGCTGGGAACCAAACCCAGGTCCTCTGCAAGAGTAGTCAGTGCTCCTAGCCACTGAGCCTCCAGCCCCCCACCCACCTTTTAAACAGTAGAAATTATCAGTTACCCCACCACCCCCTTCAACGCTTATGAATTCATAACCAGTTGTTTCATGTGTGCCTATCCCTTCCACACAGCTCCCTGGGCTGATACAAAGTCAAGGATTTTATTTCATCTGTAAGGATAAAGTATATAACCTCAATCCTAGTATTTTACAAAAAAAATTTGACAATAATTCTTTAGTAGTAACAAAAACTCAATGTTTTGTAATTTCTCTAGTTGTACCATTCATAAATATATATTTTTTTCTGTGTATTTGAATCAGGATGCAAGTAAATTTCAGTTGTTTTGTCTCCTTACACTTTCCATCTGTTTCTCTCTATTTTGCAGTTTTTGTTATAAATGGAGTCATTTGCCTTGTAATTTCCCTGAGTCTGAATTTTACTGAGTACATCTTCAGGGTCTTTTTTTTTTTTAAAAAAAAAAAACGACTTGTTCTTTTGTTCTTTGCATTTCCTGTAAATTGGTACTTATATTTAGAAGTTTGCTTGGATTTCTTTGTAAGTGGTTTCTTCCATTAGAAGGTACATAATGTCTGCTTGTCTTTTTGCGATGCCAGGAACTATTGATCTTTGTTTATATCCATTAAATCATTAAAGCTATAAAATGGAGATATTCCAGTTCTGTCACACTTTCTTTGTTATGCAAGAATACTTCTATAAAGAGAAACTTTCCTCGCCAGGTGTGGTGACACACACTTTTAATCCCTGCAGAGAGGCAGGTGGATCTCTGTGAGTTCAAGCCCAGCCTGGTCTACATAGTGAGTTCTAGGCCAGCTGGGGCTAGAGAGAAACTTTCTTCACACCTACCATTTGAATACTCACTAAGTGGTTTAGTTCAAATGAGAAAGTGAATACTTCCCAGGTGAATGCTTCATTCTTTCTCTTTTAAGTTTTTAAAGTCACTCACTAGCTTTCTCCTGTGGTAATCAGTTAGCTTTGTTTTGTTTTGGGGGGTTGAGTATCATTGTAAACTCTTGGATTTAAACAGTTTTGAGTATACTTCAATCCTGTGCTGTTATTAAACTTTATTTCTTTTCTAGTAATTTGTTTTATTTCTATTTTATGTGTTTGAGTGTATTGCCTGCATGTATGTAAGTACACCTGTGTTATGCAATGCCTGTGGAGGTCAGAAGAGGGTGCTCTTAACTGCTGAGCCATCTCTCCAGTCCCTCTTTTCTATTAATTTTTTTTAATAAATTAAAAAAATATTTTATTTATTATTTTTATTTTATATGTATGCATGTATTGCCTGCATGTAGCTAAGTGCACGTGCACCTTGTCGTGCAACGCCCCCTGCAGACAGAAGAGGCTGTGGGATCCCCTGGAACTGGAGTTATGGACAGTTGTTAGCTGACATATGGGTGCTGGGATTTGAACCCAGGTCTTCTGCAAGAACAGTCAGTGTTCTTAACCACTGAGCCGTCTCTCCAGTCCCTTTTCTAGTAATTTTATATATTTGTTTCTTCTAGTTTAGGAGACTTGAAATTGAGGCTATGTCTTATTACCTTTGTGTTTCCAGAGCCTGGCCTTCAATAAATGTTTATCCATTGAATGAATAAATTGATCTTCTCAGCAGCATTTTAAAATGTGATTCATTTATTTTGAAGGTATGACAAAGAAACAATGTCAAGAATGACTTTTTTGCTTGGGCTGAATAAAAGGAATATAATTAAAAGATATTGTATGAAAAATACTGTATGTGCCGGGCGTGGTGGCACATGCCTTTAATCCCAGCACTTGGGAGGCAGAGGCAGGCAGATCCTCTGTGAGTTCGAGGCCAGCCTGGTCTACAGAGTGAGTTCCAGGCAGCTGGAGCTACAGGGAGACCCTGTTTCAAAAAGACCAAAAAGAAAAAAGAAAAGAAAAATACTGTATGAACATAAAAGAAAAAGGTGGTTTTTGAAAAGTGAATGCTAGGTAGGTGTGGTAACATGAGCGTATAAACCCAATTACTTAGGGGGCTGAGGAGGGAAGATTGGAGCCCATGCTGGTCTCAAACTCAAACTTTTGGAGACCCTGTGAATGTTACTTAATTGCTGTTTATGAGCAGACATTGAGGTTTTTGCTTTGTTAATTGCAGTGGATCTTTCCTTGTAATTTTCTTTCCCAAAAGAACATGTGCCAATTCCTGATAGAGGGGACTGACTAAGGACAATCAGCTGGAGGTTCATGGATTTTATGTGCTGTGGCTCTTTGAAGCTTAGGTGAAGATTTCCTTGTAATGAGTAGAATTTCCCTTCTGTCTCTTGTCACAGTTTAAAAACCTTATAGCTTATATAATGTAACCTTTGGGGATCTGCTTTTTTAGCTTGGACTAGTGTACCTCCTTCATGAAATAAACTGAAAAGAACCATAGGAAAAACAAAACAAAACAAAAACAACAAAAAAGAGGTCAGGCCTACTAGGAAGAAATTCAGACATTGCTGGTATATCCCCTTCCCCTGTCTTTCTCCATTTCCTTAGTTATGTTCTGCCTTTACCACAGGCCCAAATGTAACAGGGCAATTAGCTATGAGCCAAAGTAAGCCCTCCCTCCTTATATGTTGATTTGTCAGGTATTCTGTTACTTTGATGGAAAGCTGACTAAAATAGCTTTCTTAATCTGAGAGTCCAAACTCTAGGAGCCTTTTGAGCAACATGTCAATGCTGAAAAAGTTTCAGATTCAGAGCTTCTCAGATGCTGTTTTTGCATTAGGGATGCTCAGCCTGTAATTTGAGAAAAGAGATGGTTTAATATGAATTTTAATAGGGTGTTGAGGTTTTTTTCTAATCTAATTCATTTTTAGGTGCTTAAGGCATAGTATGATTCTTCATTTGCTGTTTATGAAAAGTCTTGATCTTACTGTCTTATTTGGTAGTAATGGAGAAGGATCATTTAGACTAAGATTATTTTTCTTTTTTTTTAATTTATTTTTATTTTGTGTGTATGAGTGTTCTGCCTGCATGTATGTAAGGTCACTCATGTTGTGCAATGCCCAAAGAGGTCATAAGAGAGCATCAGATCCCCTAGAACTAGAGTTAGAGATGGTTGTTAGTTGTCATGTGGGTGCTGGGAACTGAATCCAGGTCCTCTGGAAGAGCAGCCAGTGCTTTTAACCTCTGAACCATCTCTCCAGCCCCAGACTACAATAATTTTTCATTGTATGGATCTGGACAGTGATAAATTCAGGAAAAGCATCATTAATGCAGCTATTCTTTGTTGGGAAACTGAATGGTGTGTTCTAACCACATTTAAATAGATGTTTAGTTGGTAGAACAATTACTTTGTGTGCCCATGATAAATGTTATTTATTTGGACACATTTGCCTTTTCCTATTTTATTCTTAATTGGTTTGACTGCATCCCTAAAAGCTGCTCTTTAGACTGGCAGCCAAAAATCCCACATGTCTGAGAAAAGTGCCAGGAGAGTGTTAGTGTTCCACTTTCCCAAATCCTTATCCCTTAATTTTTAGAGATTGTTGAAATCACCATTCTCTAGAGACTGGCAGTCTCTTTAGGACTGTGGCACAGGAAAAATTAACACTTGAGTGACTTTTATGTATTGGCTTTCAACATGTGTTAACTCATTTAAGTATTGGAATTCTGAGTCTAATTACCCTGTGTCAAGCCTTAAGTGGCAAGACTGTAATTTGAATATATCTCAGTCTCCAAATCTCCTCCTCCTACACCACACGAGTCTATGTCCACTATACTACTATAACTGTTTATCTGAACGAGCTCACTTTCTGTTAGTCTTTAAGTAAGATGGGGCAGATCATGGTATCAGTAGACATACTAAGGAGGTTGCACTGAACAGGACATAGGTAACAGCCCAAGTTAGAGTCTATGAATAGGTGTGTGACAAGTCATATATTGTCTGTGTTGTAGTGTTCCAGTCTTGTAAAATGAAGATCATATCTGTCCTTGTTCCCAATGGAGCATGTGTTTGTGTAAAGCTTTGAAACTATAAAATTTACTAATGTGGGCTGGAGAGATGGCTCAGTGGTTAAGAGCACTGACTGCTCTTGCAGAGGACCTGGGTTCAATTCCCAGCACCCACATGGTGGCTATGGACCGTCCTTAACCCAGTTCCAGGGGAATCCGATGCCCTCCTCTGACCTCCGTGGCATTGCATGACATGGGTGCAAGCAATACACTCGTACACATAAAATAAAGTATTTTTTTAAATTTACTAATGTAAAATATTATATATTATGATTATGGAGCATTATATAGCTTGGTGGGTTGCTGTCATTCTTTTAACCAAGAAACTATTAGTTCTTCACAGTAAGCCATTGAAACTCAAGGAAATAGCATCTGTCGATCACAGACATTTCTTGGAAGGAAAAATTGAAAAACGGCATAGCAGTTATTCTCCTTGACCTCTTTCTCTGAAAGGGAATTTGATTAGGTAAGCTGGTTTCATAATAGAGTGGAGCTTCTCTCTTGTCCCGGGGGAATTGAAGCTGAGCAGCCAGACTTATTCTGTGAAGCTAGTACAATCTGGTTTTAAAGGATTTAACTAAATTCATTGTGATTAAGGTTTTATGAGGGATGCACATTGCAGAGCAGCAGCTTTAAAAATGCTACACATGAGTGAGTCTGTGTTTCTAGATAGAGAAGAGAACCCAGTAACTAGTAAGTTTGGGGAATGGTCCTCAGTAATTCCATACCATCTTTAAAAAAAAAGTCTAGATCTCAAAGCTGAAAAATGGGCAGAATGGGACAATTTTATAGTATGTAGAACTGAACTCTCATGTAGGCAGTATTTGGTATTTCTTCAAGTCTTATTGAGCTGACTCAAGTATTTTATTTCACTATACAGAAAAAGAAACCATGCTGGACATATGGTGGTACCTGCCTGTAATCCCAGCAGACAGAGGCAGGAGAATCACTGTAGGTTTGAAACCAGCCTGGTTTACATTGTAATTCCAGACCATCCAAGGCTGCATAGCAAGACCCTGTCTAAGAAAAAATGAAAGAAGAAAGAGAAAGAAAACTAAAGCTCAGTACATGGTAGGAATGGAGTAAGTATATGAATATTTAATTTAAAAAAATCACAGGCCAGATGTAGTGGCATAGTCCTGTTATCCCAGCACTTGGGAGGCAGAGCTCAAGCAGATAGAGCTCTGTGAGTTTAAATCCTGCCTGGTCTATGTAGCAAATCCAAGTCAGCCAATGCTACATAGCCCCTGTTTCCAAAACAACAAAAATCACAGAATTTCAATTATTATCTTGAGCTGAGGTCAAGGTTCCTCCAGAGAAACTAGTTGAAATAAGTCTCTGTAGTTCCAGGCATGCTATAGAGGTACTCTGTGCCCTGATGGAACTAACATTGTCTATGATTAGGATGATGGTGCTTAATTCTTTATTCTCCAAACAGTGGCTGACTTTCCTGGGATTCTGTATGCATTTATGCAGAACTGAAGCCACTGGTTAAGGTAATTTAGCAGATTAGTCAGTATGTTTGTATTGTTACCTTTATTTTAGGTAAGTCAAATTGATTTTAGATAAGTCAAATCCTACTCCTGTTTCCCCCACACTCATGTGTTACTTAAACTAATTGAACATTTTTTGGAATTGTGTTGGATAGCCTTCATGTTGGGGGAAGAATCACTTATGATCATTATCATTTTGCATATATGTGTATGTGGTGTGTGTGTGTGAGAGAGAGAGAGAGAGAACCAGAGAGAGAGAGAGAGAGAGAGAGAACCAGAGAGAGAGAGAGAGAAAGAGAGAGAGAGAGAGAGAAAGAGAGGAGAGGAGAGGTTTGGAGGCCCAGGGTTGACATTTATTGAGGCAGGGTCTGGCAGTCCCAGAGCTCACAGTTTCACAGTTTGAGCCAGTCTAGCCAGCAGGCTAACCAGCTTGCCTCAGGGATTCCTGTCTCTGCCTCCTTCATGCAGGGAATTCAGGTGGACTGCCATGCTCACCTGGCTTATTATGTGAGTTCTGGGATCTGAACTCCAGTCCTTGTACTTGCACGGTGTCCTAGTTTGTTTCTCTATTGCTGTGACAAAATACTCTGACCAATACCAACTTAGGGAGGAAAGGGTTTATTTTATCTTAAATCTCCCGGGTCACAGTTCATCAGGGAGCCCAAGGTAGGAACTCAGGGCAGGAACCTGGAAGCAGGAGCTGAAGCACAGGCCATGAAGGAATGCTGCTTACTGGCTTGCTCCCATGATGCATGCTTAGCTTGCTTTTTTATGTAACATAGGCCCACCTGCCCAGGGGTGGCACCACCCACAGTGGGCTGGGCCCTCCCACATCACTCAACAATCAAGAAGGTGCCCCACAGACATGGCCACAAGCCAGTCCAATGGAGGCAATTCGCTTATTGAGACTCCCTCAACCCAGGTGTGTCAAGTTGACACTAAAGCTATCCAGCACACAGGGCAAACACTTTATCCACAGAGCCATCTCCCCAGTCTTATGATTATTTTAAAATTGTTACATAAGATTCTAATTACTGGCCTGGCATCTTGGTGCATGCCTTGAATCCCGGCCTCCATGATGCTGAGGCAAGAGGATTGCCATGGTTTTGAGGCCAGCCTAACTATATAGTGAGACCATGTCTCAAGAATCAAAAAACAAAATGGGGTTGTAGAGATGGCTTAGAGGGTAAGAGTGCTTGCTTTGCAAGCATGAGGACCTGAGTTCAAATCCCTAGCACCCTCATAAACAGTCGGGAATGACCGCATGTGCCTGTGACCCCTGGCATTGTCGGACAGAAAGACAGGTGGATCCTGAGAGCCAGCCAGCCATCTTAGCCTTAAACAGTGAGATTCCAGTTCAGTGAAAGACCCTGTCTCAAGGTAGTAGGGTAGAGAATGATGGGGGAAGAAAACGCCTGATATCCTGCTCTGGCCTCTGCATGCTCAAGTTCAAGGCCAGTTGAGCTACATGGATTTCACTTCAAAAAAAAAACATCTTGTCACTATAATTTAGAAGAAAACATACTTGATTGAGAATAGAAAAATTTAGGAAATAGCAAGAGAGGAGAGGCTGCATAACGAGGCAGCTGAGAAACCACTTTATTCTTTGATACCTTTGTTATAGCACTTTAATACCCTTGTTATACTAACAACCATATACTTTCTCTCTTAGATCAAGGAAAGATAAAATTATTCTTGGGTATATGTTGGCTTTCATTGCATTTAAATATTTGAGCTCCCTGAAATAGTCCATGCATTTGGTCAAGGGGAAATGCCTAGGATATAATTACAATGAAAAGACTAAGGTTCTTACACCTAGATTTCACATAATCTAGAAGGTAACAAAAATTTTAAGATATTATGATACTGATTTAAAGGAATGCTCAAGCTGGGAATGGTAGTACACATCTTTAATCTTAGTACTTGGGAGGCAGAGGCAGGCTGATCTCTGTGAATTTGAGACCATCCTGGTCCATTTAATGAGTTCCAGGCCAGCGAAGTGAGACCTTGTCTCCAAAACCAAAAAATAAGCACATAAAAAGAAATGTTCAAATTTTTCTGAAAAATAGACCCCTGAAAAAAATGAGTACAAATTTTCTTATTAACTAATTTTGTGCTGAGTTTGAGTTCTTACCCTTGATTGGTGAGTTAAGAGCTTTTGGACACAATAGTTTGTTTCATTTTCCAAGATTTAATAAATTTCAGGCTGTCTGAAGTAGGTAGCCAATTTGTTAAAACTGTGCTCTCATCCCTTAGCTCACTCACTTACCTGCATTTTCCCTCTTGTATCCTCACCACAAAATGTGACTTAGTAAGGTGGTGGGGGTTGTACAAGGAAAAAAGTGTCTACAGATGTGTAAAGATAGCAAGGTGACTTGATCCCAGAAGTCAGAGCCCAGCCTAGGAAACAGAAAAATCCCAGATCAAAAATAAGTGATAGAGGAGGCTTCTGGAAGACAACTGTTCATTTATTTTTCAATTCAGCTATTTTTTTGTAGTGGTGTGTCCCCTTGATCATGTTGGTGGTAGGAATTGCCTATGAGACATAGTATGCTTTACTTTGAAATGAGCATCGTCTTAAAACCTAGCTGAGTTGTATATGCTACTAAAATTAGAGGTAGAAGAAAAAGTGTGGAACAGACATGCCCCCAAACAGAAGCTCCAGTAAGGTGCTTTGGAAAGCTAGTGAGCTGCACTGAAACACTAAGTGCTTGTGTGACAGCAGTGTCAGAAGTGGAGGTAGGAAATTGAGAAAGTGTTTCCCTTAGGCATCCTCCTGTATAATGCTAGAAATTGCCATGTAACTCTGTTCTAAAGGCCCAGAAGTTAGAAAACATGATTCTCTTCATTATTTACAGTTTATTCAAGAAACTTCTTTCCTTCATTGAATCCTTCATTCTGTTGTTCTTCCCTTCCCTCCCTCTTTCTTCCTGTTTATTGATTTTATTTTTGATCTGGGATTTTCCTGTTTCCTACGCTGGGCTCTGACTTCCGGGATCAAGTGATTTTCCACCTTCGTATCCTGACTATAAGCATGGCATGGCTTTTCTTTTTTTAAAAAAAATGTTCTAGTTATTATTTAAGAAACTTTACTTTTATTTATTTATTTATTTATTTATTTATTTATTTATTATGTCTTTTTGAAGCAGGGTCTCCCTGTAGCCCCAGCTGTCCTGGAACTCACTATGTAGACCAGGCTGGCCGTGAACTCACAGAGATCCACCTGCCTCTGCCTCCCAAGTGCTGGGACTACAGGCGTGCACCACCACGCCCAGCTATTTTTATTTTTTATATGTATGCATGTATTGCCTGCTTGTAGGTAAGTGCACCTGTGTTGTGCAATGCCCGCAGAAGACAGAAGAGGCTGTTGGCTGGAACTAGAATTACGGACAGTTGTTAGCTGCCATGTGGGTGCTGGGATTCGAACCCAGGTCTTCTGCAAGAAAAACCAGTGTTCTTAACTGCTGAGCCTTCTCTCTAGCCCCCGCTTTTCTTCTTTATAAACTGAGGAAAATATTTGAAGAAGATTTTTTTTTTTTTTGGTCTTTTTGAGACAGGATCTCCTTGTAGCCCCAACTGTCCTGGAACTCACTATGTAGACCACGCTGGCCTGGAATTCACAAAGATCCACCTGCCTCTGCCTCCCAAGTGCTGGGGTTAAAGGCGTGTGCCACCACGCCCAGCTTTGAAGATATTTTTATGAGCAAAAGTATATAGTGTTTTGATTAAGTGATTTGGAGTTATCACAATCATTACCTATACCTACTGAATATTGCCTGTAGTAGAGAAGAAAGCCTAAGGTTTCATTTGATAGGAAAGATGCAAACCTCAATGAAAGAAAATGTTTAGAAAATATTCCTGTTCTAGTGGCCAGAGAAGAAAAAGAAAACTTGACTAATTTTTAAAAATATTATTTTTATGTGTAAGAGTGTATTGCCTGCATGTAAGTACACCCATGTCATGCAATGCCTTTGGAAGTCAGAAGAGGGTATCAGATCCCCTGGAATTGGAGTTACTGACTGTTGTTAGCCACCATTTGAGTGCTGGGAACCAAACTGGGTCCTCCTCTGTAAGAGCAGACAGTGCTCTTAACCGCTGAGCCATCTCGTGAGTCCCTTGACTATATATGGATTAGATTTATATTCTACAGGGAATTGGGGTGTTCACCAATAGGCCATCCTTTCTATCACTTAGTAAATTTTTAGAATTCAAGGGGTTTTGTGTGTGTATGTGTGTGTGTGTGTCTGTCTGTCTGTGTCTGTGTCAATGTCTGTCTCTCTCTCCCCCTCTCCCCTTCTTCCTCCTCCTCCTCATATCTCTCTCTCTCTCTCTCTCTCTCTCATGTGTCTCTCTGTCTCTCTCTCTCGTGTGTGTGTGTGTGTGTGTGTGTGTGTGTGTGTGTGTGTGTGTAGGAAATAAGAAATCATTTCAAGGAAAGGATCAGAAGACAGGCTAAATTTCTACTGTAATTTGTATTAAATTTTGCTATTCTGGTTTGGTTAGGAACTGTCTCCATCTACTGGTCACAACTGATTTGCTGTTTCATGAGGATACTCTTCTCCCCCCCTCCCTTCCCTTTTCCCCTCTCCTCCCTTTTCTCCTCCCCTCCCCTTCCTAAAGAGTTAAAGAGTTGAACTCCTATGAATAACTCATTTGCTATATATATATATATTTTTTTGATATTTGTCAATCAGGTAAAGTGAGTGTAACTTATATATGAAATGACTTAAATTTTGTTAATTCTAATTGGCTAAGGGCATCATTTCCCAAAATGTTATTGGTCCAATCTCCAAACCCATTTAGAAAGGGTTGTCATTATCATCACTGAATTATACAATTTTAAAAAAGACTTGCTGGGCAATAGAGGCAAGGGGATCAGGAGTGCAAGACTAGCCTTCAGCTACATAATACGTTTGAAACCAGCCTGGGCTACTTGAGACCCTCTCTCTTTAAAAAAAAAAAAAAAAAAAAAGACTTACTTTGGTCAAGAGTCAGCAAACTTCTGCCAAGTGTCAGTAAGTTATTTTAAACTTTTCAGGCTATGTGGCCGTCATTGTAGCTACTCAGCTCTGGTGTAACATAGAAATATCCATAGGCAATACATAAATACTAAGCATAGCTGTGTTTTTAAAAAATATTTTATTTAGCTGGGCGTGGTGGCACACACCTTTAATCCCAGCACTCGGAAGGCAGAGGCAGGCGGATCTCTGTGAGTTCAAGGCCAGCCTGGCCTACATAGTGAGTTCCAGGACAGCTGGGGCTATAGGAAGACCCTCTCAAAAAGACC
>NW_008349073.1:1252937-1256556 GCF_000622305.1 Nannospalax galili | reverse complement strand
AAATATATATCAGATTTCCAACATTATTATTACATACACAGTATATACACTCACATGCACACACACACACAAGTAGAAACTTTTTCTTAGAGTTCTTGGGTTATACCCAAAATAGGCAATGTGTCAAATTCAGTCTGCAAGCCATAGTTTGTTGGTCTCTTCTTGATATTTAAAAACATTTTTTAGGGGCTGGAGAGATGGCTCGGCAGTTAAGAACACTGGTTGTTCTTGCAGAAGGACTTCGGTTTGAATCCCAGCACCCACGTGGCAGCTAACAACTATCCGTAACTCCAGTTCCAGGGGATCCAACAGCCTCTTCTGTCCTCCAACGGCATTGCACGACATAGGTGCACTTATCTACATGCAGGCAACACACTCATACACATAGAATAAAATATATATATATTTTTTAAATTAAATTTAAAAAAATTAATAAAAAAATGCAACAAGCTAGGCATGGTGGTGCACGCCTTTAATCCCAGCACTTGGGAGGCAGAGGCGGGTGGATCTCTGTGAGTTCAAGACCAGCCTGGTCTACATAGTGAGTTCCAGGACAGCTGGGGTACAGGGATTCCCTGTCTCAAAAAGACCGGAAAAAAAAAAAAAAAAAAAAGCATCTTGGCCTTTGGCCTTTGATTAGATCTTTTTTTTTAAAAATTTTTATTATTTTTTTATGTGTATGAGTGTTATGCTTACATGTAGGTAAGTGCACCCATGTCATGCAATGCCCTTGGAGGCCAGAAGAGGCCGTCAGATCACCTAGAACTGGAGTTAGTTGTTAGCTGCCATGTGGTTGTGGGATTCGAACCCTGGTCTTCTGCAAGGTAGTCAGTGTTCTTAACTACTGAGCCATCTCTCCAGCCCTGAGATTGGGATCTTGAAGGCAGTGAAGAAAAGTTTGAAATGTTAGATGCTTGGGAGAACTGTGACCTGGGCAGCATGGATTTGTTTAAGCCTTGAGCAGTGCTGTGGGCCATGAATCTGCATGATAACAAGCTATGTGGTTAATTGATTTATTTGAGAATTTAATTTAGATGGAGAAACAGAAAGTTGAGAGCGGTTTGGGTTTTTGTTGTTGTTGTTGTTGTTGTTGTTGTTGTTGTTTTCATTTTATTTTGCCCTGAAGGCCAGAGAAACAAACTGACCAGATACTCATGGAAGTATCAATGATACCTCTACCTTAAATTTTGTTTAACTGAGAAGGAGGTGGTAGGCAAGAGTAACAGACTAGGGTACTATAAAAGCAACAAATTTCTGGAGGTGTGGTTGAGGTAAAAAGATCTATTTAATGGGAAAAATAGAGTAAGATATTGATAAGAGCTGGGCGTAGAGGCACATGCCTTTGATCCCAGCACTGGGGTCACTGTATAGACCAGGCTGGCCTTGATCTCAGATCTGCCTGCCTCTGCCTCCAGGTGTGACATGCCCAGTGTGGTGACACTCTTTTTCTTACTGTTATGTTGATTACCTGGATGGTAGTTTTGCTTTTGTTCTTCCTTTACATTTATGTTTAGTGATTCTTCTAAAACATTCATGTCTCTTATCTATTCCTTTGATCTGCCCTCGTTATTGTTTAAGGTCAAACGTTTTAGCTTAGGGTTCAGGGCACTTCAGGATCTTTCCTAATTTTCTACTTTAATATTCTGCCGTATCTCCCTGCCTTCCCCTCATGCTTTAGTGACACTATGTCACTTGTTTCCTAAGCATGTTCAGCATTCTTGACCTTTACTCTGGAATTTCTCCAATTGGATTCCTCTTCCTCTTCCACTTCTGATCATTTCCAGTCCATTTTGAAAGTCACCACGATTCCCTGTGATATATTTTTCCCATTCATTATTACATTGTATTCTATATGTATATTTCAAAGTTTTGGACTGGCAAGATGGCTCAGTGGGCAAAGGCACTTTATGCTCAGCCTGATGACCTGAGTTCAGTCTCTGGGACTCACATATTGAAAGGAGAGAACTGACTCCAAGTTGTCTTTGTCCTCTGACCCCTACATTTATGCTTTGGCATACGTGCACAAGCAACACACACAGACACACACACAATAAATAAATAAATAATAAATAATAAATAAAATGTACTTAAAATTTTAAAGTCTTTCAGATAAGACTGTGTGTTGGTTGAAGGCAAAAGCAACACAGTCTCTTGTCCATAACACTTGCAAGTAGTGGATGTTTAATAAAAGTTTATTAAACTAAAGGAGCTATGAAGATTAATACAGTCTATTATTAATACAATTACATGAAGAAGGAGGTAATTTGAATACTCAAGGTTTAACAAAAAAAATATATTAGGTACAATTAGCAGTCCAGTAAAGGGAGAAAAATACCTGTCAATTATGAAATTTGTCAGTAAGCTATTTAAGTACTAGGCAGGCCAAGACATGCACAATATTAATTTATCTGTGAAATTAGCATCAGGACATAATTCTACTCTTGTTTTGGGGGTTAAAGAGGAGATAAAAGATCTGATAGGAGAAAAATAAACGAAACCCCAGAGAGCAAGAGAGACAATAATGGCAGATAAACTTGGTTTGGTCTTGAAATGTGATCTGGCAGTCCAAGGAGAGCGAGTGCTATACTGAGCAGCTACCAAAGAGGAATTGTGTCACAGTGTAGGGAGTCAGTAAGAGCCCACTGGGAGTATTACATTCTGCACAGTGTCAGCATGATAGAAACAGAAGTGGTGGCTCTGGGAGCAACTGCAGTGTCAAAAGGGATACTTAGATGAGCCCAGGAAGATAAGCTAGAAATTTAAGCATGTACTGTTGATTGAACTCTGGTAACTCTAAGGTATAAGAGAGGACTTATCCTGAATATCTGGAGTGTTAACATTAGAGCAAAAGAGAAATTATTTAGCCTAGACTAGAGAACTTTGTAAGAAGGTGAAACCAAGGGCAGGGGAGCACATATCTTTCCAAAAGGAATGCCCCATATCCTTTCAGATGATATATATTACTGCCCTTAGGACATCTTACAGTGTGAAACTATAAGGCCACATGTAAGGATGAAGAAGTGTTTTCCCTGGAGAAATGGTTGAGAAACATTTTGGTCTCATGAACAGAATTTTCTGTTATAGAAGTCAGGCTATAAAGGATATATATATTTATTAAGCACCGCATACAACAAGGCACATGGTTCTTGAGGTTCTAAAGTAAAACCACTAGTCAGATTGTTTCAATAGTTAAGAAATTTTAATGGCCAGGCATGGTGGTGCAAGCCTTTAGTGCCCGCACTTAGGAGGCAGGCAGAGGTGAGTGGATCTCTATGAGATCAATGCCAGTCTGGTCTCCATAGCCTTGGCTATGGGAGACCCTGTCTCAAAAAGAGACCCCCCCCCCCCCAGCAATAAAAGGACTGTAATAGAATAGTGGTAGAAATAGGCCAAGTGTAAACTTTTTTTAAAAAAATGGGCCTTATTTGAATGATTATTGCCCTTCATGACAAAGGTATAACATAGTATTAGGTGAATATTTTCCTTTTTGATAGGGATGTTTTAAATGCCAAAGTGCTATTGCCTTCATTGCTAGCTCAGTATCTTTTATTTCTCAATTCAAGACAGGACAGAAGAAATTAAGGTGATCCACCCAGAGATAATTCTGTTTCCTGAGGCA
>NW_008349073.1:1249778-1252817 GCF_000622305.1 Nannospalax galili | reverse complement strand
AAAGTTAAATAGTCAAAAGAATCCACAATATGCTTAGATTACAAAACAAAACAAAAACAAGAAAATCTCTTATATTTCTTTTCTCATTTCTGACCTCCATGGTTTCTACCTTCCTGTCTATAAGAACCCATGTTGCGGCTCTAAAGATAATTTAATGTATAAAGAATGTGGTTTTAGGTCCTATTTAAACAGGTAACTTTCCTCAATTAATTATGCTCCCTTTGTCACGGGCAAATGTCAAGACAGATAAAGTTGTAAGATTTATTATGTGTAACACCTGTGAACAATAAGGGGAGGAACAGGGAGACCTTCAGAATGTGGTGAAAGTTGGTTACCTGAGCAGGAAGATGAAAGAGTGGATAGGAGATGTCTCATGCAAGGTTTAGTTGAGAAAAATCTCAGCTAGGCAGATACAGAGTCCTCAAGGTTTTTGGAATCTTGCAGAGGGAGAGAATTAGTGGGTATTACAATCCCTGCAAACTCGGACTCTTGGCTGGGCGTGACTTAGGCAAAGAATGGTCTTAGTGTTTGTGGGGGTGGCCCTAGAGGCTGAACTACACTCCACACAATAGGTTCTCTTGAAGGAAATCTGAGTAACACACCATCATGCCTGCCACACTTCCCTAGCAAGTTTATTCATTTGTTTTCCAACAAGATTCATAAAGGTCAGTGTGTTATTCTACATGAACTTTTGCAGTAGAATAGTCTCCATTTGTCTATGGAAATACATTTCAAGACCCTAAATGGATGCCTGAAACCACAGGTGGTATCAAGTCCCAGATATAAATTTTTCCCCTTTGCATATATACATACATTTAATAGCTTTTCCACCTTAACAATATATCACTGTGACCATAATTATTACAATTTGAAGTATGATAGCAAAACCATCACTGCTTTTTTTCTTCATAACTTTTTTTTCTTCTCAAGACAGGGACTCACTATGTAGCCCTGGTTGTCCTGGAACTCACTGTAGACCAGGCTGGCCTATAACTCACAAAGATTCACTTGCCTCTGCCTCTTGAGTGTTGGGATTACAGATGTGCCCTACCATGCCTGGCTTTCTTCATAACTTCATTGGTAGATCTGTTCTTATAGTAGATCTTAGGAACCTCAGCATATGATTTATTTGAATTAAGAACATTCATCTTTTAAAGCAAGCATTTTATGACTTCTTGTTGGCATATCTGAATTGCCAACATCAATACTTTTAACTTTGGGGCCATTATTAATTAAAATAAGGGGTACTTGAGTATAAGCACCAGGGTAAATTTCCAGAAGGATCAGTTATTTTGGTGTGGAAAATTGAACTGTGGTACTAGTAAATGAAACTGTGGTGCTGGTATCACAGTCATGAGAAAGCTTCTAAACTTTTTCTATAGTATAAGCAAACATTCCAGAAACCACAAAAAAGGCTGCAATTTGACTACCTAACAGAAAATTTAAGTCTGGGGTATGGCTCAGTGGTAGAACTCTTTGACTAGTATGTTTGAGGCCCTACATTAACCCACATTACTACAAATGTAGAAAGTTTTGGGGCTGGTGGTATTGTTCAGTGGTAGAGGAGTTGGCCTAGCTTTTATGAGGCCCTGGGTTCATCAGGAACAAATATAAGAATAACAAAAACAACAAAACCCAAACAAACCCCAAAACCCAAACAAACACACCTGTGAGTGAATCAGGAAGCATGGCAAAACTATAACTCAAAAGACAAATGCACTAGGCATGGTGGCACATGTCTGTAACCAGTCAGGTAGCTAAGGCAGGATAGTGAGTTCCAGGCCAGCCTGGGCTACATAATGAGACCCTGTCTCAATCTACCCTTACCCTCAAAAAAGAAAAAGTGAGAAGCAGGGGAAAATATTTGCAATTCATGGACCAGATGGCCAAGCTTCCCTAATACGTATAGAAGTTTAAAAAAAAAAGGATGTGGAAAACACTAGTAGTTTAAAATAACTGACAAAAGCTATAAACAGTTCAGAAAACAAGAACTACAAATGTCTCTTAAAGTTACAAAAGAGAACCAGAGAGATGGCTCAGCAGGTAAAAGTGTTTGCTACACAAGCCTGATGACCCAAGTTCAATACTTGAAACTCACAGACAGGTAGAAGGAAAAAATTGACTCCACAAAGTTGTCATTTGACCTCCATTAAGTTTGTTTTTCAAATTTTTACTTATTAATGTGGGTGTGAATGTGGATGTGCATGTATGGAGGTCAGAGAATGACTTTGGGGAAACTGGCTTTAATTATTTATTTTTATTTTATGTGTATGAGTGTTGTGTCTGCATGTGTGTTAGTGCGCCTGTCTGCATGTGTGTTAGTGTGCCTGTGTCGTGCAGTGCCTGCGGGGACAGAAGAGGGTGTCAGATTCCCTGGAACTGGAGTTACAGACTATTGTTAGCCTCCATGTGGGTACTGGAATTCAAACCTAGATCCTCTGTAAGAATAGCCAGTGCTCTTAACCACTGAGCCATCTCTCCAGCCCCTAATTTTTTAAAAGAATTGCATTTATTTGTGTGTGGAGAGACATGCACATGCCATGGTACATGTGTAGAGATCAGATGACAGCCTGTAGGAGTTGGTTTCTCCCTCCACCATTGAGGCCTGAAGGTTGAACTAAGGTTGGCAAGTGCCCTTACCTGCTGAGTCATATAACAGTCCCTAAAAGAACAGCAATTTAAAAACGGCAAAACATAAAAATATAAACCCAGGTGTGGAGGATCATACCTGTAATCTCAACACTCTGGAGGCTAAGGTAGGAGGATTGCTACAGGTTAAGGCTGGGGCTACATGGTGGGTTCTAGGATTGCCTGGGTTCCTGTGTAAGACCTTATCTCAAAAAACAAGGCCTTTGGCTTGGCTCAGTGAGTAAAAGCACTTACCGTGCAAGTCTGTTGACTTGAGTTCAATCTCTGGAGAACCTATGGTGGAAGGGGAGAACCAATTAATTCCCCAAAGTCATCCTCTGACCTCCATACACTCATTATAGCACATGCCCACCCCTACCCCCCACCCCCACCCCCAAATGAATAAATGTA
>NW_008349073.1:1248858-1249734 GCF_000622305.1 Nannospalax galili | reverse complement strand
AAATAATAAATTAAAAAATTATTGTTTTAGTGCTTTAAGATATTCTACTCTTCCACAGTTTCCAATGAGAAGTCTGTTGTCATCCATATTATTTTTCCTCTTTGTACATAATTCCTTTTTCCATCCTTCATCAGCTTCTCAGACATCTTTATTACTGATTTTGAACAATTTGATTGCCGTGATCCTTGCTATGATTTTGTTTGCAACTCTTTTGTTGGGATTTTGTTAAAACTCCATAGCTCTTTTCTCTCCTTTGAAAACCCTATTTACATGTACATTAGGCCATTTGAAATTATCTTACAACTCTATTGTCCTGGGTTTTGTATTTTAAAAAGATTTATATTTTATTATTATTTTTTTATTATGTATATAGTGTTTTGCCTGCATGTATGTAAGTGTACCATGTGCATGCCTAATGCCTGCAGAGGCCAGAAGAGGGTGTTGGATTCACTGGAACTAGAGTTAAGGACAGGTATTAGCTGTAGTGTAGGTACTGGGAACCCAACCTTGGTCCTCTGGAAGAGCAGCCACTATTCTTAATTGCCGAGACATCTCTCCAATCCCATTGTTTTGTTTTTTGAGGCAGGATTTCAATATATAATCCAGGTTGACCTGAGCTCTTAATCTTTTTGCCTCAGCCTCTTGAATGCTAGGATACAGGAGTGTGCCACTGTAGTCTCTTTGTTAATTTTTGAAGTCCTTTTTATCTGTTTTATTTTGAATAATTTGTCACTATATTTTCCAATTTACTAAGCTTTTTTTAAATCTGATGTTTATTTGTCATTAATTTCCAGTACCCATTTTTCTTTTTCCTGAGGGACTTCTGTATTTCTGGCAGTACAGATTTGCTAATGCTTAATTCATTTTCAAGGACTT
>NW_008349073.1:1246004-1248815 GCF_000622305.1 Nannospalax galili | reverse complement strand
CCCCCCCCCCGCCATGTTTTTTTTCAGTGAGAAAAATCTCTGCTAGGAAGAGTAGCTTTTCTAGGCTTTCTTTTAAACTAAAGTTATGCTTAGTCTGAGCTGCATTCATTGGAGCCCAGTTTTCCCTAGTACTGAGGCAGTACTCTATGAGTGCTCTGCACAGTTAGTTTCCACTCAGGCATTGAGAGTCTGAGCTCTTCTGGGCTCAGGTGAGATCCAGGGACTTCATCCCTTTCAGTACTTTTCTTATGCTCGAGTAATTTCTTTATACCTCTGTCTAATCAGAACTCACTTGCAGTTTAGAAATGATTTGTAAATCTGTGACCCTCTCTGTTTGTAATCTTTCCTAAGAGCTCTTGTTTCCTTTGTCTTCTGGACTTGCAGCTGTACCTCCTTTAACTTTGAGTGCTGCTGGGCTCTGCCCAGTTTTTCCCTTTCTGTACTGTAGTCGGGAAATTCTCTTCAGGAAGCAAAAGAGTATTGTTTTAGGGTTTACATTTTGTCTCCTTTTTCAGAGCACATTGCCCTTTTTCCCTGTCCGGTGTCTTTTAAGCTGTTATTTCATGTTTTATTTCTTCTTAGTTATTTCGGCCACGAGAGTAATCTGTTCCCTTTTCTTCCAATTTGTCTGAAACTAAGAATGTTTAGAATATTTTAAATTTATTATTTAAGGTACACAGAAAAATATAATGAGCCCTCATGTACCCATTGCCTGCCAGTTTCAA
This sequence comes from Nannospalax galili, assembly GCF_000622305.1. Classification (NCBI taxonomy): domain Eukaryota; kingdom Metazoa; phylum Chordata; class Mammalia; order Rodentia; family Spalacidae; genus Nannospalax; species Nannospalax galili. The sequence goes on along the minus strand of NW_008349073.1, from coordinate 1,248,090 downwards.
CAGTTAGCTCACAGATAACTGTGTTTGATTTATACTCCACCCTCTTCCCCCTTCCAGTGTTATTTTGAAGGAAATCCAGAAGTCTAATATTTCATTTGGGAATATTTAAAGGAAAGTAAGGTCTTTCTTAGAGCAGTATACAGCTGACTCCATATACTCTGTTCATCTATACCATTGTCGACATTTAGAATACTCTAGAACTTGGTTTTCAGAAAGACTAAGAATCGTCAAGAAAAGTTTAAAGTATAATTATTAACTGGGTGTGATAATACATGCCTATAATCAGTCCCAGATTTTTTAAAAACTATTTTATTATTTTTATTTTAGGTGTATGCATATAATTGCCTGCATGTTGTAGGTAAGTGCCCCCATGTCATGCAATGCCTGCGGAGGACAGAGAGACTGTCAGATCCCCTGGAACTGGAGTTACGGACAGTTGGTAGCTGCCATGTGGGTGCTGGGATTTAAACCTGGGTCTTCTACAAGAACAGTCAGTGTTCTTGTCCTCTGAGCCATCTCTCCAGCCCCCCAGTCCCAGCTTTTAAGAGGCAGTCAGGAGGATCACCACAAGTTCATGGCCAGGTTTATGTACATAGTGAGTTCCAGGCAAGCCAGAGCTATATAGTGAGACTCTTATCTCCAAAACCTAATTTCAAATTCATCTTCACTACATATGTGACATGAGCAGGTTTTCCAACTCCATAAACCTTCATTTTCTTACTTGTTTTGTTTCGATACAGGGTCTCCTGTAACCACAGCTAGCCTGGAACTTACTATGTAGATCAGGCTGACCTTGAGATCTCAGGGCGATCCACCTGCCTCACCTCCCAAGTGCTGGGATTAAAGGTGTGTACCACTGTACCTGACACTTTTTATTTTATTTTCCATTTTCTTATTTGCAAAATGGAAATAATAGTATCTTCAGGGTTATTTGTGATTCATACACATACATATATGTGGGCACAGATACATACACACACACATCAATGAGCGTTTCAAAAACAAGCTATAGGGACCTGGGGAGATGGCTCATTGGTTAAGAGCACTGGCTGCTCTTGCAGAGGATCCAGGTTCGATTCCCAGCACCTACATGGTGGCTAACAATGGTCTGTAACTCCAGCTCCAGGAGATCCAATGCCCACTCTGGCCTCTAGGCATTATATGCACAGATGCACTTACGTGCGTTCAGGCAAAACACTCATACACACACACACACACACACACACACCCACACACACACATACACGAGCTATGTTGAATGTGGTGGTACATGCCTGTGATACTAGCACTTGGGAAGTAGAAGAAGGAAGATCAGAAGTTCAAGGCCAACATAAAACGAACAGAAAAACCAAACTATAAAGAGCTCTTTTGGGCCAGGCATAGTAGTGCATGCCTTTAATCCCAGCACTCAAGAGGCAGAGGCAGGCAGATCTTTGTGAGTTCAAGGCCAGCCTGATCTACATAGTTCCAGGTCAACTGGGGCTACAGGGAGACCCTGTCTCAAAAAGGCTCCCCCCCAAAAAAAAGCTATTCATTTATGTGTGTGTTTTATTTATTTATGTATTTAACTTTTTAAAACTTATTTTTGAGCCAAGCATGGTGGCTCATGCCTGTAGTCCCAGCACTTGGGAGGCAGAGGCAGGCAGATCTTTATGAGTTCAAGGCCAGCCTGGTCTACATAGTGAGTTCCAGGCCAGCTGGAGCTGCAGGGAGACCCTGTCTCAAAAAGACAAAAAAACACAAAAAACGAAACTTATTTTTGAGAGAGGTTCTTAGTTGTGTAGCCCTGGCTGATATGGAACTCTTTCTGAAGACTAGGCTGGCCTCAAACTCACAGAGATCCACCTGCCTGTCCTCTCTAGTTCTGGGATTAAAGGCGTGTGCCACCTCACCTGGCATAAAAGAACTCTTTCAAAAGCTATATTCATACTTACTTTTCTTATGTCCACCAGGAACTTTTGAGTATTTTAATCACCTTATTATGTAAAGGGAGTGTTGTCACTTTGATAGTGTTTTGTCACTAATATCAGATTTTTTTTTCTGCTTATAACTGCACTGTGTTCATTGAAGGGGAAAAAAAAAGAAA
>NW_008349073.1:1237941-1245557 GCF_000622305.1 Nannospalax galili | reverse complement strand
ACACACACACACACACACACACACACACACACACACACACAAAGTCTTTCTTTAAAAATTTGGGACCAGATGTGTTGTTGCATGCCTTTAATTCCAGCACTTAAGAGGCAGAGGCTAGTGGATCTCTGTGGGTTGGAGGCCAGTCTGTTCTAAATAGTGAGTTCCGGACTATTCAGGGTTACATAGTGAGATCCTGTCTCTAAAAAGAAATACAAACATGTTTCTAGTTTTCCCATCATCTAGAGCAATCCTTGAGTTTTCTTTCTTTTTAATGTGTCTGTGATGTGCATGTTTATACATGTTTGTATATGTGTAGGTGTACATATGTGTTGGGGTACATGTAGATGGAGTTCTAAGGTTGACATTAGGAGTCCTCCTCAGTTACTCTCCACCATATTCATTGACACAAGAATTGAACCCAGAGCTCACTGACTGGCTAGTCTTCCTAACCAACTTGCTTAGGGATCCCCGGATTCTACCTTTGGAGATTTACAGGCAGGCTGCTTTAGCTCTTGTTTCCAGGTTCCAGCCCTGAATTCCTACCCTGAGGTTCCTCAGTAATGACCTGGGAGATATAAGATAAAATAAACCCTTTTCTCACCAAGTTAGTTTTGCTCAGTTTTTTTTTTTTTAATCACAGCAATGGAAAGCAAACTAAGACATGGTATTATATATGTTTTATTTTTACTTAATGCTGATTTAAATTTTTTTTTTATTTTATGTGTATGAGTGTATTGCATGCATGTGTATAAGTGCACCCATGTCATGCAGTGCCCTCAAAGTCAGAAGAGGGAGTTGAATTCCCCTGGAACTGGAGTTACAGATGGCTGTTAACTGCCATGTGGATGCTGGGAATTGAACCTGTGTCCTCTGAAAGAGCAGCCAGTGCTCTTAACTGCTGAGCCATCTCTCTTAGCCCCTTAATGCTGATCTTAAATTTCATATAGTACATTTCTCTCTGCTAATTTTTAAAATATTTTTTATTAAAAAATACTTTTTTTTGTTTTTTTGAGATAGGGTCTCCCTGTAGCCCCAGCTGACTTGGAACTCACTATGTAGCCCAGGCTGGCCTCAAACTCACAGAGCTCTGCCTGCCTTTGCCTCTCCAGTGCTGGGATTAAAGGTGTGTGATGCCACGCCCAGCCTTATTTTATTATTATTATTATTATTACTTTTATGTGTATGAGTGTGTTGCCTGCATATGTGTAGGTGCATCTGTGTCATGCACTGTGTGCAGAAGTCAGAAGAGGGCATTGGATTCACATGGAGTCACAGACAGTTGTTAGCCACCGTGTGGGTGCTGGGAATCGAACCTGGGTCTTCTGTAAGAGCAGTCAGTCCTCTTAACCACTGAGCCATGTCTCTAGCCCCATACTTTAGTTTTTTGAGACAGGGTCTCACTACATAACTTTGGCAGGCCTGGAACTCTTTGTAGACCAAGCTGGTCTCAAACTCACAGAGATCTGCCTGTCTCTGCCACCCTAGTGCTGTCTTTGATGCTTTTTAAAGAATCATTAATAGTTTTTTGTGTTCATTTGGGTTTTTTGGTTTCACTTTGTTTTTGGCAGTTCTGGAAATTGAGAACAGAGGCTTGGGTCTAATACATGCCAAGCAAGTGTTCTGCCACTGAGCTACCTTCCCAGCCCTTTGATCATTTTATTAGGGTAAAGTCTTCTCTGAGGCTTTTTGTTGTTGTTGTTGTTTTGTTTTTGAGACAGGGTCTCACTATGCACTCCTGGCTGGCCTTGAATTAACAAAGATCTGTCTGCCTCTCCCTCCCAAGTGCTGGGACTAAAGGCATGCGCCATCATGTCCAGATCTCTTTGATACATGTTATGCAGTGCTGTCTGTGTGTCTCAGTGTCAAGAGGTGACTAGTTTTAATCTAGATGTGCTGGTATATGCTCATCATCCCAGCTATTCAGAATGTGAGGCAGAAGGATCAAAATTTGAGACCAGGCTAGGCAATATAGCAAGATTACCCCCAAAACAACAGGCAGCAAGATGGTTCTGCTGGAAAAGAAACCTGCAGCCACGCCTGACACCTGAGTTCAATCCCTGGGACTCACATGGTGGAAGGAGAGAGCCTACTTCTTCAAGTTGACTTCATCATTCAAATATGGAAGCTGGTTTAGGCCAGTTTATTCCTTTCAACAATTTCTCTCCTTTTGTCATCCTCTTGAATCTTGAGATTGATCAAAACCATGGGTGTGGGCAGTGAAATGACCTTCTATCTCAAATACTGTGAATCTGCTTGATCCTAGTACTGAATTGATACTTTATAACATATTGTAAGGCACATGTCTGTAATCCTAGCACTCAGGAAGCTCAGGAAGGAGCATCAGAAGTTCAAGGCAAGCTTGGGCTATATGAGACCCTGTCTAAAACAAATAAGATAAAAAAGATAAAAGAAAAACATACCCATTTTGCCAGGCATAATGGCACACCCTGTAATCCCAGAACTTGATGAAGATCAGGAGTTCTAGGCCATGCTTGGCTACACGAGACCCTGTTTCAAACAGACAAACAGAAAAGGAATAAACTAATATCTAATGCTATGGACTCTATGTTTGTGTCCCTCCCAGATTTATGTATCTGATTTAAAATTTTTGTCATTTTATGTGTATGATTCATGGAGGTCAGAGGACAACTTGCAGGAATTGGTTCTTTTCTTTTTCTTTTATGCAAGTTCTGGGAGTTGAACTCTGGTTGTCAGACTTGTAAGGCAAACACTCTTAACCCATGAGCCACCTTGTCAGCCCCCATGTATCTGAAGTTCTAACTTCCAATGCACTGGTGTGTAGGAGGTGATTAGGTTTAGGTGAGCTCATGAAGGTGGAGCATTCTTCATGGTACTAGTGCTCTCATAAGAAGAGGAAGAAACACTAATCTTCCTCTCTCCACTATGTGAAGGTGCTGAATGGCAGTACTGTAAGCAAGTAAGGAAGTAGACTTTAAATGGGGCTTTCACAAACTGAATCTGCTGGCACGTTGCTTTTGCTTTGTTTCTCAAGCTTTGTAACGAGAAGAAATCAATTTCCATTGTTTAATACATCCAATCTGTGATATTTTGTTGTAACAACCCAAGCAAATTAAAATACCTAGAAGGTGGTAAAGGAGAAAAAAATTTTAAAAGTAATGCGAAACTATCACATTATTCTCTTTGGCTAGTTGTATTGTATTTCCTGATTTGACTTTCTTTTTTTTTTAAGACAGGGTCTCCCTGTAGCCCCAGCTGGCCTGGAACTCAAAGATGCATGCCACCACGCCCAACCTTAATTTGGCTTTCTAATCCCACTACGGCTTGCCTATTATTTTCTTCTATTTGTGACATCTTTAGTCAGTATTTTTTCTTTTCAAAAAAATATTTTATAGCTGAGTGTGGTGGTACATGCCTTTAGTCCCAGCACTCAGGAGGCAGAAGCAGTCGGATCTCTGTGAGTTCAAGGCCATACCTAGTGAGTTCCAGGTCAGCTGGGGCTATGGGGAGACCCTGTCTCAAAAAGACAAAAAAAAAACAAACCTATTTTATGTGTCTGAGTGTGTTGCTTGCATGTTAAGTGCACCTACGTCATGCAGTACCTGAGGTGGTCAGAAGAGGGAGTCGGGGAATCCCCCTGGAACTGGAGTTATGGGTGGTTGTTAGCCACCATGTAGGTGCTGAGAATCAAACCCAGGTCCTCCGTAAGAGCAGCCAGTGCTCTTAACCATTGAGCCATTTCTCTAGCAGAGTTCTTTTTTTTTTATTGAAAAATATTAATGTATTTATTGTGTGATTGTGTGTGTGCATGCACATGCCTGCTCATACATGCATATCATAGCTTGAGTGTGGAGGACAGAAGACAATTACAGGATTTCCATCATATGGGTCCTGGGGATTGAACTCAGGTAGTCAGACTTGGTGTTAAATACTTTTACATTCTGAGCTATTTCACAGGCCCTTGTTATTTTTTTAATACATAGAGATAGTGTTTTATTGTGCCTTGTATGAAATGTTTTCAAAATAAGATGAACTTAATTTTTTCACTTTTTAAAAAATATTTTATTTATTATTTTATGTATATGAATGTATTGCCTGCATGTGTGTGAGTGCACCCGTGTTGTGAAATGCTGTAAACTTAAAAAAAAAATTTTATTATTTTTATTTTATGTGTATGCATGTATTGCCTGCATATAGGTAAGTGCACCCACGTAGAGTCTCTCGGATCCCCTGGGACTGACTGGAGTTACAGATAGTTGTTAGCTGCCATGTGAGTTCTGGGACTCAAACCCAGGTCTTCTGCAAGAATAACCAGTGTTCTTAACCTTTGCACCATCTCTCCAGCCCCAAACCTAATTTTTTAAAATAAAGTATTAACTGAGAACCCTTTTTGATAACACTAAGCCAGAGTGGTTATCAAACACTTACAGTCAATCCAGTGAGAGAATTTTTTTGCAGGAATTCTGGACCTGTAATTAAAGTTTTTAGATTGATTTCCTTTTTTAAAAAAATATTTATTACTATTGTTTTTCAATTAAAAATTATTTCAGTAGTTTTATGGTCTTATTTTCACTTAATGTATGAGTAAGGTTATTCAAGAATGTTTATTTAAAATATAAATAATAAAGAATAAAGAATAAAGGGAACCTTTTACACATTCCTAGCAGTGACTCCTAGTAACAATTTACAGTTCATCCTTTCTAGATCTTTTCTTGTGAATTCACAGACACGTACGTATGGAATTCTTTTTAGTTTTTTGAGACAGGATCTCCCTGTAGCCAAATCTGGCCAGGAACTTGATATTGAGACCAGGCTGGCCTCATTCTCACAAAGATCTGCCTGCCTCTGTTTCTCAAATGTCATTCTTTCTTATTTGTATATTTTGTGTGGATGAGTGCTTTGTGTGAACATATGTAAGTACACCACCGGTTCATGCATGTGGGTGCACTGAAACTCAGTATGTAGACCAGGCTGCCCTTGAACTCACAGAGATCCGCCTGTCTCTGCCTCCTGAGTTCAGGAATTAGAGGTGTGCACCACCACACCAGACCCGTGTATCTGGTGTGTTTTAAGTACATTATTATCTTTTATTTCCATAAAAGAAAAACTGGACACTGAAAAAAGTTTACTACCTTCTGTAAAATCACTTAGTAGAGCCAGGCGTAGTGGCATACACCTTTAATCCCAGCACTTGGGAGGCAAATGCAGGTGGATCTCTGTGAGTTCGAGGCCAGCCTGGTCTACATAGTGAGTTCTAGGCCTGGTGGAGCTACAGGGAAACCCTGTCTCAAAAAGACCAAAAAAAAAAAAAAAAAAAAAAAAAATCACATAGTAAGAGGAAGTATTAGGAATTTCTTTATTAAGTGGGGTGTGTTGTTGGCACATGTGTGTTGATCAGAGGACAATTTGGAAAGAGTCTGTTGTATCCTACCATGGGAGTCCCAGGGGTCGAACTTAGGTTGTCAGGTTCAGTGGTGAACTCCTTTACCTGCTGAGCCTTTTCACCAGCCCTAGGACTCAATTTTTACCTATCTGATTTCAGAATTCAGCTCTCAGTATTATCTGTGAAAACATGGTATAGTATTTACATGGAAAAGATTATATAATTTTTTTCATATAAAATTTCCCATGTATTCAAAATGTCGTCCTTGAAAATAAAAAGAAAAAAAAAGAGAAAAAGAAAATATGTCATCTGTGGTAATATTTGGATGTTAGTTGTGATGTTACATCTTTTTAAATTGTTGTCCACAGTGAACAAGAATAACTTATAATTAAAATTTTTAAAAGATATGCATTTTGTTGGGTGTGGTGGTGCACACCTTTAATCCCAGCACTTGGGAGGCAAAGGCAGGCGATCTTTGTGAGTTCAAGACCAGCCTGGTCTACATAGTGAGTTCCAGGCCAGCTGGGGCTACAAGGAGACCCTGTCTCAAAAAGACAAAAAAAACCAAAAAAAATGGATTTCATAGCAGAGGAGTGGGGTGGGTTAAAAAATTAATTGTTCCTTCTTCCCTTCTGCTTCTGGGTGTGTTTTGAAAATGTACTTCTGAGTTTGGGTGTATTCATATTTCATGCCTGAAGTTTCCTCTTGGCTCTAGTTTGTAAAACTAGAAGGTTGGAACAGCCATATTGATCCTAGATGTGATGGTGTAAAATCTTTCAGAAGTATAGTTGTAACCATTATTCATTTCTGTAGGCCTGAGACCATGGTGGCCACTTAGCAACAATATTCAGAAGCCAGAAGCACAGAAAACAATTCCACAGTCTGCTCAGCTTTTTACTAGAAAATTGAACTTTAACTCTCTTTTTTGTCTTTTGGTGACAGGGTCTCCCTGTAGCCCCAGCTGACCTGGAACCTGCTACATAGACCAGGCTGGCCTCGAACTAACAGAGATTTGCCTGCCTCTGCCTCCCAAGTGCTGGGATTAAAGGCATGCGCCACCATGCCAGGCCTACTTTAACTTTTTTCTGTCAATTCTTTTTTGTTGATTTAAGTTCTTTTTATCTGTATGAGAAGAGTTTGAACCAGTCATAAGCAAATAACTGTTTTGTGCCTTCCTTTTTTGTGCATTTCTGTTGCCATGTCAACTGAGCAAACCAGTTGCTGCCTGCATACTCCTTCCTTAGAAGAAGGAGAAGGGAGGGGAAGGTACCTGAGGAGAACCAAAACAGCCAGAGTTGAGAGAAGAGAATATTATGCTTATATTTCTGGCCTTGCTCCCCACTTTGTTTCTTTGACTGTTTAGAACATGCCTATAACTGCTTGTTTTGGACCTTCGTAATTCTTCTCAGCTACTGAGAGAGAGATAGCTAATACATTTTTAATTTGGTTGCATGTTGGAGCCTGTCACTATTTTGGTAGGGTAAAATTAATAGGGTTCTAAGCTGTCTTTCAGAATCAGAAAACCTAGGAAAATGAATGGTTTTAGGTTATGGTTATGGTATAGTTTATGAATTTTGGTTTCAAAGGGTTACATTTTGGGTATTGACATTAAAAGTAATTCCAGTGTCTAAGTAACTGCATTGGAATTGTTCTGCAAAGATTACATCTAGCTGTTCAGTAATTCACAATCACAACTGGATGCACAATGATAATTGAAGCATAAAGCATATGGTTTAGAAACTAGGGAAGTATTAGTATTTGAGATCATTAACTAATATAAGGGGTTTAAGTTGTAACTACTGATTAAGGTTAATAAAGTAAATATAGGGTAAAACATAACTATGGAAAGAATGAGCATGGCTGTTCCTCATACAGTCCATGTGACAGAATAACACCATCTCTTCTATTAGAGGAAGTTTTAGAAGCTGGGTGTCCCGTGCTATCGTCTCGCCAGCAAGAACGACGCGGCACACTCAGGATCCTTCTGCAGAAAAGCTTTAATGCATCTTGAGAGGGAGAGCATAAGCTTACAGGGCGAAGACCCCGAATGTCGGAAACCCAGCCCTTATATAGGTTAGTAAGCCCGTCTTAGACGTGGCAACTCTTGATTGGTCGCAAACTCATTAGCCCATATCACTCCACGAGGTAGGCAGAGACTAGAAGGTGGAAAATTACTTCGGGCATGCGTACTGACTTATTTACTGCTCAGCATGAACCGGATGTGAGCGCCATCTTGTAATGGCGTCTGCAGGGA
>NW_008349073.1:1212765-1232770 GCF_000622305.1 Nannospalax galili | reverse complement strand
GTTCTCTAGGCCTTCAAAGACAGGGAAGGCCGAACGTAACTTCCTCTGCACTTTATCAGATAGGAGGGAAAAAGATCCTCGGCGGACCTCATATGGAGGGGACGCTGAGGGGGCCACTTGTGAAGCGGCCATCACAGAATGTGAATGTTTTTGGTGTCTCTTGTTGCCTTGTACATGATCATCTGGATGATATCTTTCTTCCTCATACTTCGCTACTTCCTCATCTAGCTCCGCCTCCTCCTCTGGGTCAAGGCTCTCGTCCTCAGAGCTCCCGGGGCTTCCTGAACTACTTAATTGCAGAGCCTTTAGTTCTCGGACGGGGTATATACTAGTCCCTTTGTCCGGCCTCTCGACAGGCAAAGAATCTCTAGGCTCTTTAAAATACGCTCCCTTGTCAACAGACCTTCCGGGAGGGCCATTTTCCTTATTTGGGGCCTGTTTCTTTTTTCGTGCACCTAACCTCTCACTGCGTTCAGTTTCTGACATGCTATCCTGGACTTCCTCAAGAACATTTCGACTTTCCGCCACAACGGCCTGGCATGTTTTATACAACAAAACTATAAGTGCTCCCAGAATGATAACCAAGGCCTCAAAGCTACCTTTCCAAGGCGGAAACAGGTTCAAGCCAAAGTCCAGAAAAAACATACCTCTCTGAACGTCCTTACCTGCAGTTCTGAATCCTCCTTGAACTCAAGGTGTCTCCGATGGTGCTGACGATGGTTTGGTCGAATTCCCGGGTCTCAGCACCAGTTGTCCCCGACCGCTTTCCGTCTCGCCGGCAAGAACGACGCGGCACACTCAGGATCCTTCTGCAGAAAAGCTTTAATGCATCTTGAGAGGGAGAGCATAAGCTTACAGGGCGAAGACCCCGAATGTCGGAAACCCAGCCCTTATATAGGTTAGTAAGCCCGTCTTGGACGTGGCAACTCTTGATTGGTCGCAAACTCATCAGCCCATATCACGCCACGAGGTAGGCAGAGACTAGAAGGTGGAAAATTACTTCGGGCATGCGTACTGACTTATTTACTGCTCAGCATGAACCGGATGTGAGCGCCATCTTGTAATGGCGTCTGCAGGGACGGCAGGCGGCTCCCCACAGCTGGGCATGGTACAAGTCTTTAATCCTAAGCAGAAGCAGGCAGATCTCTGTAAGGTTTATATAGTGAGTTCCAGGACAACCAGTATTACATAGTGAGACCCTGTCTCAAAAGGGGGGCAGGGGACAGCTTTAGAAATCAGCCAGCCTCTGAAATATCTTTCAGAACCTTTTGTGGGGGCTGGAGAAATAGCTCAGCAGTTTGTGGCACTGACTGCTCTTGCAGAAGACCCAAGTTTGAATCCCAGCACCCACATGGCCACTAACTCCAGTTACAGGGGATCCAATGCCACCTTCTGTCCTCCACGGATGCTGCATGATATGAGAGCACTTACATACATGCAGGCATAACACTCATACACATGAAGAAAGAACCTTTTGTGCCATTCAAGGCTAAATTAGCTTTTTCATTCATTCTCATTCTAGTCTGTAAGCTAGGAAAGAACAAAAGTTAAATAAGTGCTATTATAATGACCCTTAGTCTCTCATCACTGGGGCCGTAAGATTGAGAATTAAAATACACACACACACACACACACACATATTATGTATATAACCCAAAACATTTTTTTCCATGGAAGCAAACAGGTTGGGTCTGTGTAGAAGTTCCTCTGCCTACTGAGTCACCTCACCAGCTTTCCATTTCTTATTCCTTATGCAAATATTATTTATTTATTCCTATCCTCTCCTTTACACAGGAAGGATATATGTACTTTGCTTCCCTGCCCCCCCCATTTGAGTACAGAGAAAGCTGCTTCCTTTTTATACCTGAAACTAGACCATTGTTTAGGTATATCTCAGTTTATGTAATCAAAACTCTATTGATAGACATGTCAGGTATTTCAAATGATTTAAACAAGTACTTTAGTAATTTTTGTCTCATTAGCAGTCTCACTGTGAGGCTAGGGTATAGCGGTCAGTGTATAAAAACTAGATGGTTGTAAATAAAAAGTTACAAGTCCAATTTGAGTTCCATTCTGGGCTGTGGGATGATATCTCTGTAACTTTATTTTTGTTCATGTGATTTCCCACTTTACTATTACGATTTATTTCTCTAGTGCCATTTGGTTTGCTTTTTGTCTCTGTTTTTCTTTCCTCTGTTATTTTTTTGATCCTGTCTGATACACCAGCCTCCCCAAATGCCAATTAGAGCTTTTTCGTAAGCTGTTAGACATGTAGATGACCTTAGTAAAGGGTAGCAGGTTTTCAGTCCAGTTGGGAATGAAATTTCTACTATATACCTTGCCAGAAGCTCTGTGAAAGTTTAGTAACTGCAGTGGATTTTACTGTATAGATAAGCTATTACATGTGTGAATCTCCTATAGAGATTTAGATAATAAAAATAATAAAATGCTAGTGAATATTCTTGTGCACCTCATATATGGGGAAGTATATCTCTGGAACACCACTGTAAGTGGGATTGCTAGTTCTGAGATTGTGTACATTTTCATAGATATCACAAATTGCTCTCCATAGAGGTTGAACCAGTTCATTCTCTCACCCAGCAGTGTATCAGAAATCTGTTTCCTTCATCTTCACTGTCAGTTTTATTAAAAGTTTGCATCTGTGCTATTCTGATGGGTAGAAGATATTATATCATTGAAGTTTTAATTTGCATTTCTCCTTAAGAGCCATTTCCATCCTTCCATCTGTATCTCTTTTTTTCGCTCTCACACACATATCTATCACTTTTCCTCCTTCCATTATCCACTTATACTCAAGTATCTCCTGTTTGTATTCATTCATTCATTCATTCATTCACTCATTCATTCATTTAGGACTTTTGAGACAGGGTCTCACTGAAGCCCCAGCTGGACTGGAACTCACTTTGTAGACCAGGCTGACTTGGAGATCCGCTTGCCTCTGCCTCCCTGAGTGTGGGGATAAAGGCTTATTCCACCATGCCCATTATATTTTATTTCAAATTCCTGATCCTTTTGCTTCCACCTCCCAAGTGCCGGGATTGCAGCCATGCCACACTACACCTGACACTAACTTTTTTACGTATTTTCTTCTTTTAAAAAATTTATTTTGAGGGCTGGAGAGATAGATGGCTCAGTGGTTAAGAACACTGACTGTTCTTGCAGAAGACCCAGGTTCAAATCTCTGCACTCACATGGCAGCTAACTGTCCATAACTCCAGTTCCAGGGAATCCGACAGTCTCTTCTGTCCTCCTCGAGCATTGCACGACATGGGTGCACTTGCCTACATGCAGGCAATACATGCATACACATAAAATAAAAATAATAAATAAATAGAAAAAAAAATTATTTTATTTTGGGGGCTGGAGAGATGACTCAGCAATTAAGGACACTGGCAGTTCTTGCAGAGGACCTGGGTTTGATTCCCAGCACCTATGTGGCAGCTAACAGCCATCCATAACTCCAGTTCCAAGGGAATCTGATGCCCTCTTCTGACCTCCACAGACATTGCATGACATGGATGTACTTATATGCAGGCAATACACTCATACACATAAAATTTAAAAGTAACAAATTTTTTTATTATTTTTATGTGTATGAATGAATGTTTTGCCTGCTTGTACCACATGCATGCAGTGCCCATGGAGGCCAGAAGAAGGTGTTGGATCCCCTGAAACTGGAGTTACAGATATTATTTTTATGTGTATGAATGAATGTTTTGCCTGCTTGTACCACATGCATGCAGTGCCCATGGAGGCCAGAAGAAGGTGTTGGATCCCCTGAAACTGGAGCAGCCATGTAGGTGTTACCTGGGTTCCCTGCAAGAACAGCAAGTGCTTTTAACTGCTTAATCACCTCTCTAGCCCCTTTTTATACATATTTTTCATACATGTTTGGTAAATCAGGTATATTCCTAAAGGTGAAATCGTTTGGTTAAAAACTACCTTCTTTTTTTTGGGTCTTTTTGAGACCAGCTGTCTGGAACTCTCTATGTAGACCAGGCTGGCTTTGAACTCAGAGATCCACCTGCCTCTGCCTCCCGAGTGCTGCAATTAAAGGTGTGCGCCACCACGCCTGGCTACTACCTTCATTTTTAAGTTTGAGAGGTTGACATTCAAACAGCCCTCCAAATTGATTCCACCAAGACTTCCATCATGAATGTCTAAAAAATGACCCATTTCTTCATACCTAGGAAGGGCTCTCTAAAACAAACTATTAAAAGATGTGTGAGTACCAGGCATCCACTTGAGAGGCAGAGGCAGGAGAATCAGGACTTTAAAGTCAGTGAGTTTGAGTTGGAGGCCTGTGTGGACTGCATGACACCCTATCTAAAAATAACAAATGAAATAAAGTTTTATGCAATCTTGTGATAGTAAAATACTGGTAACTATCTTGGTTAATGTCATTTAATGGTTACGTGCCCATGTATCTGTCCATCTCTTCGGTGTAGTCATTAAAATTCATACTATCCAGGGACTGGCTTTTATGTTTTGTTTTTTTTTCTTTTTCTCTTTTGAATCTCCTGTTTCCTCATTCTTTGTTTTATTGTTTTACTCCTTCAAGTTGCTAAAGTGTATCCTCCCATACTTAAATCATAACTTCTTTTTTTATTTTATTATTTCAATTTTATCTATATGAGTATATTGCCTGCATGCATGTAAGTATACCCGTACTGTGCAATGCCAGAAGAGGTCAGAAAAGGGGGTTGGATCACCAAGAACTGGAGTTAGGGTCGGTTGTCACCTGCCATGTGAGTGCTGGGAATCAAACCCAGGTCCTCTGCAAGAGCAGTCAGTGCTCTTAACTGCTGAACTGTCTCTCTAGCCCCCAAAAATCATAACTTCTTTTTTTTGGTCTTTTTGAGACAGGGTCTCCCTGTAGCCCCAGCTGTCCTAGAACTCACTATTGGATCACCAAGAACTGGAGTTAGGGTCGGTTGTCACCTGCCATGTGAGTGCTGGGAATCAAACCCAGGTCCTCTGCAAGAGCAGTCAGTGCTCTTAACTGCTGAACTGTCTCTCTAGCCCCCAAAAATCATAACTTCTTTTTTTTGGTCTTTTTGAGACAGGGTCTCCCTGTAGCCCCAGCTGTCCTAGAACTCACTATGTATACTGGGCTGGTCTTGAGCCCAGAGAGATCCACCTGCCTTTGCCTCCTAAGTGCTAGAATTAAAGGTGTGCACTGCTACACCAGCCTAATCATAATTTCCTATTTGGTCTTTTTGAGACAGAGTCTCCCTGTAGCCCCAGCTGGCCTAGAACTCGGTATGTATACTGGGCTGGTCTTGAGCCCAGAGAGATCCACCTGCCTTTGCCTCCTAAGTGCTAGAATTAAAGGTGTGCACTGCTACACCAGCCTAATCATAATTTCCTATGATGGGTGAATGAGAGCTAAATTTTGAGACCCTTTGTGTTTGACAATATTCCTGTTCTTTTCTTGTACGTTTCTGATTGTTTGACCTACATTGGAAATTCTCTTCCTAATTTCTCTTAGAATTTTAAAAGAGTACATTATCCAGTCTTGTTGGACCATTCCAATTTCTGTTTGCTTTTTTTAAAATATTTTATTATTTTATGTGTATGTGTGTATTGCCTGCATGTAAGTAAGTGCACCTGCAATGCTCACAGAGGACAGAAGAGGCTGTCAGATCTGCTGAACTGGAGTTACAGACAGTTATTAGCTGCCATGTGAGTGCTGGGATTCGAACCCAGGTCTTCTGTAAGAATAGCCAGTGTTCTTAACTGCTGAGCCATCTCTCCAGCCCATTTTTTTTAAATATTCTATTATTTTTATGTGTATGAGTGTATTGCTTGTGTGTAAGTGCACCCATGTCATGCAGTGCCTGCAGAGGTCAGAAGAAAGTGTCGGATTCCCCTGGAATTGGAGTTAGAGATGGTTGTTAGCCACCATGTGGGTGTTGGGAATCGAACCTGGGTCCTCTGCAAGAGCAGTCAGTGCTCTTAACTGCTGAGCCATCGCTCCAGCCCCCGCCCCATTTCTGTTTTGCATAGTTCTTTTGCCTACTCCTAGTGAAGTTTTAAAGATATTGCTTTTGGTGTTGATGAGACAACACAACAGATTAAGGCATTTGCTGGCAAGTTTTACAATCTACACTGGATCCCCGGGATCCTCATGGTGGAAGGAGAGAACTGACTCCTGCAAATTATTCTCCAACATTTACACACAGGCCAAGGTACACATACACATGTGCATGTACACATACACAAAACAAATATACTGAGAAATTTTAAAGATGCTACTTTTATCTTTGGTCTTTGTTTTAAATTTTTGTTGAACTTTGGTATGGCTTGGTATACCAAACTTTCTTATTTATTGGCCCACAAATTGAGTGAATGCTTTCATTATTTTCAGTCCTGGGAAATTTTTCCTCTGAGTTCTGGAACATAGACCGGTTTAGATAATTTTCTTGCTTCTTTGCTTCATCTCTTGTGTCTACTTTCACTTCCTTTGTTTGGCTCTATGTATTCACAACATTTAACCAATTAGGTGTTATCAAGCAGGTGTTACATTACCTATTCAGTTGCTTCCTGTGGGAAGAAAATTCAGCATATTTAGTACTTTATACTGTTAAATATTATATTCATAGATAGTATAGGGAAGCAACACTACCCACCCTCTGCCCACCTTAGATTCACTGACAGGGCCTGCAAATTATACTGACAGAAGACATAAAAGAGAAACAAGCAGAAAATTGTGACTATGTTCCTGGTATGCACATACAGGAAATCTCATTGGTGAGGAACTCAACAGGGTAGTTAGAATTTAGGCTTATATAACAATCCTAACAGTAAGCCGTAATTTTGTGAAGTGACAAGACAAAGGGGGAAAAGAACTTTGAGCCCCTAGGGGTGGTATATTGTGAGGAGACAGATAGGGAAACTGTTGGTAGATAAAGGCTGGTTAGCAAGTTTGGTTTGTGTAACCTCTTTATCAGTATCGTCTGTCTCCTATAAGGTTTGGTCTTCACCCTGGCAAGAGAACTGGTAGAAGGGACACTTTTACAAAAAGAATTTATGTTCTGTTTTCAGGGAGTGAGGAGGGATACAGAGAACTTATCCTGTGTCTGCTTTTTCTCAATTGCTTTCAGTTTAAAATAATCCTTATGCCAGAGTGGTAGGTATATTTTAGGGTCTTTAGTCTGAATGCCTTTATTAGAAGTTGCTCAAAGCTGGGAGTGGTTGTGTATGCCTTTAATCCCAGCACTTGGGAGGCAGAGGCAGGTGGATCTCTGTGAGTTCAAGACCAGCCTGGTCTACGTAGTGAGTTCCAAGCCAGCTGGGGCTTTTTTTTTTTTTAAAAAAAAAAAAAAAAAAAAAAAAAAAAAAAAAAAAAAAGTTGCCAAAAGCTGAGTCAGGTATAATGGCTCACACCTGTAATTCCAGCAGCTGGGAGGCTGAGAACTTGACAGGATCTAAAAATTAATTATGAGGCAAACCTTTGTGCCTGCCTTTAAGGGGTTATTCAGAGTAGGCTAGCCTCTGGGCATATATGTCAGAGATTATCTAGATTAGGTTAATTGAGATTGGAAGACCCACCTTAATGGTGGCACCATTTCATGTATCGGAGTCCTGAACTGAATAAAGGGAGAAAATGAGCTGAATACTAAAATTTATCACTCTCCTTTCCTCACTGTAGAAGCAATGTGACCAGTTTCCTCAGGCTTTTGCCACTGAAACTTCTCTGCCATGATGGACACTATCCTTGATTAAAATAAAATTTTTTAAATTATTTTTATTTTATGTGTATGAGTGTATTGCCTGCGTTTGTGTAAATGCACCCATGCTGTGCAGTGCCCACAGAGGTCAGAAGAGGGCGTCGGGTTCCCTTGGAACTGGAATTACAGTTGTTAGCCACCATGTGGGTGCTGGGAATCCAACCTGGATCTTCTTCTGCAAGAGTAGCCAGTGCTTTTAACCACTGAGCCACTCTCTAGCCCCCCTTAAGTTGCTTTTGTCAGGTATTTTGTTGCAACAATAAGACAGGTAACTAATACAGAGAGAATTACTGTGAGTTTGAAGCCTATCTGGCATACATAGTGAGTTCCATACCATCTTGGGCTATATTGTGAATACACTATAGCTGGGTTGCAGTGGTGGTAGTATAGGAATGGGAGATGGATGTGGAGAACTGAATATGTGATGGTCATCGATGGCAGTGAAAATGATACTGTCCTCAAAGCTTTCTTGTGGAATTTCCGTGAATTTCTAGGATGGAAACAATGCAGTCATACTTATCAGGTAAAATTCACTTTTGGTAAAGTAATAGAAATATATATATATAATCTGCTTATAATTTTGAAATTTACTAACAATTGGAAAGATTTAAAAAGTTTCTTAAGTGACCAATATCAATGTAAAGGAACGTGGACTGCATGCAAGTCCTATTTTCAGTGGAGGTAGTAGTCCCAGCATTAGAACTTCCTGTAGGAAGTACCATGTACCTGGGCATTACAGAAGAGAAGGGAGTGGAAAGTACATAAAAAGGAGACAGAAAGGCACTTTTATTTTAGACTGAGGAAATTTTTTACAAAAGTATGAAGGAAGGGAAAACTGAGGGGTGCCCTGAGTACTAGCTACCTAGTGCCATCATATCAACTGGTAGCAGACTGCCAGAATCTGTTTTCTTAGATTTCTGCACTCTCTTGAATTATTCAAAGGTACTATTGAAAGAAATGGAATATGTACGGCTGGGGATGTAGTACAGTGGTAGAGTACTTGTTTGGTAAGCTTAAGGCCCTTAGGTTCAATTCCAGTACTAAAAAAATAAAATAAAATGTAAAAAGTAAAACATATTTGCAATTTAACTAAAAATTTTAAAAGAGACATTTTTGGAAGAGAAAGAGCAATAATGACTCATGTTTTAAACCTCAGTGACTAGAATAATAAAGAGATTTTAAAAACAAGAAACAAAGATGAAGTACTTTGAAGAAGATTAATGAGGAGGGAGACCTCTTCCTTTAAAATAGGAATGAAAGCCAGATGTGGTAGCACATGCCCATAATCTCAGGACTTGGGATACTAGGCAGGTGGGTCACAAGTTTGATCCTTGCCTGAGCTACAGAATGAGATCTCCAAATGAGGTCTCAAAAATAAATAAGAAGTGAAGCTGGGCATGGTGGCACATGCCTTTAATCCCAGCACTAAGGAGCCATAGGTAGGTGGATCTCTGTGAGATTGAGGTAAGCCTGGTCTACATAGTGACCTAGGCCAGCTGGGGCTAATACAAGGAAACCCTATCTCCAAAAATGAAAGAAAGAAAAATGTGGGTGACTATACTAGTAATTTTTTATTAAAAGATGAGTGAATGTATAGTACTCTCAGTGAAAATAAACTAGTGACTGAATAAGACTGAGATTCCCCCTGAGAGGTGGGTATATGTAGAATCAGCAAAAGTCTTCAGGCCCCACTGGAAATTTATGATGATACCAATAGGAATAATTATACTAATGCTAACAGCACAGGAGCCTGCCCATGAGTCAGTTATTTTGTAAGTAGGCTTTTGGAGTCTCCTCCTTCAAATGGAAACTTTTAGGTTGTATGAAAATATTTAAAGGATTAAAATGTTGAGCAATATTGATAATGAAAAGCACTTTTAATTTATTGTATTCGTCCTTCAGTGTGTTTGAGAATGCTGAGGTGTGGCTATGTCCCCTGAGGAATCTAACAAAAGGTTAGTTAATTATAATCAGCTGTTGGAACACACTGTTCTGAACAAAGTATTATTCACTTGGTATCTATTTTAGTGGTTCATGTGTAAGCATATGTAATTACCATTTGACTGTTTGAAAAACCCACATTAAAAAATATTTATATATTTAAGATATATAGCTCTATAAATTCTCCCTACTCACCCTAGTCCCCAGAGTAATCAGTGTTGTTGACAGCTTGTGCTTCATTCCAGAGAAATTTGGTTTGTGTGTATATAATATTATACATTAATTGTGTACATGTATATGTTACAATGTGTATCTTGACCGTGTGCTCACACTATGCATTTTATTATTTTTAATTGTTTTTTTTTAATTTTATGAGTGTATTGCCTGCATGTGTCTAAGTGTACCCATGTCATGCAGTGCCTTCGGAGGTCAGAAGAGGGCATCAGATCCCCTGGAACTGGAGCTATAGAGGTTGTTAGCCGCCATGTCAGTGCTGGGAATCAAACCCAGGTCCTCTGCAAGAACAGCCAGTGCTCTTAACTGTTGAGCTATCTCTCCAGCTCCACACTATACATTTTAAAAGCCATTCATTTACATCTTTGCCTAATAAATTGTCTAAAATCATATCTCTTCCTTTGGACATTTGGTTTATTTCTTTTGTATGGTAATGTGTACTTTGGAAATACAAATTCCAAATGCCTGTTTTGTTTTCTAAACTAATTTTTTATGTCACTGTATTCACATTGGATTAAAACAGGAAAAAGTCCTTCCCCCTAACCTCTAACACCCCCCCCCTTTTTTTTTTCTGAGACAGAGTTTAGCAATGTGTCCTGGCTAGCCTGGAACTCAATATGTGGACTAGGTTGGCTCTAACTTGTGGTGTTCCTCCTGCCTCTGCCTCCAAATACAGGATTACAGGCCTGTGCCATCATACTCAGCAGCATCAGTCACCCTCAACCGTCCCCCTCCTTCCCTTCCTTCCCCTCTTACCCTTTCTTCTTCCTGTCTTTCCTCCTATCCCCTTCTTTGTTGGTTTCATGTAGTCCAGACTAGCCTGGAACTTGCTGTATAACTAAGGATGACCTTGAATTTCTGATCCTCCTGCCTTCACCTTTTGAGCACACTGGTTTATACAGTGCTGCAGATCAAGCCCAGGGCTTTGTGCATGTTAAGCAAATACTCCACTAACATAAGCTGCATCCAGCCTGGCTTCATTTATTATTAGTGTATGTGGTGTGTCTGTGTCTGTGTCTGTGTCTGTGGTCAGAGGACAATTTTTGGTGTTATCTCCTTCCCCCTTTAGGTGGGTTCCACCTTGCCTAGCTTCATTTTAGATGAGATTGGGTTCATTCAAGGTACGGCCATAGACCAGTTTTATTTTTAATGTAAACTTTTTGCCTTAAATAGTGAAGAGGTGGGTTATGGTGGTGCACATATGTAATAACAGAACTTTGGGAGGTAGAGACAGGAGGATCGGGAGTTCATGGAAATACCAGTTACATTTGTTGGTGTTAAGTATATCTCTGAAAAATGTTTTTTGGTTTTTCTTGCTTGGCATGTCTCTACAGTTTCTCACCACTAGGGGGCACAAGGATATTATTTAGTTTTAGTGATCTGTTCATAGTGAAGTCAGAATTAACTTTCATATTGTTTTCTTTTTTCTTTTTTTGCTTGTAACATAAAATGAATAAAATCTTCATCTAGGAATGACTTTGTATTAGGTCTATATATAATTAAGAAATTTTTACATTAAAGGCTATTTTGTGCTAAATGGCATAAAAAGAGAGAGAAATGGGAAAGGATTTTGCAGTTTTTCAATCTTCTTATTACCTTCTGCTTATGCCACAATATGTCCTCACCCTAAAGGAAGCAGGATGAGCATGTAGATCAGTCTATCAAAACAGAGAATACAGAAATAGACCTACATATCTATACATTGAATTATGTTTCGACAAAGGAGCCAAAGTAATTCAGTGGGGAAAGGATATTCTCAGCAAATGGTGCTAGAACAATTAGATAGATATCCATTTAGAAGAAAAGTGATCCTTCACCCTTATCTCATTCCATGTATAGGAATTAACCGGAGAAAACTAAAGGAGAAAAATCTTCGTGACCTTGATATAGATGAAAATTTCTTAGTACACACAAAAGAAAACTCTGAAAGAAAGGGCTAGGGAAGTGGTTCAGTGGATAAAGCTCTTGGAGGAATTTGGATCCTAATCCCTGTAAAGCTGACTGAGGTAGTGCACCTATGGTGAGTTGGAAGGTGGAGATAGGAGGAGCCCCAGCAGCTCATGGGCCAACTAGCCTGACAGAAAACCAACAGAGACCAGTCTCAGTGTAGAAAGTGAGGACCCACACTCAAGGCTGTCCTCTGACCTCCATGCATGCCATGTGCCCACATTCTTACACACACATGTGACTATCCACACACACAAATATACGTACACACCACATTAAAAAAAAATCCAATAAATAAAACATCCTCATAGAGCTAGGACTGTGTGTGTAAGCCTAATTGCCAGTACTTGTCAAAACATAAAGAAAAGAAGCCTATATGGGTTAAGTTAAAATACCGATAGAGTTCTCCAAAATTAAAAGTTATTTTCAAAATACAATTAAGGCCTGGCATGGTGGTGCATGTCTTTAATCCCAGCACTCAAGAAGCAGAGGCAGGCGAATCTCTGAGTTCAAGACTAGCCTGGTCTACACATCAAGTTCCAGGCCATCTGCAGCTATAGGGAGACACTCTCTCAAAAAAAAAAAGAAAAAGAAAAAGAAATAAAAAGAAAACCAAAAACAAAACACAAGAAAACAAAAAGACAAGGCACGGGCTATGAGGAGGTATTCATAATTCATGTACCAAAGAACTGGGGTCTATAATATATAAAGAAATCTGTGTGTATGCATGTGTCTGTGTGTGTTGCCTGCATGTAAGTGTACCCATGTTGTGCAGTGTCCACAAAGGCCAGAAGAAGACATCAGATCCCCTGGAGCTGGAATTACAGTTATTAGCCACCATGTGCATGCTGGGAACCAAACCCAGGTCCCCTGGAAGAGCAGCCAATCTTCTTAATCACTGAGCCACCTCTCCAGCCCCATAAAGAAATCTTAACAGAGCATGTTCATGGTCATACATGTCTATAATCCCCATGCTTGGGAGGTGGAAGCAGGAAGATCCGGAGTTCAAAGCCAGCCTGGGCGATATGAGACACTGTTTTTTAAAAAAGCCATACAATTCAGTAATAGGCTACACATTTACTTATTATCTAGCCATCCATCTTTCTACCTATTGGTGACCTTGTATATGCTAGGCAAGCACCCTAACACTGAGGAACACCTCTGTCTTAGTTTGTTCTTCATTGCTGTGACAAAACACTCTGACCAGTACCAACTTGGGGAGGAAAGGGTTTATTTGTCTTACATCTCCCAGGTCGCACACAGTTCATCAGGGAGCCCAAGGTAGGAACTCAGGGCAGGAATCTGGAGGCAGGAGCTGGAGCACAGGCCATGGAGGAACGCAGCTTACAGGCTTGCTCCCTTGGCCCCTGCTCAGCCTGCTTTCTTATGCAACACAGGCCCACCTGCCCAGGGGTGGCACCACCCACAGTGGGCTGGGCCCTCCCGCATCACTCATCAAGAAGATGCCCCTCAGACATGGCCACAGGCCAGTCCAATAGAGGCAATTCCCCGATTGAGGCTCCCTCAACCCAGGTGTGTCAAGTTGACACTAACGCTATCCAGCACAACCTCCAAGCCCATACAATCCAGTTCTTTAGTGAACAAATGATTTCAATAGATGCACCTCAGTAGATGCTGTATAAATGCAAATAAGCACATAAATAGTGCTGGGTGTCATGAGTCCTTAGGGAAGTATTGCATACATGTTGAAGTGACTGCAGTTTCAAAGACTGACAATATCTTGTACTGATGAGGCAATAGAACAATCATCATTGCTTGTGGAAAACAGGAGGCCAGTTTGTTATAAACATAACATAAATTTAATAAATGCCCAGCAGTTCCATTCTTTGTTACACTTATTTGGGGTGGCTTGCTACTGTGTATAGGGATCAGAGGACATCTTGGGGGAGTAGTCCTCTCCTTCCATGTATGTCCCAGGGAATCAATTTCAGGTTTCCAGGCTTTATGGCAAGCACCTTTCCCCACATCTTGCTGGCCCAGCACCTCTACTCTTACCTGTGTATTTACACAAGAAAATCTGTGTTCACACAGATGTACACTGGTGTTCATGCCCATTTAATTCATAATGGTCAAAGTAAAAAGAAAAAACCAATAAGAAAATATAAATAAATTATAGAGCACCCATATAAAGTATATCAGAGTAAAGGATGAACTGAGGACTGTGTGTATGCATGCAGCACTCAGGAGGCTGAGACAGGAAGATCTAGAGTTTGAGTTTGAGGTCAGCTTGGATTATTTAGGGAGATCCTGTCTTAAACTGCACATGGAATAATGTAAATGAATGTGAAAAAACATTGTGCCAAGTGAAAGAAGCTGCCTATAAATAAATATATATTTTATTTCATTTTATATGACATTTCATGAGCAGTAAATGACTAAATCTGCCTTTAGTAACTGAGGTCAATGATTGCTTATGGTCATTAGTGGTGTGTATAATGGGGAGTCAGTTACAAAGGAAAAATAGACAAACGGGTAAGGTAAAATTGTGAATTATTGTGTTACGAGACAACAAGGCACATAGCACATACAAAATAATGTCTAGCTAGTATAAAAAACCAGAGGGAATCATATTAGTCCAAAAGCCTACTGAAAAATGACACATACAATATCTCTACATGAGTCCATGTGTACAGCTGAAGGCTACATAAGAAGAAACAGAGCCAGACAAGAGAAACCTTCCTTTAAGTTGTTGGTCAGGGTAGTCCAAGAGACTTCCAAAATTACATAGGCTATTGCCAAGGCCCTTGATCACCTTCCAGAACTTGAAGGTAAGACCCTATTGCTGAAAAGAGGACATACTTTGGACAAATGATTTGGAGCAATGGAGCTGGAACTGACCTGGAAACCACCTCCCCTGAAGGCTAGCTTTTATAGCTTTGGAGAGCACCATGTAAGCTGGTAAGTGAGAACATCAGTCGATGGTCCAACTCCAGCTTCAAGGCCCAATAACCATATTAGTGACCAGCACAGCAAACAACATTGGTGAAGTCATGGGACTTTTATCTTGGGAGTGATCAACACCTACCTAATTGGACTTAAACCCCACTCAGGGATGTGTAGTACTGTAAACTTAGCCAAATACACTTAGCTGGAGAGGTCATAGATCTTAGAGAAAACCCCAAGACAAATGTAATTTCTTTTTTTCTTTTTTTCAAATTTATTATTTTTATTTTATGTGTATGCATGTATTGCCTGCATGTAGGTAAGTACACCAGTGTTGTGCAATGCCCCGGAGGTCAGAAGAGGCTGTCAGATCCGTTAGGACTGGAGTTACGGACAGTTGTTAGCTGCCATGTGGGTGCTGGGATTCAAACCCGGATCTTCTGCAAGAACAACCAGTGTTCTTAACCACTGAGCCATCTCTCCAGCCCCCAAATGTAATTTCTTACTATGTGCAAAATACAAATCCTTAAATTTACAGACAAGTATCCTAGTCACTGCCTGTCAAAGAAACTTCTTTTGAAAAAAATAGGGATTATTAAAGAGTTCCACAACTGGTCATACACGGATATTGTCTGTGAATTGCCCAAGCCTAAGTGGCACATCTACAATGCAACCTCTACACTAAGGCTCATAGAACATAGAACAAGGGATAAAGAGAACACTAATGCATCTTTCAATTCTCATCAATGAATCAATGAAGCTCCCTCATGCAACAGAGGGCCAGGAACACACAAGGTCATAAATGGCCAAAACGTAGAGAATAAGAGTCTACACAGTGTGGGTGACAGGACTCCTGTATTCAAATCCACCCACCCAGGGCTCAGGGACTATTGTGGAAGAGGGACCAGAAAGACTGTAAGAGCCAGAGAGGAGGTACATGACCATATGGAAATAGAGACCTACAGCTCCTGGGACCTTGCTCATATGAACCTACAGCAATGATGTCAGTATGCACAAGACCCATGCAAACTCAAGCAGACAAAAACCCAGCACAGAATTGTGGAAATGGACAGCAGGCCCCAATCTTAATTGAAGAATTATTGGCAGCTGATTACTGCTGGCGAGGAAGAGCTGATCTTAAAGGGATAGACTCTAGATAGGTGGACTAGACCTCAGTGGATGAACTTGCACTAAAAGACACCTGGGGACACTAACTTGACATGATAGGCCTTAACACAAATGACGGAATATATGAATTCCAGTGATAGTGGTGGAGCTATGGGTAGGTGCCAGTGAAGAAAGAGATATAAAGATGATTAAGATGTTCTGTATGAAAATTACACAAAAATTCAATAAAAAATTAAAAATCTTGATGGGTTATAGTGACGAAGAGAGCTAGGAGAGGGAGCTGAAATTGGAGAGAGAAGTAAGGGCCAGATCATAGGGAACTCTGGAATGCAAGTAGAAGGCCTCCTTGTATGAAAAGGGGAAGGAGGGAGAGTTGAAGCAGATGAGGTATGCCTAGTGGTGGGAATGTGAATTTATATGCTTTCTGTTTTCTTTAATTTACTCTCTTTTCTGCATCACCTGAAAGTGAGTATAGACATTTAAGGGGACAAACCCATAGTATTCTCCCTGGGATGGGGATGGGGGAATGTATGCCCACTACAGAAGTTTTGTAAGACGATTGAGACACTATTGATGCTACATTTGAGATGTGGGGAGATAAAGTGAAATCTGTCGATGTGGTCACATGGTTTTTCTTTGACAGCATTTAGCTGCTTGGCCCAAATGTGGAATCAGTAAATAGGGAGGTATCATCAAGGTGGAATTTGACCTGGCAAAAAAATTTGATAAATGAGTTGAAAGTGTTTTTAAGAGTTGAAAGTGTTTTTAAGAGTCATTATCAAGATGGACAGAGTAGAAAATGAGGAAAATGAATCTAGGAAGGAATTCGTGAATGTTAAGAAAATGATGGAGACGTTGAATGGAAGACAGAGTTATATGGTGTGGCCACCACTGTGAGTTAAATAGTTGGACAAGAAGAAATGTTCTTAGGGTCACTTTTTATGTTTCTGCGATGGAGATTCATTCATGGAGACAGAATTCAGAGGAGCAACAGATTTGGAGTATAATACAGTAAGGTGTTTGGGGCAAGAACTCAGGGGAAATTACAAGTGGTAATAGCCAACACAGTTGGATCTCAGAGATTTAAGACTTAGCAGCACATAGGTGATCACTGAAATATGGTAATAGGAGAGATGATCAGAGGATTTGTGGTATAATAAAAGGGGAAGGCATGGGAGTTTCTATTTTTAACAATCAGTGATTAAAATGGTTGTTGGTATTTTGTTTTGTTTTGGTTTTAATTATTTTTATTTTATGTGTATGAGTGTTATACCTGCATGCATGTAAGTGCACCCATTCGTGCAGTGCCCTTAGAGGATAAAAGAGGGTCTCTAATCCCCTGGAACTGGAGTTATGGACTGTTGTTAGCTGCCATGTGGATGCTGGGATTCAAACCCAGGTTTTCTGAAAGTGCAGCCCCTTGTTTTGTTTTGTTTTCCTTCAGTATTGTGTCTTTTCAAATCAGTTCTAGGAAATGAAACATGGAACGATAGTAAAAGAAAATTTTGAATCCTGTCTCTGCTATTTCTTATAGCATCCCTGTGTAGACAAACATCTGAGCCTCTCTCTAGTTTTTGAACTGTTAAAAAAAAAACTGTAATTGAACTGGAGAAATGGGTCAGCAGTTAGGAACACTTGCTGCTCTTGCAGAGGACCCAGGTTCAGTTCCCAGCACCCACATGGTGAC
Organism: Nannospalax galili; assembly: GCF_000622305.1. Taxonomy (NCBI): domain Eukaryota; kingdom Metazoa; phylum Chordata; class Mammalia; order Rodentia; family Spalacidae; genus Nannospalax; species Nannospalax galili. Next base: position 1,215,175 of record NW_008349073.1, on the reverse strand, counting down.
TCACAATCTCCTATAATTCTTAATTCCAGGGGATCTGAAGACTCTTCTGGCCTCTGAGGGCACCAGGCATGTACATAATACACATACATATTTGCAGGAAAAATACACATAAGTAAATCTTTAACTTTTGGGAGGCAGAGGCAGGTGGATCTCTGAATTCAAGGCCAGCCTGGTCTATGTAGTAAGTTCCAGGCCAGCTGGGGCTCCAGGGACCAAAATAATAATAATAAAAATTAAAATAAACCTTTAAAAATATTTTATTATTTTTAAATTTTATATGTATGAATGTATCACCTACATGTATTTAAGTGTACCCATGTTGTACAATGCCCACAGAGGTCAAAAGAGGGCATTGGATCCCCTGGAACTGGAGTTATGGGCGCTTATTAGCTGTCATGTGGCTACTGGGAACCAAACTTGGGTCCTCCACAAGAGCAGCCAGTGCTCTTAACACTTCCATCTTCCCAGCCCTAAAATAAATTAAAAAAAAAAAAAAGCACAAAACAGCACAACAAAAAACACCGTAATCAAGAGAAGGAGAAGACAGGCTACTGACTGGGAAAAAATATTTGCAAAGTATTACCTAAAATATAAACAAAACTATTTAACAGTAATGGGCTGGGAATATAACTCAATGACAGAATACTTACCTAGCATTATGGGGCCCAGGTTCACTCCCCAGTACTACAAAAACAATAAGAAACTAAATAAGCTCATTCATTTAAATATTTTAAACACCAAAAGTCACCAAGGAAGGCATACGGATAGAAAATAAACATGAAATAGGGGCTGGAGAGATGGTTCAGAGGTTAAGAGCACCAGCTGCTCTTGCAGAGGACCTGGGTTTGATTCCCAGCACCCACATGGCAGCTATGAACCATCCGTAACTCCAGTTCCAGGGGAATCAATCCAAAGCCCTCTTCTGACCTCCGCAGCATTGCACAACACTGGTGCACTCACATACATACAGGCAATACACTCATACACATAAAATTCAATAATAAATATATTTTTTATGCCTTTAATCCCAGCACTTGGGAGGCAGAGGCAGGAGGATCTCTGTGAGTTCAAGGCCAGCCTGGTCTACAGAGCGAGTTCCAGGCAGCTGGAGCTACAGGGAGACCCTGTCTCAAAAAGACCAAAATAAACAAACAAACAAACAAACATGAAATGATAAGCTCAACATCATAGGTCCAAGGAAATGCAAATTAAAAGAATGATGGAGATGCTGTTTCAAAAAAGAGAAAAGAAAATGAAACTAACATGTCCTTCAGAAGGTTAATGAGTAAATGAACAGTAGCATAGACTCCACAGAGGGCACCAAATCTGAAGCTGGAGTTACAGGCAGTTGTTAACTGCCTGTTGTGAATTCAGGGAATCAAACTTGGGTCCTCTGCAAGAGTAATGTGTGCTCTTAACCACTGAGCCATCTCTCCAGCCTGTTTGGGGGACCTCGAGACAAGATCTCCCTATGTAGCCCTAGCTGGCTTGAACATATGGTGGTCCTCTTGCAGCTTTGCTTCCTATGTGCTAGGATTACAGCAATGTACCACCATATCCGGCTCAGTTATATTCTTCATCTTGTTTACTTTTCTTTTCTTTTTGTAAAAATTATTTAATAACCACATACTTAAAAGAAGCATTTCATTACAACAGCATTGACATAGTCAATAACAATTTCCTGAGCTTAGATGCATCTCTTTCAAAATTGGCTGTAAATGTTTAGGTTTACAGTTGAATTATTACAGTTATACAACGTTGTACTCAGTATAAACCCTATAAGACATAAAATTAAATGAGGGTTTAACCTTTAAAAAAGATCTCCCTTTTATTATTAAAATACACAGTTTCATACAGAAAAATTCATTTTTAATGCAATTGACATTAAGATGTTTGCACATGCGTTTCTAATCTCTATATATCTGATTATTACTAGTCACAGTCATTTACTTTCTGAGCTCCTTGGCATCTGAGCATGGATATAAAGTCATCAGGTAGATTTCAATGGTAATGTTTTTCACATCTAATTACTAAGGAGCAAATTTTTATGCTTTGAAGAATTATTTTTAATTATTTAAAAAAATTTTAATAACTACATGATTAGAAGAAGCATTTCATTACAACTTTAACATATTCAGTAACATACTCCAGAGCAAGAGTACATCTCTTTCACAGTGGGTGCAAGTTTCTAGGTTCACAGTTGAGTTAATACAGTTATACAATACTGAACTCAGTATAAGCCCTGTAAGACATAAAATTGAATGAGTTTTTAACCTTTAAAAAAGATCTCCATTTCATTTTAGAATATATTGTTCCTTGCAGAAAGACTCATTGTTTTTGCTACTTACACTGAGATGTTGGCACATGCATCTTTAATCTGTATGTATCTGATTATTACTAGTCCTAATAA
>NW_008349073.1:1158572-1212721 GCF_000622305.1 Nannospalax galili | reverse complement strand
CATTTGGATCCTTGGCACCTGTGTATGTCTATAAAGTCATCAGGCAGATTTCAATGGTATTGTTTATCACCTCTACTAATTAGCGTGATGTAAATTTCCATGCTTCCTCTTCAAATATAATACATTTTTTAAAAATTTGTTGATTTTTTGTGTGTATATATCACACAGAACATCCCAAACCATATTATTCGACTATACATCCACTTCCCAGATGGCATCCTCCCATAGCCTCCCTCCCCCAACTAGAGCCCATCTTGTTTACTTTTATGCCCAGGTACCATTTTGTATTTAAAAGCTCCCCCTGCCTGCACCTGCTCCTCCTTCTCTCACAAGTTCATACACACAGAGTTTTGGTTTGTTTTTGTTTTTTTTAATTTTTATTTATTTTTTTTAATTTTATATGTATATGTGTATTGCCTGCATGTATGTTAGTGTACCCATGTCATGCAATGCCCACAGAGGTCAGAAGAGGGTGTCAAATCTCCTGGAACTGGAGTTACAGACAGTTCTTAGCTGCCATGTGGGTGCTGGGGTTTGAACCCAGGTCTTCTTCAAGAACAGCTAATGTTCTTAACCTTTGAGACATCTCTCCAGCCCTGTTTTTGTTTTTGATACAGGGTCTCACTGTGTAGCCAAAGCTAGCCAAGAACTCAAGATCCTTCTGCCTTAGCCTCCCAAGTGCTAGGATTATTCGTACAAGTCACCAGGTCATGCAAATTCTATAAATCTATTTTATTACTAGCTCTTCCTTTCCCTGTAGATTCCAAACAATTTCTGAAGAGATGGTAGAGGGATCTTGACTGTACCCATGTGTACATAAGAGCTTGTAAAACTGATGGGAAAGAATTTGCTAAACTCTGGCTGATGGATCCCCTCTCTTCATTGCTTATTGCATACAGTCTTAAAAATATTTTATTATTTTTATTTTATGTGTATGAATGTATTGCTTGCATGTGTGTAAGTGCACCCATGTTGACCTCCAGAGGTCTGAAGAGGGTGTTGGATCCTCTGGAACTGGAGTTATGACAGTTGTTAATCACCATGTAGGTGCTGGGACTTGAACCCCAGTCCTCTGCAAGAGCAGTCAGTGCTCTTAACTGCTGAGCCAACTCTCCAGCCCAACATGTAGACTTTTTTAAAGATAAAAAGGCAAATATTTTTTTTCCAGAAAATAAAAGGATGACATTTCTGAAAATGTATGGTACAAATGTTTGTCACACATGTGTGAAGTATCATATGTAGAAGAATGTTACAGCATTGGGCAAACAAGATGGCTTAGCAGGTAAAAGTGCTTGCCATCAAATCCTGATGACCTGAATTTGATCTCTAGAACCCATGTTGTAGAAGGAAAGGACTAACTCCTTCAAGTTGTTGTCTGAGCACCATACATGTGCCATGGCAAGTACACATGCCCCCCATATGTGTACACATATACACATACACACACTAAGTAAATAAACAAGTGAGACTGGCTGAAGAAATGGCTCAGCTGTTAAAATCATTTATTGCTCTCCCAAAGGACCCAAGTTCGGTTCCTAACACCCACATCAGGCAGCTCACAACCACATGTTACTCCAACTCCAGGGGATCTGATGCCCTCTGTGGGTACCTGCATACTCATGGCATACATCCACATACAAACACACACACACACACACACACACACACACAAAATAAATAAATAAAAAATTCTAAAATAAATAATATCATAGTGGAAGGAGTAAAAATATGAGCAGTTGAAGAGCCCATTGCTAGGTGACTGGTTAAATGAATATTAGGTACATCGTAAATTAAAGAAATTAAAGACAGAGGCAGCACTATTGGTACTGATGGGTAAAATTTTCAAGATAATGTTGAGGGGAAATTTGGGAGTAGAACTGCATGTGTAAGCTGCTACCATTTGTGTAGAAAATGAAACAACCCCAACCAAAACAATACACACACCTCTTATGCAAAGGAATCTCTAGAAAGGAACATACAGGTAAGACTTCCTTCTGGAGAGAATAACCAGGCGCTGACAGAAAGGGGTGGGACAAACAAACTTTTCACAGTAAACCCCATATCTCTTGAACTTTGTGCCATGAACCTTTGTTACCTAGTTAAAAAAAAAAAAAAAAAAGAACAAATAATATAATTCAGATTTTAAAAATGTATTTTACAGGGTTGTTAGGAGGATTAAATGAGTCTATGGAGTGGTTGCTACATAGTAAGTCTGTAATACCAAATGACAGCCTTGTTCCTGCCCCTTTCCTTCTAGTTCCATAATTACTATTTGGAGGGATCTCAGGATTTATTTTCTTCACAAAGGCTAAGGATTGTCAACCTGAATGTGTCTATGAGCCCTTTGAAATTGTACACCACATTTTGTCCAAGTATATGGCTCTATCAGATTTCTAGATTCTAGAGACTGAGTCTGTTATCTTCATCAGATTTTCTAAGGAAGATCCCTTGAGTCTAAAAAAATTAACCACATATTAATCTCTTGTGCTGTTTTGTCTCTTCCACTGAAAATATTCTGCCATGAAATACTTTTCTCCTATGGCTATGGAAGAGACTGTAGCTCTTCATAGCTGTGTGGTTTTTTGTTTTTTGTTTTTTTCCCCATACAACTTTTATCTTCTCTGTATCCAAGAATGTTATAAGTATATCATGTTTGGGAGAGGTAACTTAAGCTCTCTGTTAAATGTGAAATATAGTGATCTTCATGAACTTTGGATTCTTTTCTACATTTACCATGTATGGGCTTTAAAAATTAGAACTCTTGTTATAAACCAAGAAAAACTCATGCTAAGAATAACCCTTAGGCAGAGACCTAAATCTGAACTCTGAACCAATGGTTGAGTTGCAGATTTTGTACATAGATATGTGAGAGCACACACTTACCAGCCTGAATCTGTACTGAATAGACATGATTTATTTTCACACAAGAAAAGAAGCTAGGTCACTAATTCATTATGATTATACGAGATGTTCCAGTTCCTCCTTTTCTCAAGCTTTGTTTTGTGGAAAGGAGAAACTATAGCCCTGTGAGTTGTATTCTGTACTGATAAGACTTGCCTTATTGCCTGTTCCTGTTTATCATAGATTTGTATTATGATTTACTTTTCTTCAATCTATACACTTTAACTCAGTTATACATTTAGTTATTCGCACTGTTCCTCACTGTTTCTTAGAATCATTTATCCCAAATCTGTAGTGTGGTCATTTTTGCCTGTTGCTACAAAATGCTGTGTAGAAGCCAGGTGTGGTGGCACACACCTTTATTCCCAGCACTCAGGAGGCAGAGGCAAGCAGATCTCTTGTGAGTTCAAGGCCAGCCTGTTCTACATAGTGAATTCCAGGCCAGTTGGGGCTACATGGAGAACCTGTCTCAAAAAGACCAAAACAAACCAAAACCAACAAAAAAACAAAAAATGCTGTGTAGGAGATTCTTGACAGTGAGGTAATTCAGGGTTAATAAGAGTACATACATTTGGGGCTGGAGAGACGGCTCAGCGGTTAAGAACACTGGTTGTTCTTGCAGAAGACCCAGGTTCGAATCCCAGCACCCACATGGCAGCTAACAACTGTCTGTAACTCCAGTCCCAGGGGATCCAACAGCCTCTTCTGACTTCTGTGCGCATTGCTTGACATGGGTGCACTTACCTACATGTAGGCAATATGCATATACACATAAAATAAAAATAAATCAAATTAAAAAAATAAAGTACATACATTTGGCAGATGTGCAGATAGGGCACTTCAGATAAAGTCTGCACAGGTACCTGGATTTGGGTCTTAGTTCTGTCTCAAATTAGCTTTTATCTTGGGTTAGTCACTTGATATAGCCACACTTAATTCCTTGATTGTGAAATGATGATAATAAAAGCACCTACCATATAGGGTCATTACAAGGATTAAGTGAGATAATGCATGCCCAAACTATATTGAATTTAGAAAGCATTCCATAAATAGAATCCCTTTTAGCATGCTGCTTTTTTTTTTGTAACTCATTTTTTAATTTGTTGATTTTCTTTTTTTGTATGTGTGTGTATCATACAGAACATCCCAAACAATCTTATTCATCTATATACCCACTTCCCAAATGGCACCTTCCCAAAGCCTCCCCCACCCCCACCCCCACTGGAGCCCATATACTCTGTCATCCCTGTTACTATCCATTCTGTTGTCAGCGCCCCCAGCCATTCCCCAGTGCTTGTCCGTCTGCTGAATCTAATCAGCCTATCTAGAGATCCTTGTTTTAGGAAGATCAGCTGTTCCTCATGTGACCCCTGAGGAACAGATCCTCAAATGGCCTTAAGAGTAAAAATAAATTGGTTTATATGGGCCAACTGTAGGGTCTTAAACACCCAAAAGGATAGTATAACCAAAGATTAAAGGGGTCGATATAATTTTTTAAGAGTCTATATATATAGCTAAAGACTATATAACAAGCAACAATGCCAGACAGGTGATACCTTCCTTTGAGTTGTTGGTCAGAGTAGCCCAAGGGACTCCCAGACAGTTACCCAGCATAGAACTGGGAAAATGAACAGCAGACCCCAATCTTATCTAAAGAATATTGACAACTGATTGCATACTGCTTTTTTAAAAATTTACTTTATATTTTTTAAGTTTTGTTTTTTTAAAAAAATTTTATGTGTATGTGTGTATTGCCTGTATGTAGGAAAGTGCAGCCAAATTGTGCGATGCCTGCATTGGTCAGAAGAGGCTGTCGGATCCCCTGGGACTGGAGTTACGCAGTTGTTAGCTGCCATGTCGGTGCTGGGATTCGAACCTGGGTCTTCTGTAAGAACAACCAGTGTTCTGGCTGGAGAGATGGTTCAGTGGTTAAAAATTTATTTTTAAGCTAGGTGTGGTGGCACACACTGTTAGTCCCAGCACTTGAGAGGCAGAGGCAGGTGGATCTCTGTGAGTTCAAGGCCAGCCTGGTCTACATAGTGAGTTCCAGGACAGCTGGGGCTACAGGGAGGCCCTGTCTCAAAAAGACCAAAAGTTGGCCAGGTGTGGTGGCGCAGGCCTTTAATCCCAGCACTCGGGAGGCAAAGGCCGGAGGATCTCTGAGTTCAAGGCCAGCCTGGTCTACACAGTGAGTTCAGGACAGCTGGAGCTACAGGGAGACCCTGTCTCAAAAAGACCGAAAAAAAAAAAAAGTTTGTTTTCTGGGCTGGGCGTGGTAGTACATGCCTTTAGTCCCAGCACTTGGTAGACAGAGGCAAGCACATCTCTTTGAGTTCAATGCCAGCCTGGTCTACATAGCACCTTCCAGGCCAGCTGGGGCTACAGGGAGACCCTGTATCAAAAAGACCAAAAAATTTTTTTGTTTTCTTCCAATTTCATTTAAACTGTCTTTGATGAACTAAAATTATTAATTTTAGTAACTATTAACCCTGACATACAGTTCTTTGGTTTTGCTTTTGTTCATTGTGGCTAAGAAATCCACCTGCTTCTGTCTCCCAGGTGCTAAGATTAAAGGCATGCGCCCCACGCCTGTCTGTTGTTTTTTGAGACAGAGTCACACTGTGTAGCTCAGGTTGGTCTTTTTCTTTTTAAAAATTTTTTGGTGACAGGGTCTTCCTGTAACCTCAGCTGGCCTGGAATTTGCTATGTAGACCAGGCTGGCCTTGAACTCACAGAGATCCACCTGCCTCTGCCTCCCAGGTGCTGGGATTAAAGGTGTGTGCCACCATGCCTGGCCTTTTTAAAAATTATTTTATGGCTATGTGTGTTTTGCCTGAATGTAAGTGCACCACATACATGCAATGCCCGTGGAGGCCAGAAGAGGGTGTCAGAGTCCCTGAAACTGAAGTTGCCAGCGGTTGTTAGCTGCCATGTGGATGCTGGGAACTGAACCTAGGTCCTTTGCAAGAGCACCCAACATTCTTAACCAGTGAGCCATTTCTCTGATCCCCCAGATTTGCCTTTGAACGGATGGTCATCCTACCTCAGTTTCCCAAGTTATGTGATTGAACTTCAAAGTGAACTAGCCTCTTTTTTCTTTTCTTCCCCCCTTCCCTTCTCTGTCTTTTTTTTTAATATTTTATTATTTTTATTTTATGTGTATGAGTGTATTGCCTGCACGTAGGTAAGTGCACCCATGTTGTGCAATGCCCGCAGAGGACAGAAGAGGGCATCAGAGCCCCTGGAACTGGAGTTACAGACAGTTGTTAGCTGCCATGTGGATGCTGGGATTCAAACCTGGGTCTTCTGCAAGAACAACCAGTGTTCTTAACCGCTGAGCCATCTCTCCAGCTCCCTCTATCTCTTTTTAAAAAGATTTTATTTTGTAAACCTGCATGGCTTCATGGCTTTCTTTCCTTCTTCCCACCATTCTCCTCCTCAAAGTAGCTGCCAAGTTTACCAGCTTGCCTGCCCCACCGCCTGAGGATTTTTCTTTAAAATTCTAAAAGCTTAAATCTTGAAAAAAAAAATTTTTTTTTTAATTTAATGGCCAGGCATGGTGGCACACTCCTCTAATTCCAGCACTCAGGAGCAGAGGCAGGCGGATCTCTGTGAGTTCAAGGCCAGCTGTTCTACATAGTGAGTTCCCAGCCAGCTGGCGCTACAGGGAGACCCTGCCTCGAAAAGACAAAAAAAAAAAAAAAAAGACATTGACAGGATAGCTCATGAACTCTTGGCCATAGATAGACATTTTCTTGAGGATGGACAAACTGAAACTGTTACTTTGAAGAAATATAATGGAAGAAGGAAAAACAAAAAAAAGGAAATTTGAAACAATTTGTTCGCAATAGCAGTTTAAGCTTTTCAAGTAGAAGTTTAAGCTTTTCAAGTGAAAATTGGGAACTTAGTGCCACTATGAACTGCCCATCTTCTAGTTGTGGTGTCTCCAGTGTAGACCTCTGATTTGAACTCTAGCTCTCTTATCTGCTCATATATTCTGTGCCCACATAAATGTTTCACAGATGACTGGGTATGGTGGCACATGCCTTTAATCCCAGCATTTGAGAGGTAGAAGAGGCAGGTGGATCTTTGTGAGTTCCAGGCCAAAGACAAAAAAAAATTAAATAAATTTAAAAAATGTTTCACAGATAATGGGGCCTGGTGGCTCATGCCTGTAGTCCCAGCACCCAGGAGACCAAGGAGGGAGGATGAATTTGAGCCCAGCCTACTCTACAGAGTGATTTCCAAGTCAGCCTGGGCTACAGTGTGAGACTTTGTCTCAGAATACCAAAATAAATACAATGTTGTGCAGATATTCTAGATTTAACATGTCCATGGTAGAACTTTTGACTTCTCTAGTAAAACTTTCTTCACTCTGCCCAAGTTTTAGTCAGTAAATCATTGTCAACCTAATTATTCGGAGTATAATCAGAAGTCATTTCTTCATTTCTCTCACCTCTTAAATCTAGTCTTTTAGCAAGTCTAATGAATTCTGCCGTCATAATTACCTCAAATCTGTTGGCTCTTCTCTGTCTTTATTGCTGTCAGACTACTGCAGATACTATGCCTCGCTTGTCCTGTTGTTTCAGCTTTCTGATTGATCTTCCCTTCTTGCTTTTCTTTAATCCTTTTTCTACACAGCAACAGATTTAAATATAAATTTTGTTTCATACCACTCCCTTACTTAAAATCCTAAATTAGTGCCTGTTATATTGAGAATAAAATCCAAGTTCCTATAGCCCAGACTAGCCTGGAACTCCCTGTATAGCCAAGTTGACCTTGAAATTCTGATTCTCCTGCTTCCTCCCAAGTGCTAGAATTATAGGCATACACTACTGTGCCACCACACCTGGTTTATGTATGCTATGGATCATGCCCAGGGCCTCCTACATTCCAGGCAAACACTGTACACTCCCAGCCCCAAAACCAAGTTATCTTTTTAAAAAAATATTGTACTTATTATTTTAATTTTATGTGTGTGAGTGAATTGCCTGCATGTATGTGAGTGCACCCGTGTCATGCAATGCTGTGGAGGTCAGAAGAGGACTTCGGATTCCCCTGGAACTGGAGTTAAGGATGGTTCGTAGCTGCCATGTAGGTGATGGGAATCGAACCTGGGTCCTCTGTAAGAGCAGTCAGTGCTCTTAACCCCTGAGTGATCTCTCCAGTTCCACAAAATAAAAATTTTAAAGTGATAAATAAGGGGGAACTGGAGTTCTAGGTGATTTGAGCCTTACAGTGTGAATGCTGTGAACCAAACTTTGGTCCTCTGCAAGCACAGCAGTTCTGAACTGCTGAGCTCTCTCTAGTTCCTGTCTTAGTTTTTATAAGGTCTTTCACCTTTAGACCTCTACTTGTCTTTACAACCTCATTTTCCCTCTTGTTCACTAAATTCCAGCCACACAGGTTATCTTTTCATTCCTTAAACATGTTCTTTCTTATATCAAGAGCTTTGCAGCTAGCATTGCCTTCCTTTTGCAGTGCAGTTGTTCTCTTTCCTTCCCATTCCTGACTTAGATGGTACTGCTTTTAAAAGTCACCGGGCGTGGTGACACATGCCTTTAATCCCAGCACTTGGGAGGCAGAGGCAGGCGGATCTTTTTGAGTTCAAGGCCAGCCTAGTAGTCTACATAGTGAGTTCCAGGACAGCTGGGGCTACAAGGAGACCCTGTCTCAAAAAAAGACAAAAAAAAAAAAAAAAAAAAAAAAAAAAGAAAAAAAAAGAAAAAGGGACTCTTTGTTCTTTCTTCCTTTTTAAAATTTTTTAAATTTATTTTTATGTGTATGAGTGTTTTGCCTGTATGTATGTTAAGTGCACCCATGTGTGCAGTGACTGTGGAGGTGAGAAGAGGGCATCAGATCACCTGGAACTGGAGTTATGGATGGCTTTTAGCTGCCATATTGGTGCTGGGAATGGAACCTGGGTCCTCTGCAAGAGCAGTCATTCTCCACACCCAGCTCCTTCCTTTTATACTTTAACATGTTGGTCATTTCTGACCATAAGTTTAATTTTTTCAACTATTTATTTATTTATTATTTATTTATGTGTTTACGCACACACATGAGCATGCACCCAGGTGTACTGTGGTCTGCGTGTGGAGGTCGAAGGATAAATTACTACAAGAGATAGTTTTCTCCTTTCATCATGTGGGTCCTGGGGATAGAACTCAGGTTGCTGGGCTTAGTGTCAGTCACCTTTACCCACTGAGCAAATGATTTCCTCAGCCTTGTTTACTTATTATTTATCTCCTTTACTAGAAAAAGTAAGCATATAACTTTAACTGTGTGATGAGAATGCCTATGGGCACATCATAAAGTAAAGCCATGTAGTAGGGCATCATCTAAGTTGAAGGTTCAGAGGTTTTGGTATGTGTGTGAGTTTTTTTCCTGTCTGTGATGCCTGCAGAGGCCAGAAGAGTGTGTTACATCTCCTGGAACTGGAGTTATAGACATTATTAGCTTCCATGTGCGTGCTGGGAACCAACCCCAGGTCCTCTGCAAGAGCAGCCAGTACTCTTAACCACTGAGCCATCTCTTCAGCCCGTAGATACAGGGCTTGGGAAATTACCTATGTATTAAAAAATGAAGCCTGGCATGGTGGCATTCCCAGCACTTCAGAAGAGACAGAGGGGTCAATTCAAGGACATTCTTGGCAACATAGCAAGTTTGTGACCAGCTTGAGCTCCAGGAGACCCTACCTCAAAGCAAGCAAACAAAACAGTAAATAAAGAGAGGGATGTGGGCAAATGAACATTCTCCATGAAAAAGAAACAGACTAGAATAGAATCTTCAAGAACTTCTCCATTTAAGGACCAGAAGAGAAAAGGTATAAAGGAGACTGAAAATGAAGATATTAGAGATCGGAGGAAAGATGGGACAGTGTCAGAAAAACCAAGGGAAGAGAGTCTCTCAAGCAGGAGGTATTATTGCAGAATCCTGAGATGTGACGTAAGCTGAGAAATACCCATTAGATTTAGCAACAAGGACTTAGTAACCATGGCACAAATGGTTTCAGTAGATTGGCAGGAATAGAGGACAGATTGCAGTCAGTTAAGGACCACTGGGACATTGTGAGTTTAGGAAGTCAAGGAATTTAGCTCTGAAGGTGAAGTGCAGAGAGCAATAGCTGAAAGAGGAAGAGAGAGGACTTATGTTGGGGGATCAGGAGAAACCTGATTGCAGTCTCTGCTAATGGGAAGAAGCCAGTAGAAACTGAAAAGTTGACTAAACAGGATCAAAGTTCATTGATAGAGAGTAGTCCCCAATAAGTTGAGAGAATTTGATTCAGAACACTGGTAGAAAGATATACTTGGGAAAAATGAATCCTCCCTCTGCCATTTAAACAAAAAGGGAAACAAGGCATGATAGTGCATACCTATAATCCTAACCCTGGGGAAGTGGAGGCAGGAGGATCCGAAGGTCAAGATCATTCTTGGTTATGTACAGAATTCAAGGCCCGAGGGAGATACATGACAAGATCCTTTATATATATATGGGGCTGGAGAGATGGCTCAGCGGTTAAGAATACTGGTTCTTGCAGAGGACCCAGGTTCAAATTCCAGCACCCACATGGCAGCTAACAATTGTCCAGTCCCAGGGGATCCAACAGCCTCTTCTGTCCTCTGCGGGCATTGCACGACATGGGTGCACTTACGTACATGCAGGCAATACACACATACACATAAAATAAAAATAATAAATTTTTAAAAATATATTAAAAAATATGAGGGAGATAGGGTATAAATGTATATAAGTTTATAGATTTAGGTGTTAAGAAATTGAAAAACCATTTTCCATGTAGTAGTTTTAGGGCAAAGGATAGAAGTTAGTTATGTTGAGACAGGGTCTCATGAAGCCCAGGTTGTCCAAAATCTGCCTCAGGATGACCTTGAACCTCTAATCTTCCTGCTTCTACCCCTGGAGTACTGAGATTACAGACCTGTGTGTCAGACCCTGGTTTAAAGGAGTTCTGGGAATTGAACCTAGGGCCTCTCTTATACTAGGCTTGCACTCTACCAGCTGAGTTACATCCTCAGCATTAGATTTATATTTGACATTTGAGAAAAGAACATTTGGTGGCTGGTGTGGAGACGAAAAGGAAAGGCTAAGTAAGGAAATGGGGCAGAATCACTGGGTTACATTGACCTATCTGTGTGCCTGGGTTGTTTTCAGCAACTGGACACCCTGAGTGTAGGTGTGACTACTTGTAGTCTTGCATAGCTGCATATGGTTCCTTATAAGTCTTTACTATGGATGATATTAAGATCTTCTCTTGCAGCCAGGTATAGACTCCTCTTAATAGTACGACGTCCACAATGGCAGGGAGGGAGTTGTTTTGTTTTTGTAGTCCTGGGATCAAATTCAAGGCCCCATACATGCTAGGAATGCTCTACAATTAAGCCAAATCTCCAGCCTATGTATATGACTAAATCATCTTTATCCTGTAGAGAACTGTACTTAGAAAAACAAATGAACCTCATGAGAGGTATTTATAGCTCTTACAGGCAAAAATTGCCTTATAACCTTTATAGAGTGAACTTGCTTTGGAATCATCCAGAACATGGAACACAACACAATAGCAGTCAGTCCTCTTTATGTGCAAATCCCTCGTTTGCAAATTGAGTAAATAACTCAAGAAAATTTATGTGCAGCCAAAAAATACTCGTGGTCTTTTTAGGATCCTTCATGGACATGCCTAAGTAGCAAAAAAATTGAGTCCCCTGGCATACATGTTCCCAGTTGAGGTCAAATAAAACACTGCTCGGCCTTCTTGTCGTAATCAGTTCTCAAACAGTCAATGAATGCCCTTTTCATCATTAGCCAGTGCCAGCTGTTTTGGGTTTGGTGGTGTGTTTTTTTTTTTCCTTTTGTTTTTGTGATTTTGCTGTTTAAAACAAACTCTAGTTAAAGTGCTATCTAATGTTCCTAAACACAAAAAGGTCTGTGATATTTCTTATCAAGAAAATGTGCTAGATAAATATATATTGTTGTTGACTATAGGTTTGAAGTTAGTGAATCAATAGTATATATTAAAGACCGTGTCTTTAAACAGAAATACCCATAGAGGTGGGAATGTAGCACAATGACAGAGTACATATATGCTTAGCATGTTCAAGGTTCTTGGTTCAATCTCCAGCACAGAAACAAAACCACAAATAATCAGAAATACTCCTAAAACAGTTACCCATTACTTGATCACATGAACCCTGTATTTATGTCCTCTAGAAGCAGTTTTACACTGTTGGCAAGTTCAATGTTTGTGCCAACTTTATAGAATATAACTGCCTCAAATAATAAAAATCACCTTTGACTATTTCTCTACACAGATTTTAAAGTGCCAAACACATGTTATTAGCTTAGACATCAGCAGAAGTTTCAGAAATTGGCTGTTGGACAATGAATGATTTATTTGAGTGACAGGGAAGATATTCACTCAGTAGGATTTTTGCGGTGCTAAGGATTGAACTTAGGTCCTGCACATGCTAGGCAAGTGCTCTCTACCACTGAGCTTCATCTCCAGCCCTGTAGGAGGTTATCTATAAGATTCATATTCTAGGACAATTTTTTCTTCTTGTACTTTTGTTTGTCGAATATATAATGCCTTGTCCTTAGATATAAAAATAACTGCTTTTCTAATCATGATTATGCTTGATTGATTTGCCTTGGAACTCAGTGGATTATTATATATTTGATTATCATGGGAAAAGGTGAAAACAACCAAAGAAGTTTAAAGAATAATCACATTTTAAGCTTGGCGTGGTGGTGCACGTCTTTAATCCCAGCCCTTGGGAGGCAGAGGCAGGCGGATCTCTGTGAGTTCAAGGCCAGCCTGGTCCACATAGTGAGGTTCCAGGACAGCTGGGGCTACAGGGAGACCCTGTCTCAAAAAGACCAAAAAAAAGAATAGTCACATTTTATATTTTGGTAGGAAAGGGGTTAGTAACAAGAGACAATCATAGTGCTTATTACAAACATAGCAACTGCCATGATGTAAGTTGTCAGCTGCATGGAATTTGAATGTTGTGTTAATCAAGGTTGGAGAGATGAATCAGCAGCTATGAGCACTGGCTGGCCTGGGTTCAGTTCCCAGTACCTACTTTGCACCTTTACAACCATCCAAATCTCCAGTCCCAGGAGATCCAATGCCACCTGATGTCTGTGGGCATTGCATGCACGAGTGCACTTAAATGCATGCAGGCAAAACACTCATACTGATATTTTTTTTAAGTGGCAATCCTGCTAGTTCTTCCTTTACATTCTTTTTCTTTCTTGCAGTCATACTCTGGAGATCCAGACTATAGCTTCTTCAAGGTTGACCTCAAATTGTTCTCATTTGTGTCTACTACATTCTCCCTTGAAGGTATAAGTTATACAGAATGAGCCATCTTTCCTGAGCATATTTTTAATCACATCATTCTGCAGAGATATTGCTGCCCTACTTAGAAATTCACTGTGGTTGCTATTTATCTATTTTGGCAATACAATATGCTAACTGTATCTCTTTAAAGGAATTGTCTCTTTGCCTTCCCCCCAAGACCCACCCCCCATTCATGCCATTATCCCACGGTTCATAGTATGAAAGGAAGGACCTCTTAGATGTGAGATCTCATTGTCATCAAATCTATAAGCTCCCTCTTGCGCTGGGCGAGCTGGCGCAGGCTTTTAATCCTACCACTCGGGAGGCGCAGGCAGGCAGATCTCTGTGAGTTCGAGGCCAGCCTGGTCTACAGAGCGAGTTCCAGGCCAGCTGGGGTTACAGAGAGACCCTGTCTCGGGGGAAAAATAGGTTGTCTCTTTACTCCTTTTTTACTCTTTTTTTTCTTTCTGTTACAAAGCAAGAGTATTAGGACATATATCTTAAGGGGATATTACTCTACCACACATTTATTTTTCTCTTAATAGAAGAGCAATGTGGTATATTTTCATTCTAGAAAAATTAAAAGACGCACCAGCAATTCAGAAGACCCGGGTTCCATTCCTGGCACTCACATGGCAGCTAACAACCATCTGTAACTCCAATTCCAGGGAATCCAACACCCTCTTCTGGCCTCTAGGGGCTTTGCACAACATGGGTGCACTTACAAAACATGCAAAACACTCATACACGTAAAAATAAATATTTTATTTATTTTTATAAATAGTGGTGCATGCCTGTGGTCCCAGCACTTGAGAGGCAGAGACAGGCAGATCTCTCTGAGTTCAAGGCCAACCTGGTCTACATAGTGAGTTCCAGGCTAGCTGGGCCTGATTTTTCAAAAAGACCAAAATCAATCAGTCAATCAAAAAAATGTTTTATGGATCTGGATACTTAACATTTTCCTCTTGTCATTATTCCCCAAACAGTACAGTATAACAACTACTTGCATAGCTTTTACATTTTACTATATTACGGACTATCTAGAGATGATTTGAAGCATAGAGAAAGATAGGTGTTCTATGTAAATACTATACCATTTATACTAGTCATTTTCTCTTGCTGTAATAGAAACACTGACCAAAGCAATTTATAGAAGGAAGAGTTTATTTAAGCTTATGGTTCCAGGGGAATTACAGTCCGTCATGGAGGGGAAGCATGGTGGCTGGAGGTGGCAGGAACAGGAGCAGCGGAAGCTAAGCTTTCACATCATCACGCAGGCACAGGAAGCAAGAGAGCAACTCGAGATCCAGTAAGGCTTAAAAACTCTCTAAGCCTGCCCCCAGTGATGAGCTTCCTCCAGCTTAGCTATATCTTCTAAGACCTTCCAAAACAGCACCACCAACTGGAAACAATGTCCAAATACTTGGAGCCTATGAAGGACATTCTCATTCCAACCACCACACCATTTTGTTAGGAATTTAAATATCCTCAGGTTTTGGTATTGGAAGAGGGGTTCTGTAACCAATCCCCACCCCCAGAAGGGGGTTAACTCTATTTAGTCCATGTTAATTATGAGGGGTTTCTGAACATTAAGGCATCCAGAAACTCTTATCAAAGGTCACAGATATAATGGCGCATGCCTTTAATCCCAGCACTCGGGAGGCAGAGGCAGGTGGATCTCTGTGAGTTCAAGGCCAGCCTGGTCTATATAGTGAGTTTCAGCCAGCTGGGCTACAGGGAGACCCTGTCTCAAAAAGACCAAAAAAAAAGAAGATAAAAAAAATTTACAGAAAGAAGATAAATTAACAGATAAAAGAAATATCACCTTCTGAAAAGGAAATAAATAAAACAAAACAATTGGAGAAAAAGAATGCCATAAGGCTCTGAGGGAAGTTATTTAATCTCTCTGGATCTCAGCTTCTGAGGTTACAAACATGTACCACCACATGTGAACACAGGACTTTATGCATGCTAAGTAAGCACTTTGCTATTATGCTATATTGCCAACCTAAAGTAGATTAGTCTTTAAAACACACTGAAAAGAAACAGACAGCTAAGACTATACATTTTATAATATATGAAATTCAAAATAGGCTGATCAAGATGATGGAGCTAAGGGTAAGGATTTCCTTTAGGAAGAAGGAAGGCCAGTAACTAAGGGCACAAAGTAAAGGCTGCAGGATACTGGGATATTCTTATCTGTGATTGGTGACATAGCTGTGTAGACTTTAAAATTTTCATCAATCTACAATCTTTTGATTTGTGTACTTTTTATGTAGATAAGTTATGCTTCTAGAATGTGTTATTTCATTTTATTTTTGTCTTTGAGACAGGGTCTCCCTGTAGACCAGGCTGGCCTCGAACTCACAGAGATCCACCTGCCTCTGCCTCCTGAGTGCTGGGATTAAAGGCGTGCACCACCATACTCGGCTTAGAAAGTTTATTTTAAAAGAAATATGGTGGGGCTGGAGAGATGGCTCAGCAGGTAAGAGCACTGACTGCTCTTGCAGAGGACCTGGGTTCAATTCCCAGCATCCACATGGCGGCTACGAACCGTCCTTAACTCCAGTTCCAGGGGTATCCGAAGCCCTCTTCTGACCTTTGCAGCATTGCATGACGTGGGTTCACTCACATACATGCAGGCAATACACTTGTACACATAAAATAAAAATAATAAAATATTTTTTAAAAAGAAGTATGGTAAAAAAAAATCTATATTGTACATTTATTTAATGACAACACACGTCATTATTTTACCTTCCACCTTCAACATGAATGCCAATTCTTTCCCACTCTGGTTGTTTTCTAGTTTAAGATGTTTTCAAGACAAAATTTGACTTCTCTTCAAGGGCAGGTTTAGCTGGTGGTGCTCAGTGTGTTGCAAACTGAACTCTGACCTAAGTAGATCTGTATTTGCTATGTCATGAGAATTGAGGATTTAAGTCCACACTCCACTCCCAGGTTCTAAAGACTTAACCGGAAGTGAAAAAGTTGGCTTGGTGCTGTCTTTGGTATGCTGCAGTCTCTGAATTGGCTTAAGTGCTTATTGAGAAACAATGGTTAGTCAGTGGCAAGAAGGTGTACTTATAATTTTGTTATAGTTGCTTCTATTTATGTTTTCATCATTTCTTATTCATACCTGTTTCTCTTTTTCCTTCCTTTTACCCTTGAGATACATGCCCTGTATTTATTATTTTGAACTTTCCTCTGCACTAATTATTTTTTCCTAGCAGCACATATTCATTGTTTGTATTAGATGTTGGGCACTTGAGATACACGAATAAGACAACAATCTCAGCCCTTAATTGCTTATAATTTTAGTGTAGGAATAGACAAATGACCAATTATAGTATCACACTAATGTGTACTATGGCAGGGATTATTCAATAACTTGTAGAATTGATTCCATGTGTGTGTGGTGTGTGTGTGTGTGTGTGTGTGTGTGTGTGTGAGAGAGAGAGAGAGAGAGAGAGAGAGAGAGAGAGAGAGAGATCTGTATGATGTGCCTGTGAGTACGGGCATATACTTGCCGTGGCATGAGGAGGTCAGAGAACAACTTTGGGAATCAATTCTTGCCTTCCACTTTTGTTTTGAGACAGGATCTCTCTTGTTTCCTGCCACTGTGCTGCTTCCTCCAGTCTGTCTGGCCTGTTAACTTCTATGTGATTCCTATGCCTCTGCCTTACAGCTTACTACTGTAGGAGTGCTGGGATTACAGGATCTGCCTTTCTGTATGGGTTCCAGGGATCTGAACTTGAGTCATAAGGTTTATGCAGCAAACACTTTACCTACTGGGCCATCTTCCTGTGTCACCATGGTCAGCCTAGAATTCATTCTTAACCTAGACCAGGAACTGGAAATGTGTATGGAAGGAATTTTGGCTAAGCTGTAAAATTTGAAAGATGTGCTCACTTGAGCATTTGCTCATTGGGGAGGGAGTATATGGAGAGCTGAGGCCTTTGCAGAGGCCAAGGCAAAAACATGCTAAAGAGTTTGGACTTTATTTACAGTAGGGCACACTGGGGCATTATAAACAAGGCAGTGATAGGATCAGATTCAAGATGACCAAGTTGTTGGTAATCATGTGTAAATAAGTTGAATTTAACATCCCTGTAGGTCATTATAGGGATGGAATTATCTCCCTTCTTACCTCAAAGCCTCGTCTCAGCATCCTGGGCCTCATCTGTGAGCTGGGTATCAGCTGATACAAACTAAATCAAAATGGGAATTCTAAGATTCCAAACAATTTATATGCACATTCATCTTTGGGAGGCACTGATTTAAAAGGACATGATGATGATCAGGCTTCAGATAGCTGCTATTAGGAAGAAAGGAGATACAGCAAGAGACATTATAGCATTCGTGTTCTTCCTTACATTTGGAATACTCTTCTCAGTCCCCTTCCTTAACACACCAGTAACTCCTGCACATCCTTTCTCTTTCCATGTAAATGGAGCATCTCTGATGCCATACCCCTAATACATGATTGATGATGCCCTTGCCATATACCCCCACATCTCGCTGTACTTAGATGATGTTTTCATACTTTCATTATTTATTTATTGCAGTGTTGGGTGTTAAATCCTTGTGCATGTTAGGTAAGTATTCTACCACTGAGCTGTAGTCCCTGCTTTTTCTTTTTCTTTTTTTTCCAGTGCTGGAATTTGAATCTTTTTATTTAACGGTTTCTACCTTCCAAGGCTCTAAACATCTTGAAGGCAGGGACTGTCTAAGCTGCTAGCATGTGGTAGATAATAAATATTTGTGGTTTGAGTAAATGAATAAAATTACCATATGTAAGAAGAAAAGATGGATTTGGGGCTGAGGATGTAGGTCAATTGGTGGAGTGCTTGCCTAGCATGCATGAAGCCCTGGGTTCAGTCCCCAGCACTACTTGAAATTGGGCTTAACAAGTACATGCCTATAATCCCAACACTTGGGAGGTGAAGAGAGGAGGATCAGAAGTTCAGGGTCACCCTTAGCTACATAGTGAGTTTGAAGTCGGGCTGGGCTCCAAAACCAGATGGGGTATATTGGGAAGCAGAATATATGCGTTATTAGCAATAATAGTAAATTTTAATTAGCACTGATAAAGTCCAGCTACTATTACTATTTTAAGTACTTGTTACCTTTTTTGTTTTGGTTGCTTGGTTGGAGTCAGGGTCTCACATACAGGCTGGCCTTGAACTTAATCCTCCTACTGCTTCCTGATTGCTGGGATTTACTGATGTATGTTGCCATGCACACCTGTGCTTTTAAAAAAAAAAAAAGATTATGCTTTTTTAAAAAAAGACACTGATTGAAGCTAGGCATCATAGTGCATGCATGCCTTTAATCCCAGCACTCAAGAGGCAGAGGCAGGCAGATCTCTATTAGTTCTAGGCCAGCCTGGTCTACATAGTGAGTTCCAGGACAGCTGGGGCTACAGGGAGACCCTGTCTCAAAAAGACAAAAAAAATAAAAAGCCAAAGTACAAGGACAAGATTATTATCCTTTTTAACAAATGAAGAAACAAAGGCTTTAAAAATTATATAGCTTACCTGAGGATAACTTGATAAGTGTTGGAGCTAACCTTCAACCATAAGTCTGTCCAGCTTTAAAGCCTGTAAATCTTTACCAGTAATGGTGATACTTAAATGTTGAGTCTAAAGTACTATGGGATATGAGTCTTCAGATCACTGAGGAAGTGAGAAGTAAAATTCCTACCATGAATGAGGATATGAATCCCTCTGTTGTGTTAGCATTGGCATTTCAAGTTTGAAGAGTCATGTTAGTGTTCTGTTTGTGACAAAATGTTTAAGATAAACAAGCTGTAAGGGAGATTTTAGTCCATGGTCATATGGCCATATTGCTTTGGGCCTATGGTCCTGGTAGGAGTATCTTTTGTTCCGTCATGACTATCAGAAAGCAGAGAGAGAAAGAGACCAGGATCCCAATATCCCCTCAAAGGAACACGCTTAATGACTTAACACCCTCCAACTAGACCCCCACCTCTCAAAGCTTCTGCATCTTCCTAATAGCACCTCAGTCTGCTGCCTAAGTCTTCAGTACCATAACCAGGAGCAGGAGAGATTTGAGGCCTACCTACTTCCAACCAACCTGTAATTGAGCAGATTGATCTTTGAAGGTCAATAGGAATCTTAGCCTTCAACGAACTATGACTGAAATGGCTAAAAAATCACAATGATTTTTAGTTATGGCCTCAGAGAAACCAAATGAATTAGAAATACTGAATGTTGGACCTGGAAAGATCACTTCAAATCTCCCATAAAGCCATAGTAACAAGACAGGATTAGAAGATAGGCGCACATTCTTTTAATTAATTTGTTATTTGTGTGCGTGTGTGTGTGTGTGTGTGTGTGTGTGCGCGCATGCGCGTGCACATGCGTGTGCGCATGTTCACGCACCAAGGCATGCATGTAGAGGTCAAAGGACAACTTGAAGGAGTCATTTTTCTTCCACCATGAGAGTCTCAGGGATCAAACTCAAGTCATCAGGCTGGGCAGCAGGTGCCTTTACTCCCTGAGCCGTCTTGCTGGCCCAGGAGCACATTCTTATTTATTGCCTTGTGCCTTAGATGCTAGTTTCCAGATTCATCAACTTTAGTGTGAAACTTCTGCCACATAATGACTTTTTCACTATCTGGTGCTTTGTTGGATTTGACCTGTATAAATACTTGCTTTCTGTCTTTTCAGCCCCAAGGACATATTTACTCTGACTTCAGGTCATCTGGCATGCCCTCAGAAGTTATGATCCTACAATCACCATTGGTAGGAACACCACTGGTATTTAGGACATTGAGCTGTCCTGGAGTTAAAATGAGTTTCTTCTGAGTTATTTATATATTTGGTCATTTTTTTGTAGAGTAGATGGCTGCAGGGGCTGGTACACTTTGTTGAAGTTGCTCATTCCTCACCTACATGCTGAGAGTCTGTAATGTGCAGTGGTCTCACTCCTACCTTGGCTGTGGATAGATCTTCTAGGATGCATTATGATGAAATTAAATTATATTGGAACCAAGTTTATAGCTGGTACCTACACCTATATCTTGTGCATTACACAATTCATGTCAGTTAATACACCCTAAATTCTCAGATGTAATAAAGTGTAAATTTTATTTTTGAGTCAGCACAGAAAGGAAGAATAAGGTTGTAGCTTTCAAATGAAGTTAATTTTTGTTTAATCCCAGCACTCAGGAGGCAGAGGCAGGCGGATCTCTGTGAGTTCAAGGCCAGCCTGGTCTACATAGTGAGTTCCAGGACAGCTGGGGCTACAGGGAGACCCTGTCTCAAAAAGACTTTAAAAAAAAAAAAAACCTACATTAAGAAAACAAAAATTGGGGCTGGAGAGATAGCTCAGTGGTTAGAGCACTGGCTGCTCTTACAGAGGACCTGAGTTTGATTCCCAGCATCCACATGGTGGCTAACAACCAACCATAGCTCCAGTTCCAGAGGAATCCAGCACTCTCTTCTGACCTCTGTGGGCATTGCATAACACAGGTGCACTTTTCCACATGTAGGCAATGCACTAGTACACATAAAATAAAAATAAATAAATTCAAAAAATTTAAAAAGAAAACAATGTTTAGACTACTAATGTGATATTTTTTCTTGGGTTTATTGCTAATCATAGTTCCTTGAAAGTTTTTTTTTCATGACTTAACATTAGCATCTTCTATTTACTTAATCATAATATAGAGACTATAAGCAAGAGTATTTAGTAATTTGCTGATTGCTGAAATATGTAATTCTAAGAATTAGGCTCTCTTCTAGTAGTAACACAGACTTTTGACCTTGATTTGTTCTTAAGAGCTTCATTATGATGCAGATCAGAATGGTTTATAATTGATGCAGATGAAGCAATGGACAGTACATCATATATTTCTGGAGAAATAATATAATTAAAGTCTCACCATAAAATAAAGTCATACCTGTGGTCAGTAATATAACTAACCCTTGTAGATGTAAAATAATACGTCAAAGCCTATAAAATGGACATAAACATTTTTACTATAGTGATTTATGCAAGTTGTTCCCAGAGTGTTGTAAGATAAACATACAGCATGCAGAGTTTTAGAGCTTCCATGATAATTCCTAAGGCTGCTACTACAAGCCAGGCTCTAGAGCGAAATCAAAGTTGGCTAGGCCCTAGAAGAGCCTGGAGTCTAACAAGGGGTGAACACGTGGACACAACTGTGATTGAGGAGGGCTAGGGATAGTGGTATAGCCAAAGGACAATGTTAAAGGGAATGGGGATTTCTGTTTTTAGGTGAGGTTTCATGCAGCTGTAGAACTTGAACAAGTGAAGGTGATGGAGGTGAAGGTAGAAACTAATGCAGTTGAACATGAGAAAATGGCACCGAGCAAAGGCATGAGACAAGACAGGACGCATAGTAATGACATTATTTCAGAGCTGTTGTTAAGGTGTTAGTGTATGCGCCCCTCTTAAATCTTTCATCAACTCCAGGAGGTATTGATTATTTTGATTTATTAGAAAACTAGAGTGATAGGGAGGTTAAATCTGTGGCAGCACTTGGATTCTTACCCCCGTCTGTCTGATTACAAAACCAACTTGCTCATGGCTGCCACCTATACAGTTTTTACCTCAGGAAATAGCAAGTAAAACAGCTCACTGGGTCTAGACCTCTGGTCAGTCATTTGAATTCTGCCCTCTTACTGACATCTTACAGTAAATCTTCCCTAGGTATTACTATCCTTCCCTCCATTCCCCATCTAGAGGACTCATGCTTTTGAGGTATGAAGCCCAAAGGAGAACAAGCCTATAATCAATTATATTATGATAATTAACTTCAGAGAAATTATCCTCTGCAATGGAAATTAACACTTAAAAAGTCTCTGATGCTGGGCCTGTGAGATAGCTCAGCAGGTAAAGATTTTCGCTGTGCAGGCCTGGCAACCTGAGTTCAATTCCTGGAACCTATGTAAAGATGCATGAGAGAACCACTCCGTAGAGTTGTCCTCTGACCTCAACACACATGTGGTGGCATATACATCCACACACACATATCATGCACACATACTAATAATAAATAATACTTTTTTTTAAAAAGCCTCTGTTTCTTGCAGGTCTGTGTTATTGGGCTTCCTTTATAAGTGGGCCCTGAACCCAGAGCCTTGCACATGATAGGCAACTGCTCTACCATTTAGCAATACTCTCAGCCCTCTGTGGCACTCTTTCTGTTGTTACTTTCTTAAATAGATCTCATGTAGCACAAGCTGGCCTCATACCCACTGTGTAGCTGAGAATGACTTTGAACTCCTGATCCTCTTGCCTTTACCTCCTAAGTGCTGGGATTATAGGGACGTACCACACATCTGGTATCTCTGTGGTACTCTTATTGGATAATATACTGTAGGAATGAACTAAGCAGGTATAAATTCATGTTTTTTCTAGTTATGTTTTATTTCCAAACTTATGAAGTGTGCAGAGAGGAGAAAGTAGAAACAACTACTGGCAGTTGCACTGCAAGGACTACTGCACTGGCATCTTATTTCTTCCTGACATCAGACCTATGAGCAAAAATGAGTATTGCACTTTGAGGCAGTAAGAGTCTTGTCTGAGAACCCCAGTCTCCTGAAAACCCACACTATGAGGGTGATACCCGACTGGCCTTACAATCTGTATTGTGTGGTTTCTGTAGCCAGCGCTCCTTAGACCTTGTATATCACACAGGAGCCAGCAGAGGGAGCTGTGATTCTAGAACTTCTTTCAGTACTTTTAGAAGTTTTGACTTTGTAAAAAAGATCTTCTCTGGCTTCATCCAAGCTTCCCAGGCAATAGGAATTTAATTTGAGATAAGTGGTGGTGCCAGCTCTCTGGTGGAAGCAGACAGGGAACTTCTGCATAGCTGTTTGAACTTGAAAGCCATAAGGAACTCTTATTTCAAGGAAACGCCTGTTTACTGTACTGATCCAAATCAAGCAGCTCTTGAGAAAGAGGACTGCCTTCTTGACCTCGGTCTTTATTGATCTTGGTATCAGCACTTCCAGTGACGTGTCCTGAGAGGCGGGAGAAAATTAACCAGTGCCTTATCCAGGGGAAAGAAGGAAGCCAGCGTGCGTGTTGCTGCAGAAAGTCCCCAGAGAGAAGGTGCCGTCAAGTGGGGTAGCAGTGAGTGTCCTTTAGGAACTACAGTGCAGACCTTTGCATCCACTGTGATTTGGAATCAGAAGCAGAAGGCTTTGAGGTTGGCTGGTAAGAGTTTGTCAGGCAGTTGCTCAGTGGTCTTGATTCAAACAGGAGGCTTCTGTGAAAAGAGATGCAGCGTCTCTTAGCCTCTAACTCTTTTCTAAATTTGGGTCTGCATTGGGGCCCTTGGGTAACTCTGGCCTTTCCAAACCAGTTTTCCGTTTTACTTTAGGACTTAACCTTACCCAAGCCTGCACTATGGAGAAGTGGGATGGTAATGAGGGCACCTCAGCTTTTCACATGCCTGAGTGGATGGTGAGTTCTCTGGTCACTTTGTTTTTCCTTCTGTGTCTTAATAACAAAAGGAAGCCTTTTTTGACTGCTGACAAGGGTCATCTGTAAGAAGCTCCTATGGAGAGCTATTGCTAGAAAAACAATTATTACTCTTCTGATTAACTCCTATGCACTGGGTAACTCCTGTTTCTTTCTTTACCTTTTTTAAATTAAAAAAAAATTTTTTTAATTGAGACAGGGTCTCTCTGTAACCCCAGCAGGCCTGGAACTCCTGTTTCTTAATGGCCAGAGAAGCTAAGGAAGGGAGGTTGAATAGTGGCTGACCAGGGGCAACAGACTGATTGCCTGGCTGTCTCTGAGGTGGATGGGAGCTGGCCTACTGTGCTGGTGTACTGCACAGATGGGATTATTCTTTGATTACTTTGTGTTCTCTTTGAAGTTGATGATTAGTTGTGCCTTGTAGGGATAAAGACAAAAATATGGAAAAAGGAGGATGCAAAACCAGATCTTATAAAAATGTTGCTCTCACAAGTCTCGGCAAAGATTTAAACATTTCCCCATTACCTGTCCTTTTTTTTTTCAACTAAATCTTTCGGTAACTCTTCTTTATTTCTCTTTATACAGTTCTTCTAAGTATTTGTCTGATGAGTAGTTTTAGTAAAAGAATAATGAAGTCGATATTCATTTGTAACATAAACCCCAACATTTTGGAGCTGGGCATGTAGCACAGGCCTGTAATTCCAGCACTTGGGAGGTAGAGACAGGAGGATCAGGAATTCATGGCCAGCCTCTGCTACATAGTGAATTTGAGGCCATTCTGTGTTACAACAGACCTTGTCTCAAAAACAAAGAACAACAACAACAAATCTTAGGTTTTTTTAATTCAATTTCAACTATTTAAAATTTTTTATTACCTATATTTTATTATTTTTATTGGAGGAGGGTTAGTGCCCATGCCACAGCATGTGTGTATATATGTGGAGATTAAAGGGCAATTTGTGGGAATTGGTTCTCCCCTTACACCATGTAGGTGCCAGGAATTGTACTCAGGCTGTCAGGCTTACCAACAAGTTACTCTGCCTGCTGAGCTATCTCACCAGCCTTCAACTGTTGATTTCATAAACCCCTTATTGTTCTAACTGGTTTCTTCTAGATTTAACCTGATTTCTTGTACCCTGTCTGTATATTTCCTTATGGTAAAGTTATTACACTTTCTACATTACATTCTAAGTTCTCTTTAATGTTTATAAAATTAGGGACTTGAAGCCAGGCATAGTGGCACACACCTTTAATCCCAATACTTGGGAGGCAGAGGCAGGAGGATATCTAAGTTCAAGGCCAACTGGGGCTATAGAGAGACCCTGACTCAAAAAGAAAAAAAAAAAAAAAGATTTGAAGAAATAGCTGTTGAGATAATGAGATTAAATATATAGTAGTCCTAACAAAGGCCCAGTGGAGAATTCTACCTGTTAATTGTTTTACAGCTATATTATATATTTGTAGAGGCTACTGCTGTTGTTCTTAGTATTTTAAAGCATTATACTCAGATGTAAAAATATTTGATGGAAAAAAAATCTACTTATCCATAAGATTATTTCAAATATAGTGACTTAGCTTCATGGAAATGATTAATTTAATAATTCTGGCTAGCTTTTAAACTTTTGATTTTGCATGGTTTTTGAATCTTCAGCCCTTACTAATAAGAAGAGGGAGTAAGAAATTTGGTTTTCTTAGAGGAGGGACCACATTAAGGTACTAAATTTTAAGAGTTTCTCTAAAAGAATATTGCAAAAAAATTTGGTTGGATATAAATGTGTCCCTCAGAGTCAGTAGAAGTTTTCTAGTAACTTATATTCTGTAAGGAGCATTCCTCACTGTCTTCCCTGTTGGCATGTCCTCTCAAAAGAGCTGCTTCTAAAAATCTTGATTGCCGTCCTTCTGTTTATGTGAACGGGCAAACTGCCCTAAAGGAGTTAGGACTGTTGCTTAAAGGGTCTGACTACAGCTTCCTAGTTTTTAAGAGGACATTTTAAAATAAAGCATAGCTTAGCTCTGCTCTGTTTTTTAATATGGTATCTCTCATTTAGCAATTTCTTGGCCATTTATCTCAAAAAACAGGAAGATACCTTTGATCAGTAGTTTTTGAAAAACTGTGAGAATCGGTAGGGAGAGGCTTGTCTTCAGGAATGCCATTGGCTCACTTGCTATCTTTCTTTGCCAAAGACTTTTGAGGCTTTCTTTCAGATACCACACAAGTCATTAACTTCTGACCTGGCCACCTATAGCTGCTTAGCCAGCAGTTAGCTACTGAGCACCTCCAGAGTATTGCCTACAGATCTCCAGATCTTACCTATAGACTGCAGAAGTGCCTTTTAATCCCTAAGGGAAGGCTCTAGAGCTAGCTCCCGTACTAGGCCAAAATATCAAGAAAGTTTTAACAAATATCTGCCTCACATTTCAGTTTGCACTTTAGTGTCATGAACTCACTACCAAAGGAAGCAGAGACCACTCACAAGGCTTTTCAGGAGAAACAAACAGCAGAGAAGGAGCACCTCTTCCCTCTCCCCCATCCCTTGTTAGTAATCACTAGCAGTGGGAGACTTGTGTGCCCCTGGGATTGCAATAGGACTTGGACCATACCCAACAGCTGACATCCCAGAATCCTGTAGGAATACAAGCCAGGACAGAATGTGAAGAACCCCAAGTCCAAGAACTGACAAGCTTCTGGTGACTTTTTCATCAGTCACTGGAAACTTCTGCTGAGGCCTCTGCTTCAGTTATTTTCATGTAAAGGATTTTCTTAGTCTTATTCAGGCAGTTAAACAGCTGAAAGGTTGGAAAACACTTAAGATTTTATTAAATTATTTCTTTTTCCCTGAGAAACCTTTAAGCCTTTCTGTCAGGTAAAATGCCTTATGTTATATCCATGAAGATAGCAGTAACTGTTTTGTTTTTCATATTTTAATATTTTCTCCTCCCACCCAGTCTGTGTAGTGTTTGGTACTTTTCCATGTGAAATATGATAGATTAGCCATCTTGAGCACAGAACCAGTTTGCTATAGTATTTTGGGGGTTAGAAGTAATCCCTTTTGTAGGTAAACAGCATTTTTTTTTTTTCAGATTGTTTGGCTTAGAAATGAGAGATGTCTTTTAGGAATATTTGAACCATCTCTACTTGGCAATACCTTCATGCTGTCTAGTAAGTGGTGGTTGAGGTAGCTTGACTGTAGCTCTGACTGTAGGTCAGAGTTGGCACTGAAAATAAAGACCCATTTGAGAAACTGATGAAAACTCTCTGCTTTCCCCCAGGAAAATATACACAAACACAAAATTTTATATGCCTTTTAGAGGATAGACATCCATGGATTCTGGAACTATTCACCAAATAGAAATATTAATATTTTGGCTGGGTAAGTTGGCACATGCCTTTAATCCCGACACTTGGAAGGCAGAGACAGGCAGATCCCTGTGAGTTTGAGGCCAGCCTGGTCTACATAGTGAGTTCCAGGTCAGCTGGAGCTACAGGGAGACCCTGTCTCAAAAAGACTAAAAAAAAGAAAAAAAATAATAATATTTTAGGCTTATGTATCACGATGTAATCCTTAAAACCCTCTTATATTCTTATTTTGTCAGTACCCATTTTTATGCCTTATCTCTGTTGGGGGAGGGATAGATGTTAGGGACAACCTCAGGTGTTCTTCAGATACTGTCCACTGCTTTTTGAGACAATCTTTTCCTGTCCTGGAACTCACCAACTAAGCTAGGCTAGCTGACCAGCAAGCTGGTCTAGTAAATGGTGGTCTTGGGGATCTGCCTGACTCCATCTCCCAAATTCTGGAATTATAAACTCTGGCCACCAAGCCCAGCTCTTTTTATGTGGTTTCTGGGGATTGAACTAGAATCAAACTCAGATCCTTATGCCTGCAAGGCAAGCACTTTACTGACTGGGCCATCTTCCCAGCCCCAGGTCAGTACACATTTGAGACAGACAAAGTACATTTAATTTTCCTCATTTTACAATTGAAGATCACAGATGTTAAAAAATAAAGATACAACTGTATACTTGAAATTGAATTAACTAATTTATCTTTGCTTGATCCTCTTTTGTTTGATTAATTTTGTTTTGTTGTTGTCTTAGTTTGTACTTCATTGCTGTGACAAAACACTCTGACCAGTACCAACTTGGGGAGGAAAGGGTTTATTTGTCTTACAACTCCCAGGTCGCAGTTCATCAGGGAGCCCAAGGTAGGAGCTCAGGGCAGGAACCTGGAGGCAGGAGCTGGAGCACAGGCCATGGAGGAACGCTGCTTACAGGCTTGCTTCCCTGGCCCCTGCTCAGCCTGCTTTCTTATGCAACACAGGCCCACCTGCCCAAGGGTGGCACCACCCACAGTGGGCTGGGCCCTCCCACATCACTCATCAAGAAGATGCCCCTCAGACATGGCCACAGGCCAGTCCAATAGAGGCAATTTCCCGATTGAGGCTCCCTCAACCCAGGTGTGTCAAGTTGACACTAAAGCTACCCAGGACAGTTGTGTTGTGTTGTGTTTTAGAACAGGATCTCATGTAGCCCAAGCTGACTTGGAATCTTCCTGCTTGTCTCCTCCTACCTGTCTCCTCCTGAGTGCTAGGATTACTGGGTGAGCCACCACACCCAGCTTCTAACCATTTGTTCTTAAGTGCCTTAAATTCAAGGAAATAAGAATTAAACCCAGTTTTCCTTAGATCTTGTCTTGGTATAGGATCTCTTTCATTCTATTCCTTGACCTTTCAACTAGCCCTTTGTTCTCTGCTGACAAGTATACCTCCGTGGTCACAGACTTGTATAGAATAAATGGTTGGTTGAGGAGAGAGTGAAGAAAATCATGGTTGTTTTATTCGTGCTTGAAGAAGAAAGTGTTAGAACTCTGTTTTTCTTTTTCTTTGTTTTTCTTTTCTTTTTGAGACAGGGTCTCCCTGTGCCACAGCTGGCCTGAAACTATGTAGATCAGGATGGTCTTGATCTCACAGAGATCCTCGTGCCTCTGCCTTCCAAGTTCTGGGATTAAAGGCATGTACCACTACACCCAGCTAAGAACCCTGTTTCTCTAAGTGTGGTCCCCAGACCGGCTGCATCAACATCACCTGGGACCTTCTTAGAAATATGGAACTTGTGTCCCATTCTGGACGTAAAAAACTTGAGGTGGGGTCCCAACAGTATGATTTAATAAGCCTCTAGGTATATCTTTCCTTGCTTATTTTGTGATACTGGGATGAACTGAGCAAGCACTTTATCACTAGTAAGTCTCCAGTCTTCTTAAGAAGACTGGAGACTTCTAATGCACCCAAGTTGAATTACCGTTAAATAAACTTGTTAATCATCTGCCTAAAATCCTTTCTGAGACCCAGTCTGATAAGAAAATAAATTAAGTGGCAAGACACTGCCTATGAGCAAAGGTATCTTTTACTTGCATCTAATTGTATTTGGTACAAATCTGGAGCTGGACTTTAAGCTACCGGACCTTTTCAACTGAGTGAGGAAAATTGAGAAACCAGCTGGGCATTGGTGGCACATGCCTATAATCCCAGGACTCTAGAAGCTGAGGCAGGAGGATCTTAAGTTCTAGGCGAGCCTAAGCTACATAGAGAAACTCTTATCTCAAAAAATTATATAAAATGCCAGGTGTGGTGGCGTACGCCTTTAATCCCAGCACTTGGGAGGTAGAGGCAGGTGGATCTCTGTGAGTTCGAGGCCAGCATGGTCTACATAGCGAGTTCCAGGTCATCTGGGGCTACAGGAAGACCTTGTCTCAAAAAGACCACATACACACAAAAAAAAATTATATAAAATAAGGAACCATCTTGGGGCTGGAGAGATGGCTCAGCGGTTAAGAACACTGACTGCTCTTGCAGAGGACCTGGGTTCGATTCCCAGCACCCACATGGTGGCTACGAACCATCCTTAACTCCAGTTCCAGGGGAACCAAAGCTCTCTTCTGACCTCCGGGGCATTGCACGACATGGATGCACTCACATACATGCAGGCAATACACCCATACACATGGAATAAAAATAATAAAATTTAAAAAAAGGAACCATCTTAGCATGCACAAAGATGAACAGCCTTGTGAGGAAAAGTAGAAATTTCTAGAGATTTATCAAACAAGCAGGAAACTATTGTCTATCTCGTTTGGTAAATTTTATAAAGTATTTTGTTTATTATTATTATAAGTTATTTTTATTTTATGTGTATGAGTGTATTTCCTGCATGATGTAAGTGCACCTGTGTTGTGTGGTGCCCACAGAGGTTCAGAAGACTATATCAAATTCCTTGGAACTACAGTTATGGACGGTTGTTAGTTGCCATCTGGCTGCTGGGAATTGATCTCTGGTCCTCTGCAACAGCAGTTAGTGCTCTCAACTGCCGAGACATCTCTCCAGCCCCTCACTTGGTGAATTTTTAAAAAGATCAGAACTGCCATGTGTGATGTTGAACATCAAATTTTGAGTTCAGTTATTTCTGTTTTTATTTTTGGGTAGTGCCATTGGGCAAATTGACAAAGCGATTATTGGAGTTCTAACTCTTCTCTTTTTTTACATCTATTTATTGTATGAGTTTGCACCATGGAACTCATGTGGAGGTCAGAGAACAACCCATGGGAGGGAATAGGTTGTCTCCTTCCACTTGTTGGACTCTGTAGATCGAACTCAGGTCATCAGATTTGACAGTAAGCGCCTTTATCCGCTAAACTATCTCACTGGCCCCTACGATTCTAATTCTTAATAATTAGCTGTTTCAGAATTGTAGTTTGATAAGGGCCTCAAGTTCATCTGCCTAGAGTCATTTTTGAGACCTAGTCTGATAAGAAGATAAATTTTTAAGAATTTTGAATTAAGCAAATTAAAAGATAAGTTAAGAGGAATGAGTTGGGGCTATTGCACCTATGAGCTCTTCAGTCTCTGATCCATGCCCTAAGTGGAGGTAGAGTAGAAAGAACATCTCAAATACTAGTCTGTCACTTCTTGGCACCTCAGACAAATAATTCATCCTCTCAGAAATGCACTTTCCTAGACTGGGAATAAGACCCAGTGGTAGAACACTTGCTAGTATGTCAGAGGCGCTACATTCAATTTCCATCACTACCACTTAAAAAAGAAAAAATCACTTTCCTGTTTTGTCAGCTGCCTACTTCTTAAGATTCATATACATGGCCAGCAGATGGCTCAGAGAGTAAATGTGCTTGCCACCAAGCTGACCACCTGAGTTCAATCATCAGAACCTAAAGGCTGGAAGGACTTCGGAGAGAACTGACTCCCACAGGTTGTCCTCTGACCTCCACATGCACTCTGTGGTGTGCACACACATTAAATTAATATAATTTTTTCAATATTCTTGTATACATTGGTAGAAGTAACCCAGATACAAAACTGTGCATCTAGACAGTCAACACACGTTAGCACTCTTCCCCTTCTTCCAGAGAAGTTGATGAACACTATGCAACATAATCCTTTCTCATATATATATATATATATATATATATATTTTAAATCTGTGTGAGTGTATTGCCTGCATGTATGTGAGTACACCCGTGTCATGCAATGCCTTGGAGTTCAGAAGAGGGTGTTGGATTCCTCTGGAACTGAAGTTAAGGATGGTTTGTAGCCACCATGTGGGTGCTGGGAATCGAACCTGGGTCCTCTGCAAGAGCAGTCAGTACTCTTAACTGCTGAGCCATCTCTCCAGACCGTTTCTCTTTTCTTAAATTTATTATTTTTATTTTATGTGTGTAAGTGTATTATTGCCTGCATGTGTGTAAGTGCACCTGTGTCATGCAAAGCCCAAGGAGGTCAGAAGAAGGCATCAGGTCCCCTGGAACTCGAGTTACGGACGGGTGTTAGCCACCATGTGGGTGCTGGGAATTGAATCCTGGTCCTCTGCAAGAGCAGCCAGTGCTCTTAACTGCTGAGCCATCTCTCCAGCCCATTTTTTGTCTTAAAAGAAAGATTGTCCTCCCAAACTAATCTATCATTTTGCTCTTTCTTGCACTCAGCAAGCTTTTCTTTTTTTCTCTTCTCTCATTAAATCATATTCCCACCTAAATCTGTAGTAGGCAACCTAGTGTCGCTTTCCCTGGTTCCTTACAGAAATTAGAATGAATAATGTGGTTATTTTGTTTTGGTTGAATCTTTATTTGGCATATAATAAGGTTGCTGTGATTCTAGAAACTCTTGAGATAAATTCTTTGTGGTCACACCTTCTGGAAACGTTGTGTGTGTGTTGTGTGGTATATGTACACTTGAATGCAGGTGTGCACATGTTATGTGTGCATGCAGAGACCAGAGGAGGACGTTGGATATCTTCCTCTATTATTGTCTGCCTTATTGCCTTGAGATGGGGTCTCTCACTGAACTGGAAGCTCGGCATTTTGGTTAGATTGACAGACCAGTGAGCTCCTGGGATCAGCCTCTAGCTACCTGGTGATGCTGGGGTTGCAGGCATGCACAGCCATGCCCAGCTTTTTGCATTGGTGCTGGGGTTCCTATGGTTGCACAAGTCAGGTGTGTTGACACATTTTGGAAATGGAGGCAGGAAGATCTTGAATTACAGGTCAGCCTGGGCTACACCATGAGACCCTATATCTATTTTTTTTAATTTTTATTTATTATTTTTATTTTATGTGTATGAGTGTATTGCCCGCATGTGTGTTAAGGACACCTATATCATGCAATACCCATGGAAGTCAGAAGAGGGCACCGGATTCCCTAGAACTGGAGTTAACGGATGGTTGTAGGCTGCCATGTGGGTCTGTTCTGTGGGTGCTGGGATTCGAACCTGGGTCTTCTGCAAGAACAACCAGTGTTCTTAGCCACTGAGCCATCTCTCCAGCCCCGAGACCCAATATCTAAATAAATAAATACTAGGAAGGAGGAAAGGTGTGAGGGAAGGAGTGAGGGAAAGAGGGAAGGAAGGAAATAGGTAAAGAAATAGAATGAGAACATTGTTTTGATTTCTTTGGTGACAGAGCTGAATCTAGTGTCCCTTGCCTGGCAATCTAAGGACAGAGTATAGGATAAAATAGGGCTGCCTGAGCATTTAACGCCATTATTTTTTTTTCTCTTCTCTTAATAAATTCTTTCATTGTTTCAGTGGCTCTGTAGTTAATTTTTTTCTAATGAGACTAGGTTAACTAAAATCATCTGACATAGAAAAGGAGGAGGTAAGGTTAAAAAGGAACCTAATTAGCAAGTTAATTATAGCAGCCAAAAATACCATAGGTTATATAAATAAGCTATTGTTATGCACATGTATATTGGGCCTTGTCTAGGGATTTGTTAAAGTTTAGAGGTCAAAGGAGCCATGTAATTACGAGTTTAGAAAAAATAATCATAAAAGCAAAACAGCCACCAAATTAGGAATGGCTGACGAGCCACTAACAGAACTGCCTTATTAAATCCAGACTGTATGACTAAAAGGGTTGTTGGAGCTGCTTCAGGGATAGCCACCCCCCTCAAAAGGGGGAGAAAAAAAAAAAGAAGCTGGAACCAGAGCCAGCAGAATTGCTGAGGAGGAAAGTTTAAAGGCCTGATCACAAGGGTTCTTGTACCAAAGAGGTGGCCTACTGCCGGTAATATCATTACCTTCTGCCTGGTAATGTCACTATGCTGAGCAACAAGAAGAAATACATAGTCAATAGGAAGTCTGGGATTAAAGCCCAGGTGAGGCTGAGCTCTTATTTACCAGTTGTGCTGCTGCTGTGGCCATTACTGTCCAAGGCGAGCTGCTTATTCTCTCCTTCCCCTCCTGTCCTGCTTTCGTCCTTCCCTCTGGTGCATGGTGAGCTACCCCTCCCTTAACAGCCTCTTTCCCCCTTGCCTTGATGCTTAATGGAATTAGGCAATGCTGAGATGGAAAAGGAGGGGAACCTGCACGGACTCTAGTGTATGGCAAGGTAGGAAAGTTAGGTAGATTCTGTCAAGATTCTGTCCACAACTGGGGCGGGCAGATCATTGTGTTATAAAAATGAACGAGGAATGTAATGGTGCTTAGCTCCTGAAAACAGAAAGGTACCAGAAATGACCCACTTAACTCATGCTTTAGTTACTGGGAAAATTATATAATTTACTATATTAAGTAGTCTCATTAATATTCTCTTGTATTAAAGAAACTTGTGGGGGGGGGGAAGAAGCTTGAATTTAGTGTCTAACCAGTTATTAAGACCTCTAGATTCTCAATGTACAACCTATTTCTTTAGTGCCTGAAGAGCTTGTCATGGGTGAAAGGATTATTACAGGTAAAAAGACTATAGAACAAGCTGGGTGTGATGGCACATGCCTTTAGTCCCAGTACTCTAGTCCCAGCACTCGGGAGGCAGAGGCAGGAGGCTCTCTGTGAGTTCAAGGCCAGCCTGGTCTACATAGTAAGTTCCAGGCCAGCTGGCACTACAGGGGAGACCCTGTCTCAAAAAGATGAAAAAGACCCAAAACAAAACAAAACAAACAAAAACACTATAGAACAGGAAGCTCAGCTCTCTGACACTGGTTTGAGGTGGCAGTGCAGCTAGATTTCTGTATGACTTAGTGTTACTGGGGTAAGTAGGAGTATTCTCATCCTATAGAGGAAGAGACTGGCCCCCTCTAGTGGTCTCTGTGTACACATGCATATCTGTGTGCACACACATGTGGATGTGTGTGGTTAGTGTAGGGAGTCAAGATTTATCTGTTAGGCTTTTTAAAGGGGGAAACTACTGAAGATACTGACTTGGTGTGGCCTTTGGAAAGTCCTTTTCCTTGATGCACTGCTGAAAAAGATGAATACGTGATTGTCTTGAATTAGGTTGAAGTGAATGCCAATGTTTGAACCTGACATTGCACTACCCCAGCCCCTACTCTCCCTCTTTCCAATGTTTGTTAACCCTTAAAAGTTACTTTTTTCAGACTTAAGCTTACTATGTTTACTAATACTCAGTCAAGTACAGATAGTGAAGATAGAATAGGTGATTTGAGGTTCATTGTTCAACACATGATTGAGTGTCTAGACTGTGGCAAGTATTTGGGATTGAGAGTATAACCCAGCTCATATGGAGCCCATATCTTACAGAGAATGCAG
This sequence comes from Nannospalax galili, assembly GCF_000622305.1. Classification (NCBI taxonomy): domain Eukaryota; kingdom Metazoa; phylum Chordata; class Mammalia; order Rodentia; family Spalacidae; genus Nannospalax; species Nannospalax galili. Next base: position 1,177,934 of record NW_008349073.1, on the reverse strand, counting down.
AAAGGTAGACAGACACAGTATGATGAGTGCTGTGCTAGAAGGACGTGAAGCTTCATGAATTTCCCTTCAGAGGGCATAGAAAGGGCACTTTATCCTTTTTGGAATAAATTGATACTTTAGCAGAATAATCAAACTTGTCACTTTTCATTTTACAGTGAGCTTCTAGTCCAATGAATTTTCCTATTGCTGAAAACAATTTTCAAACTCTGGAGCACTGTAAAAGCTTTATTTGTTGTTATAGTTATGGAAATGCTATGAATTCCCTTCAGAGGTGGTGAATGCTAAGCTAATTTAGTTTGGCATTGGTCGCCTTGTCTCAGTACTCAGTGACTCAGGACTTACTTCTGAGTGCAGCAGTGCAGCCAGCAGCTGCCACTTTCATGCTGAGTTCTGTCCATCAAGGATCCATCTTTCTGTCACTGAAAATAGAATCATTTGTCATATCTTTGCTCTTTTTCAGTAGACTTTTCTCCCTACCACCTTGGAACCAGAAGAATCATCTAAGAAATTGTGCAAACATTCAGTTGGGAAAAAAGGAAAAAGTTATTAATTGAATAAATGATATGAATTTTGATTTGTAAAGTATCAGCTGCAACTTTCAACTGTAGGAGACAGATAAAATTACAAGAAAGTTATTGTCAGATATTTTCCAAATGCAAGCTGCAGAGTATTATTTGAGTATAATCCAGTCACCCACTCCTTCCACATCTGTAGTCATTGTTAATAATCAGGTTTATTGCTTTTAAAATATTTTATGAAGCTGGGCATGGTGGCGCATGCCTTTAATCCCAGCCTGGTCTATATAGCAAGTTTCAGGCTAACTGGGACTACAAGGAGACCCTGTTTCAAAAAGACCAATAAAAAATAAATAAATAAATAAATAAATATAAATATTTTATGATACCAAACATTAAAAATTAGTGTTTTTTTATGAGTATCCTAAAGCTAACATACTTTAGAAATTCTTTAAGCAAATCAAAGTGGTTACTTGTAAAATTTACAAGAACACTGAACAGGGAGGAGGAAGTGAGTATGATTGATTGAATCTCCTGCTGTGTCTCACAAATGAATGTGTTGAGTCATTTAACCCTCTCTAAAACCTGTGATGGAAGTACTTTTATTTTTGTTGTACTTATGGGAAAATGAGGCTCACAAAATCATCTTGACCAACATCACCCAGCTAATGAATGGCATAGCCAGGATTTCAATGTGATTCAGAATGTTCTTTCTGAATAAAAGCTCTTTTCAAAATTAATATACCTTGCTAAGAAACTGAAAGCTTGAGGCAAGTCAGTTTACCTTAATCAAAATACCTCTCTCTTCTCTCTGTGTCACAGTTATAATGTACAAAGTATGTAATCGTTAAATCAAAGACTTAAATTTGATAGAAATGCAATAGGTGAAAAATGAAGAATTGTTCTTCTCTCCAGAGAGTCATTTGTTTGTTGTTTTGTTTTTGGAGACAGGGTTTCACTATGCATCTGAGGCTAGCTTTGAACTCACGGTGATTCTTCTGCCTTGGCCTCCTGAGTGCTGGGATTACAGGGGTATACCACCATGCCCATATCCAAAAAGGTGTGTTGTTTCCCCACCCCTAGTGCTGGGGATTCAACCCAGGACCTTGTATATGCTAAACAAGCATGCTACCAACTGAGCTACATCTCCAGCCCCCAAAGAGTCTTAATATTCCAAACATGGGTTTGTATAATCAAATAACTGCATGGGAAGGTGACAATCTATAATAATGCAAGCTGTGAATTCCTGCTTCAAAATAAAGATTCTTTTTCTTCATATAACTAGGATTCCTTTTCTTTATATAACGAAGGTTCTTTTTCTTAGCAGATCCAATTTGCTGACCAGAAGCAGGAATTCAACAAACGTCCCACCAAAATTGGACGTCGCTCTCTGTCTCGTTCCATCTCTCAATCATCTACTGACAGCTATAGCTCTGGTGAGTATTAAGCTGCCATGAACCGCCTATCCAGGCTAATTGGTATAATCAGCAGAACTTCCCCTCCATCCAGGGACCATTATTCTTGATAATAAGTCTTGAAAAAATATGCTAAATCAAAATTTAAACCCATATTCTGGATGGAATCTCTGTGTTTCTTGGAAACTCAGAGCAAAGCTTCCTGAGGTCTATATTTCCAACAAAGGCAGAAGAGGAAGATGAGGGAAGTTGAGCCATCTCTCTAGTTCCCGAGTTCTTTGATTTTTAATTCAGAGGATGGGAACATGGAGTTCACCAGTGACCTTCACTGAATGGTATATAGAAAGACATTGGTTTTCAAAATGAAAAAAAAAAAGGTTTCCATCCCTCTATGTGGTACTTGCAAAGTAATGGGAAAACCTTAATTTCCCCCAAAAACAAGATCCTACAGCTGTTTGAAGCAAGTGGGCCCTTTGCCTTCTCTCCAAAGCTGTGATGTTGTGTTGCTTATTACTCCTTCCTTCCTTTGTGGGGCGGAGTTATTAATTAATATTAGGTGAGCTGTTACCATGTGGACGTTTGAAGGCAATGGCTGCTTGTGCAGCAGTTCCCAGCATGAGTCTAATCTAATATAAGGCTATTTTATTTGACTCTTGTGTTAGAATGTGGCATAGAGCTAAGAGTTTGCCATGGCTACCTCTTCGCATTATAAATAGTAATACGTGGACTGGAGAGATGGCTCAGTGGTTAAGAGCACTGGCTGCTCTTACAGAAGACCTGGGTTTGAATCCCAGCACCCACATGGTGGCTAACAACTGTCCATAACTCCAGTTCCAGTGGCTCCAACACTCTCTTCAGTCCTCCTTGGGCACTGCACAACACAGGTGCACTTACATACACGCAGGCATAATAGTCATACCCATAAAATTAAAATTAAATAGTAATACTCATTAGGAAATTTTTTTATGTGTATGATTGTATTGCATGTGTGTAAGTGTACCTGGGTTTTGCAGTGCTCACAAAGGTCAGAAGAAGCTGTCAGATCCCCTGAAACTGGAGTTACCAACAGTTGTTAGCTGCCATGTAGGTGCTGGAAATTGAGCCTGGGTCCTCTGCAAAAGCAGCCAGTGCTCTTAACCACTGAGCCAACTCTCCAGCCCCTCATTAGGAAATTTTTTTCATGACCTGAAATTTTATTTGTTCTTTACATGAACAAGGAAGTAGTGTTTATTGTGTACAGTATTTGGAAAACCATAGCTTTTAGATTGGGCAGATTATTATTTACACATTATTTATATTTATCTTCTCACAATAATTAGAATGAGGCAAAATATGATATAAATTTCTTTGGATTTTTATCTAAGGACATGGAATATTTTTTTTTTTTTTTTTTTTTTTTTTTTAAAATTTGAGACAGGGTCTCCCTGTAGCCCCAGCTGTCCTGGAACTCACTTTGTAGACCAGGCTGGCCTTGAACTCACAGAGATCCGCCTGCCTCTGCCTCCCAGTGCTGGGATTAAAGGCGTGTGCCACCATGCCCAACAGGACATGGAATTTTATACTTATATTATTCTATTCAAACAAATTGTGTTGAGAATTCATGAAGTGGTTAATATAGTTTTGAAAGTCATAAAGTGAAAATATAAATTGTAGAATAATATGTAAACATTTTGAGGTATGATTTTTTTTTTTTTTCTCAATCTCTTCCCTATACAGCCAGACCCACATATCTGTTCCTGCAGAGGAAACCAATACCTGTCTTCCACCCAAGCACCTTCAGTAGGGAGGATACTTAAAAAATACTGTGTACCTAGAAGAATGTCGATGATCCCTTGTGGGGTTTTTTTGGTTTTTTTTTTTTTTTTTTGAGAGACAGGAACTCACTATGTAGACCAGACTGGCCTCAAACTCACAGAGATCGTTCTCTGCCTCCCCAGTGCTGAGATCAAAGGTATGCACTACCACACCCAGCCAGTCCCTTAGGGTCTAAGTAAGCATGCCATGCTTATATGTAGCTCATTCTGGTCTCATCCTGATAAATTTGGGTCTTTTACATTGAACCACTTGAAATTGCCATTTTTATTTATTTTCTTTTTCAAAATTACATTTATTGCCCCTCTATATGTGTGTACAAATATACATTCCATGAGAGTCAGAGCCTTGCCTGTCTCTCACAGGTGTATCTCTGATACATCAGATAGTACCTGAATCATAGCATATGGTACTATTTGCTGCATGAATGGCAGTAAACTAAGGAGAGACTATGATTCAGGGACGACCTCTGCAATTTGACCTAGATTTACCCTAATTTCAAATCCATTATGAGAATAGTGCACATAGAGAGGATTTCTTGGCAGAACTAGTATATTCATAGCTGGCTGAAGCTGCCATTTTTATAAGTCAAATGTTATCAACCTGATATATCCATTTAAGGATATTAGATTCAGAAACAGTCAAAGCATCCTGGTTTTGGAGAAGAACATAAAGATTTTGTGCAGTGGATATTGAAATTGTCATCCATGTGAGTGTGGCATCTCTGGCAAATGTCAATGTGGCCCCCAAGAGAATATTTCTAAAAAGATCTGTGTGATCTGAAGAGAAAGCAGAGTATTGCAGAGTATTTTAAAGGACAGGATTGCCTGGCTTATCTAGTTATTTTTCTGATAAGCATAAGCCTTTATATACGCTCTAGAATCTAAATATTTTAGAGATAAACTTTTATAAATAAAATTCACCATTTTTATTCTGTTTTTTAGAATATTCAGTTTTCCTGGTTATGTTCATTTGAATACATTCCAGATTATATTTTCAAAAATAGTGCATCTAGGCACATAGTATTTGAACTATCATGTGGCCTAATTTCTAGGAAGTATTATTTCCATAAACTCAGTGTTTGTGTGTTTTTTGAGAGAGGGTCTCATACAACTCAAGCTAGCCTGGACCTCTTTATGTCACTGATGATGAACTTGAACTCCTGATCGTTCCTCTACCTTCCAGATACAGGGATGATAGGCATGTGTTGCCACATCCTGCTTGTTTTATTTTTGATTTATTTATTTATTTATTTATTTATTTATTTATTTATTTATTTATTATTTGAAACAGGGTTTCATTCTGTAGCCTGTGTAGACCAGACTGGCCTCGAACTCACAGCAGTCCTCCTGCCAGTGCTGGGATTACAGGCAGTAGCCCTTACACACAGTCATCTTGCAAGCCCCACACCTGATTTATTTTAAAAGAATGAACTTGGCTGCAGCATTGAGAATAGACTGAAGATGGGTAAGGCTGGAACTCAGGAGTTTTAAAATATCTATAAAACATCCAGGGAAAAGAACTAGGCAGGCACTTGAATATAGAATATACAGATCTAGTGTGTTAAAGAGGAAGTTTTCGAGCAAGAGATAAAATATAATAATCAGAGTCTGGAGAGATGGCTCAGAGGTTAAGAGTGCTTACTGCTCTTCCAGAGGACTGAGTTCAGTTCCCTGCACCCACACAGTGGCTAACAATCATCAGTAATTCCAGTTTCAGGGGATGCAGTGCCCTCCTCTGGACTCTACAGGCATTGTATGCAAGTGGCACACCAACATACATGCAGGCAAAATACTCATACACATAAAATTGTTACAAATTGGATTTTTTGAGGCAGGGTCTCCCTGTAGCCCCAGCTGGCCAGGAAATCACACTATGTAGACCAGGATGGCCTTGAACTCACAGAACTCTGCCTGCCTCTGCCTCTGGTTGCTGATATTAATGGCGTATGCTACCTCACCCAGCATAAAATAAAATAAAAATTTTAATCGTAATGCACTGGGCATGGTGGCACATGCCTTTAAACTCAACACTTGGGAAGCAGAGGCAGGCAAGAAGATCTCTATGAGATTGAGGCCAATCTGGTCTACATAGTGAGTTCTAGGCTAGTTGGGGCTACTAGAAGACCCTGTCTCAAAAAACAAACAAAAATTATAATGCATGCTGAAAATGGGCTTCAAGTACTTACAGATTTTGCCTGTCTTCTTGTGTATGTATGTAGCTGTTTTGAGACAGGGTCTTGTTGTCTAGTACTAGCTGGCCTGGTACTTGCTACAAAACTTGCCAACCTGAGTTTGATCCCCAGGACCCATATAGTGAAAGAAGAGAATTGATTGTCTTCACTTCTGCATGCATCCCATAGCACAGATGAGTCCACATACATACACAGACAAATAAATAAGTAAATGTAAAACAATAAAAAAAAAACAAATAAGAAAATCAGGTGAGTTGGTAAAATGGCTCAGCTAGTAAAAGGTGCTTGCCGCCAAACCTGACAATCTGAGTTCATTCCCTAGAATCCATGTATAGGAGAGAACCCTGACTGTTAAAAATTGTCCTCTGACCTCTACACATGTGTCACGGCACATGGGAGTCCACACACATACACATGTACATGTGTACACACACAACACAATAAATAGATAAATAGAAATGTAAAAATCAGGTCAGAGGCTGGGGGTATAGCTCCCTGGTAAAGTGTTTGCCTAGCATGCTCCAGGCCCTGTATTAGATCCCTAATAGTGCAGAAAAGGTGAAAATAAAAAACCAAAGTAAAAATAAAGTAACTCGGGTCATGTTACTTCTCTGCTTAAAGCCCTGTGGCTGCCTCTCCCACTGTGGTTAAAGATTAAGATTCTTAGTGTCTAAAAGTCTCTATACCATCCAGCTTGCATTGTATTTTGATCACATCTCCACTTCCCCAGCCTCCCTCCTCTCCTAGTGCTTCAGTTCTCCCCAGCCACACTTAGCTTCTCTACTTTTATTTTGAAACATGCCAGGCATTCTCTTGCTTCAAGATCTTTGCACTTGTTGACTCTTCATGAAATATTCTTTTCCTAGCTACATATGTAGCTGACTATCTTACCACCTTCAGTGCTTCATGAAATATGATTTTCCCATTAGGGTATATCCTAGGTATTCTTTTAAAACTATAAACAGCATGATAACTATAGTTGTAACAATACATTATTATGTTCTTGAAAAATGCTAAGAAAGTAGAGTTTAAGTATTTTTGTCACCTAAAAAGTCCTATGTAAGGTGATACATTGATAATTAGTTCCTCAGTGTATTCTTCAAAGGACATTGCATTTTCCATAATACTTAATAGTATATGATCTATTATGTATTTTACAAATTTGTTTTTGTCTTTCTCCTTCTACTTGAGTACAAGATCCACAAGAGTAGAGTTTTTGTTGTTGTTGTTGTTGTTGTTTTAATCTATTTTATACTGTTACATTCCCAGTGTTCAGAACAATGTTTGGCATAGAAGAGGCCAATAAATAAGTCCTGGTAAAAGGTATTAAAGGACACCCACACACACACAAACTCCCAGTGCTGGAGGTAGAACACAGGGTCTCCTGCGTGTTTGGTAATGTTCTGGTGCTGAGCTACATTCCATTCCAGAGGCATTCTTGCTATACTTTCTACCCTTGTTGAGGCCTCTACTATGCTTTATATATGTGAACAGTCAAAAGAAATTTATGTCTTCTTGTCCACGATGCTTATTTTGCTGGATACTTTGAGACTTGAATAAGCAGAGACCTTCTCTCAAAAAAAAAGTAGGGAGTGAGGGCTGGAGAGATGGCTTAGTGGTTAAGAGCACTGACTGCTCAGAAAGAGGACCCAAATTCAGTTCCCAACACCCATGTGAAAGCTAACAACCATCTGTAACTCCAGTTCCGGAGGATCTGATGTCCTCTTCTGGCCTCCACAGGTTTGCATGCACATGGTGTACTTTTATAGACGCAGGCAAAACATTCATACACATAAAATAAAAATAAATAAATAAAAAAGAAAGTAAACTACTGCATTTTCGAGCTTTAGAAAAAGGAAATGGTATAATAGTTTTGTTATTTAAATTGGAAACAAAAAACAAATTTAAAAATTGGAGGGGTTCTGTTAAGGGGAGGGGTTCTTGTTCGTTTTTGTTTAGTTTAGGCTTTCCCCCCCTCCCAATTCATCTTTTGAAGCTGAAAAGGCATGGGAAGGGAGAGCCATTCTGGGTAGAGTAAGGACTCCAGTTTCAACCTTTTTAGTCATTGCCAGCCGACCACCTGCTGCTTTGGTGAATTAGTAGGCGATGACGAAGGTAGGAAAAAAGAACCCAATAAATAATTTTGTATGTATGCCATTCTTCTCTCAGTCAGAACCCTAAAGTGAAGCAGAACCCTTAAATATGTTACTTACAGGTGATACTGAATTTGAATGTGCAAAAACAAATAATAGCAGATATCGCTTATTAAATGCTTAATTAATGTATGCTGATCATTTTGCTAAACACTTTATTGACTATGTCTTATTTAATCTTCTCAACAACTTGACTCTAAGAAATCCATTTTTGAGGTGCTGAGCATCAAACCCAGAGTGTTCCATGTCCTATGCATGTAAAGTGTTCTATTGGGATGCATCCAGCCCATAGTTCTCTGAGACAGGGTCTTACTATGTAACCCAGGCTGGCCTCCAACTCACAGTTTCTCTGCCTCATCCTCTTTTGTGCTGGAATTACAGGTATATACCACCACACTTGCCACCTGTACCACATATGGAATGACACATGGCACCTACTATGTTTATTATTTTATTATTTTTCATGTTTGGAATTTTGAGATAGGGTCTCACTCTGTAGCCCAGGGTGGCTTTGAACTCTCAGTCCTGTTGCCTCTGTCTCCCAAGCTCTGGAATTACTAGCAGGAGCCACCATGCCAGCCTTGTTGATCACTATACTGAAGTGGCCATTAGAGAGCATAGAAATCATCATGGTTCTGCTAAAAAAAATTTTTTTAAAGATTTAAAACTTCAAAATATTCTGAGTGTAAACTCTTTTTTTTTCAAAATCAATTTCCTTGTAAAATTGAATCAGGATTGGGAAGGCTGTTACCTTTCTTTTCTTGGTGGAAGAAGCGTGCTCCCCTAAGTCTCTAACGCTTAAATTATATCAGAATATTGATAAGTGAAACAGATGACTGCCCCGAAAACCATTTCTGGGTTGTATTGCCAAAAGCACTTTGAGCTCTCTTACCCTAGGAGGGGGAACCAAAAAACTTTTTGTACAGATTAGCTCCTTTCAAGAACAAAAGTCCCTTCGGGGGTTTACTAATTCCCTCACCTCCCCTGGTGCCCATGTTCATTCCTGTGCCCTCATGCTAGGACTTTGCTCTGGGGCAGTTTTCCAAAGGGAGAAAGAGATCTTCGAGCCCCTGCTGACCCTACAGTGTGTAGTGCTATACTTGATTAACTGGGCAAGGTCAGACTTGCCTTTTACAGTCCACCCTCCAGCCCCTGCCCTGATAGACCCTCTGCTAAGAAATTCCAGAAATGCCTTAATGCCCTGGATATAAGTAGATCAGAGTACCATTGATCAAGGAGCTCTGAGCTTTTGCAGCTTTCTCCCCTTGGTGCTGATGGCAGGACTTACTGCATTGAGAGAGCGAAAATGCTTTATAGACAGTGTTTTATATTTAACATTCTCCCCAAAATTATGAGGATTAGGAGAAACTGTCCTCTGAAATGTAAACATAAACCAAGGGAACAAATTGCTTCAAATCGTTCAGGAAATGATTAGCAACTACAGAATTTAATATAAAGACTAAAAAGACCTTGACTAAATATAAATAAAAATAAATAATATAAATATAAAGACTAAAAAGAGCCTGTGAATGCAGTAGCAGGAACTGCCTATTGGCTACAATCAAGCCTGAACCATTCACTGAAATGCTAGTGTGTTGCTAATGGATTAGTCACCAGAGCATTTTATTATACCAAAAGAGGATTTATTTGCTGCTTTGGAAACTTAAAACACCAAGGATCCCTTCTTACTGAAGCCAGTAAGGACAACACGGTGAATAGTTCATTGTCAGTGTCTAATTGGGTCTGCAGGAATAGTTCTGCCTCATCAGAGCCAGTCCTGAAAAACACAGCTCTGTGTCAGACAAACTTCTTTTGTGTGGTTCTTAATTACTTTCCCATGGGTTCCTTGTTTTCTAGGCCTTATCTGTTCAATTATTGTACTAAAAAGCAAATTACTTTAGCCATTTAAGCAGCAGAGAAGGGTAATTGTGAGGGTAGAAAATCATGGGTTAATGACCATGGGCTTGCATTAAGAACTTTTAACCTATGGGACAATTTCTCTGTCATTGCATATTCAAAGAGAATATGCCTCTGTGTGTTCTGAAGGAGAAGTTAGTACAGCCTCCCCTTTTTGGCCTGTGGAGAGCACTTTCCATAGGAGATGATTGGTACAATCCCATCTTTCATTAAGGAGCTTCCTGGGGGTAAATTGTATGGTGCTAATGATTAGAGAACCCTCAGCTCCTTCTGTGGTTTGGAATTTGAGGAAGCCAGTCTTTTCCCTGAGGGCTGTCTCTTCTGTGTTCCAGCGGCTTCGTATACAGATAGCTCTGATGATGAGACATCTCCCAGGGACAAGCAGCAAAAGAACTCTAAGGGAAGCAGTGACTTCTGTGTCAAGAACATCAAACAGGCGGAGTTTGGACGCAGAGAAATTGAAATTGCTGAACAAGGTAAAGAACAAGCACCTTTTCCTTTTCCATCTACCTGTGTCATTTTGTTATGTGAATCCCTTTGTACATTCTGGGATCTGATAGCTTGTAAAATTTCCATGTGATACTAAAGATTATTTTTGTTGTTGTTTGCTTGTTTGTCTGAGACAGGGTCTCACTCTGTAGCCCAGGCTGACTTCGAATTCCAGGCGTTTCTCTTGCCTTAGCCGCCTAAGTGCTGGGATTATAAGTATGAGCCACCATGCCCAGCTCCTGAAGAATACTTGGAACAAAAGAATCTGAGCTGAGGAAACACTGTGGGGAGGGAATGAACTCTGATAGGTCTAGAAGGAACCCTTGGATAAGGAAGACTGACATATAGGGGATCAAAATCCTGGAGTATGTGCCTCTGAAAGCTACTCAGAGAAAATTCAGGAACCCCATCTAACTGAAAAGCTAACCAAGGAAAGTACCTTAAACAAGTCATTTTCTGTTTATTCTTTTATCTCTTACTCCCTTTTTAAAAATATTGCTGTGTTTGTATTATACCTTTTCAGAGATGCCTGCACTGATGGCCTTGAGGAAGAGAGCCCAAGGAGAAAAGCCCTTGGCTGGAGCCAAAATTGTGGGTTGCACACACATCACTGCACAAACTGCTGTGAGTACTTTTTCTTTTCCTTTTAATAATTGCTACCAGCTATTGAATGCTTCCGCCTGCCAGTACCATGCTAATCCACATAATGTCATATAAAGCAGGTATTCTTTTTTCCAGTTTGTAAACAAGGAAGCGCAGGTGCAGGGGGCTTAACTAATTTGTCCAGGGTTATACAGTGAGAAAATCACAGAATTAAGACTTGAAGCCGGGCATGGTGGCATACACCTTTAATCCCAGCACTCAAGAGGCAGAGGCAGAGGCAGGCAGATCTCCGTGAGTTCAAGGCCAGCCTGGTCTACATAGTGAGTTCCAGGACAGCTGGGGCTACAGGGAGACCCTGTCTCAAAAAGACCAAAAAAAAAAAAAGACTTGAACATCAGTATATATACTAATATGAGCAAGGGAATGCTTCTGCTTTGTGCTACACTGCTTCGCCTTACCTTCCTTTCCAGTGTCATTTCTATACGGCAATCTTAACATGTTCTCTGCCTTCAGCAACAAATAAGAAAATCTGACCAGGTGTGATGGCACACACCTTTGATCCCAACAGAGGTAGAGCAGATCTCTGAGTTTGAGGCTAGCCTGGTCTATGTAGAGAGTTCCGGGGCTGCATAATGAGACTGTCTCAGAAACGGGGGCGGTGTGGGGGGAAGACTTGAACAGATCCAACTTGAAGATAAAGGAATTTATTACATTATTGTTAAAGTCTAACTGGAAGGCAGACTTCTGACAGGCTCTTGAGACTCCCTGTTCATTTCATGTAATTCATCTGGACCTGTCTCTACATCTCCACAGGCTGACAGAAAAACACAGTTACTCTAGTGTTCATAAACTCATGCCTTCCTAAGAGCAAGAAAACCTTTCCCAGAGGTCCTGCAGAATGTCCCATCATGTTACACCCAGCAGAACTGGATCCTATGCCCTGCTAAGGGGAGTAGAATTCTATGATCAGTTTAGACCAGGCAGAGTTATCTTCTCTTTATAAGAAAAATATTTTCAGTGCCCCTGCATTATACCAAAGTGGAATTCAGATATTACCTGCCTAGTTATATATAATTTTTAAAATTGGATATAAAATCTCAACTAAAATGTGAAGGAAAAATAAAAGGAAAGTAATGTATAATAATAAAATATATTTCAGCATGTAAATGCTTAACCAGCACTGTAATACAAAGTCAGATATCTGTACTGACTCATAACTACAAATGCAGAGAGATGAAACTATAGGGGTTTTTTATTTTGTTTGCTTGCTTATGTTTTGAGTCAGTGTCTCATGTAACCTGTATTGGTCTCCAATTTGCTAGCCTCCAGCTTGCTATATAGATGAAGCTGACCTTGGGTTCCTAATCTTCCTGCCTTCATCTCCCAAGTGCTGGAATTACAGGTATACACCACCATTCGCAGCTGGCAGTATGTTATTTCCAGACTATTAGAGCAGCATTTCCAATTAATAGGAAATAGCATACAACTCTTTTCTAACTTCTGAAAAACCACTGTGAAAGTCAGAGTTCTCTGTTAAGTATACAATTGTTGCATTCCTGGAAAAGCTTTTATTAGTTTGTATTAAAACGATAAAAGGGGTTGGAGAGATGGCTCAGGAGTTAGGAGCACTGGTTGCTCTTCCAGAGGCCCTGGGTTTGGTTTCCAGCAACCCACATAGCGGCTAACAACCGTCTGCAACTCCAGTTTCGTGGGATCCAACGTGCCTCCATGGGCATTGCATGCATGTGGTGCACTGGCATATATGCAGGCAAAACACTAATACACACAAAATAAAAATAAATAAAAATTTAAAATACATAAGAATACTTTCATTGGGTTAGAGATGACTAAGTGGTTAAGAGCAAGTACTGCTCTTACAGAGGACCTGAGTTTGATTCCCAGCACCCACATTGGATGGCCCACAATTGCCTGTAACTCCAGCTCTGGAGGATCCATTTTGCCTCTGGCCTCCAGGGCACTGCATTCACATGTATATATCTGCACACAGACACACACATACATGTAATTAAAAATAATAAAAATAAGTCTTGAAAAAATATTTTTGTCAGTGTGTAGGATACAATTAGTTTCTAAGCACAAATAATTATAATAATGTCTAGATCCCTGGCCCTGCCCACTAAATGTCAGTAGCACTCTCCTCACTATCACTGTGATAATGAAAATGACCCCACAATATTTTAAATCTCTTTTGAGTCATCATCAAAGATGCAGTAGATATTGAGTTGCCAAATATATTGAGACCACTATAGGAAAATTGATGTATTGGAAATGTAACATCTTTTATGGGATTGTAAGAGCTAAGTCATCTATATGACTCAATCAACTTTTTTTTTCTCCTCCCCTTTCTTCCCCTCCCACCCTGCTTCCTGAAATAGGGTCTCATGTAACCTAGACTGGCCTCAAGCTTGCTGTATAACTGAAGCTAGTCTTGAACTCCTGATCCTCCTGTCTCAATCTCCTAAGTGTTGGAATTATAGGTGTGCACTACCATGCCAGAGGCTCACCCCCTTACCCCTGTTTTTAGTGTATGTGTGGTATGCTTGTTCACTCATGTGTGCACTTGTTTTCCCATGCTTGTGACAGTCAAAGGTCAATATCAGTTGTCTTCTTCAATCACTCTTCACCTTATTTTTTGAGGTCACTGAACCTGCAGCTCACTGGTTTGCTAGACTGGCTAGCCAACAAGCTTCAGGAACCTACCTGTCTCCATTCCTCTCTTGCCAGGGTTACAGATACATGCCACTGGGCCTAGTTTTTACATGGGTGCTTGGGAATCAGAACTCAGGTCTCATGCTTACACAGCAAGCACTTTATCCATCAAGCCATCCCCCAGCTCTTGTTTTGTTTCATTTTATTTTGCTTTTGAGACAAGGTCTCTTGTAGCCCAGGCTGACCTTGACCTTGTTATGTAGCTGATGAGGCTAGCCTTGGTTGAACTCTTGATTTTCTTCTCTCTTCCTCCCTAGTGCTGGAATTGCAGACATATACCACCATGTCCAGTTTTGTTCTATTTTCGTTGTTGTTGTTTTGTTTTTCCTCCAATGCTGGGGATTAAACCCAGAGCCTTACACATGCTGAACAAACATTGTATGACTGAGCTAACCCAGCACCTCAGTCACCTTTCAAATGATTGTCTTTCCTACACCACACACTTATGTGGTCATACTCCTAATGAAGGGCAAATAGCTTCTGCATTCACTCTGACACTTAACTGAGCTATCTGTTCTCTAAGGAAAAGAATACCCTGACTCCCTAAAATTAGTACAATAAATTGAAAAGTAATTTCTTTTTGGATCTACAGACTAATGAATTGAGGCAGAAACAATCTTGATACCTTTTCTGGGCCTCTCACAGGAGATTTTAATTTGGCTTAAAATAGTAAGCACTTCTCTCTTTACTGTCTCCTGTTGCTAAGTTATATCAGGTTTGTTTTTTACCCCCAGGCTAAGTGAACATTACCTCCCTTTGGGGTTCCCGCCCTATTTTTTCCTGAATGGATTAATATGTTAGTTTACCACTTTGGTATAACTTTATTTTACTTTTTATTTTAATTTTTATGTGTATTCGTGTATTACCTGCATGTAGATAAGTGCACCTGTGTCGTGCAATGCCCGAGGAGGTCAGAAGAGGCTGTCAGATCCCCTGGGACTGGAGTTACGGACAGTTGTTAGCTGCCTTGTGGGTGCTGGGATTCGAACCCAGGTCTTCTGCAAGAACAACCAGTGTTCTTAACTGCTGAGCCATCTCTCCAGCCCTATTATTTTATTTTTTGACCCTATATTTTTTCTTTACCCTGAAAGAAGCATTTTGCTTTCTTTTTGTTTTAATTCTGATTCTATATGTTCATGCTGCTTTTATAATATCAGACATTACCTCAATATGTAGTGTCAAAATTTAAAGTCTGAGATGTAGTGTAGTCGAGAAGAGTGCTTGCATGCAAAGTTCTGTGTTTGAGCCCCTGCACCACATAAACCTGGCATGGAGAAATAGAAGTTCAGACTTAGCCTTTGCTACATAATCAGTTTGTGTCCTCCCATTATGTAAGACCCTGTCCCCACCAAAGAAAAATAAATACTCCTATGACCCCTCTAGAAATATTTCGTGTTTCAGATATACTTCTATAGTTCTTCTAAGTTGATTGCTGTTGTTCTAAATGATAACAATTTAAAGTTGGGTTAGGAGGCTGAAGAGATAACTTAGCGATTAAGAGTGCTTGCTGCTCTTGCAGAAGACTAGAGTTTGAGTCCCAGCACTGACATTGGGCAGCTTACAACACCTCTAACTCCAGCTTCAGGGGATATGACTTCCTCTTCTGGCCTTCAGCTCTCTCTCTCTCTCTCTCTCTCTCTCTCTCTCTCTCACATACACACACACACACACCTTTTTAAAAAATATTTTATTATTTGTATTTTATGTGTATGCGTGTATTGCCTGCATGTAGGTAAGTGTACCCGTGTCATGAAATGCTCGCAGAGGACAGAAGAGGTTGTCTTATCCCCTAGAACTGGAGTTTCTGCAAGTTGTTAGCTGCCATGTGGGTGCTGGGATTAGAACCTGGGTCTTCTTCAAGAACAGCCAGTGTTCTTAACCACTGAGCCATCTCTCCAACCCCAACACACACACACACACACACACACACACACACTCACCTTTAATGAAAAAAATCATTTAGGGGTGCATTTGTGTGTGTGCACACACGTGTGTGCCTATGTAATGTGTATGTATGGGCGTGTGCATTGTGGTGTAGATCATGTAGATGTAGAATCAGAGGACAACTTTCAGGAGTCAGTTCTTTCCCTCCACCATGTGGATCCTGGGGATAGAACTCAGGTCACCAGGCTTGGCGGCAGGTGCCTTTACCCTATGAACCATCCTGCCTGTACAAATTAAAATAAAAATTTTTTTAAAAAAAGAGAAAACAAAGTATGGGGGCCGGAGAGATGGCTCAGTGGTTAAGAGCACTGGTTGTTCTTGCAGAAGACCTGGTTCAAATCCCAGCACCCACATGTCAGCTAACAACTATCCGTAACTCCAGTCCCAGGGAATCTGACAGTCTTTTCTGACCTCCGCGGTCATTGCATGACACAGGTGCACCTACCTACATGCAGGCAATACATGCATACACATAAAATAAAATAAAAAAATATTAAAAACAAAAAACAGGGGCTGTAGAGATGGCTCAGCAGTTGGGAACACTGACTGTTCTTGCAGAAGACCCGGATTTGAATCCCAGCGCCTACATGGCAGCAAACAACTGTCCATAACTCCAGTTCCAGGAGATCCAACAGCCCCTTCTGTCCTCTGTGGGCATTGCGCGACACAGGTGCATTTACATACATGCAGGCAATACACGCATACACATAAAATAAAAATAACAAAATATTTTTTTAAAAAAAAAAGATAAACCAAAGTCAAGTTAGCCACCTCTATGCCTTGCCCTCCCACTCCATCTATCTTCTTTCCGTGGAGCCCTAACAGCCAACAGTCTTGACTCAATGGTTCTCATGTTCTTGGTTCCAGCCACTTTTCTAGTTAGCTTCTGTTGTTTTGTAGGTAGTATATTATTTTGTTTGGCAAATTTAGGAATCTCAGTTATAGGAATTCAGAAATTCTTTAGTTGAAAAATAAAGCAAGAGGACAAGAAGATAAACGTTTGGAAGTTAAAACAGACTATAAATTCAGACATGTAAGTAGAGTGGAACATGGTGGTACACACCTTTACTCTCAGAACTCAGGAGACAGAGACAGGTGGATCTCTGTGAGATGGAAGCCAGCCTAGGATGGTCTGCAGAGCAAGTTCCAGGCCAGCTGAGGCTACACAGTGATACCCTGTGTCAAAAAAACAAAAAGAAAGGACATCAAAGCTAGTAATTGTCTATATGGCCTTGAGCAAATTGCATGAATTTGTTAGTCTAAATCAGTAGTTCCTACTTTTTTTTTTTAATCTTTTTGAGACCAGATTGGCCTTGAACTCATAAGAATTGCCTGCCTCTGCCTCCTGGCCTTGTTCATACTTTTTAAATTAAAACATTTTAATTAAAATTTTTATTTAGTGTAGAAATATTAGAAAGTATTTTTTTAACTTAAAATTAGAAGTAATTACAACTAATCATTGTCAGGAATTTTTAAAACAAGCTTTGTCTTTTGAGTGAGAATTTTGCATGTTGTCTAGGCTGCCTTGGAAAACACTATGTAGGCAGGCTAACCTTGAAATCTTTATTATCTTACCTCTGCCTCCTAAGTGCTGAGATTATTGGCATAATCATCACACCTGGCTATAAAGCAAGCATTAAAAAATTTTAAAAACATTTTTATTCACCCCAGGCATGATGGCGCACGCCTTTAGTCCCAGCACTTAGGAGGCAGAGGCAGGCGGATTTCTGTGAGTTCGAAGCCAGTCTGGTCTACATAGTGAGTTCCAGGCCAGCTGGAGCTATAGGGAGACCCTGTCCCAAAAAGACCAAAAACTTAAAAAAAAATTTTTTTTTTTATTTTGTATTTTTGTGAGTGTGCTTAGGGCATGAGTGTGGAGGTCAGAGTGTCGACAACTTGCAGCAATCGGTTACAGTGTAGATCAAACTCATGCTTTGAATTGCTGAGCCATCTCACCAGCCAGCCCCTAAAGCAAGCATGTTAACCAAATCTTTATCCTTGTTAAAATACCTCTTAATCCGTGGTGGCGCACACCTTTAATCCCAGCACTTGGGAGGCAGAGGCAGGCGGATATCTGTGAGTTCAAGGCCAGCCTGATCTACACAGTGAGTTCCAGGACAGCTGGGGCTACAGGGAGACCCTGTCTCAAAAAGACCAAAAAAAAAACAACAACAACAAAAAAAAAACCTCTTAATCAAAGCAATGGGTAATATACTACCTTTTAAAAAATAATTTAAAAAAAATAATTCTTGGAGCCTACGAGATGGCTTACCTGGTAAAGGTACTTGTCGCCAAGCCTCACAGCCTGAGTTCAGTCTCCAGAGGTAGAAGGAGAGAACCAACTCCACATCTGCACCTTGGTACACACATATGCATCTTGGGTGGTCTGTTCTAATTTTTTTTCCTGTTCTCCTTGTCTCTTTGTATTTGTTTATCATTTCTATTCATCTATCTTTAACTTGACTGTCTCCTTGAATGTGCCCAGTCTGAGAAGACTATTGAAGGAATTCTTCATATATTATGTTTTCATTTTTGTTGAAAAATATTGTTTGCAAATCATTGTTGTGCTTTCTTTGTTTCTGGCATTTCTGCATTACTTGTTTTTATAGTCTCCATCTCCTCTGCTGAAATATCTGTTGATGTTTTCCATATTTTTCATTAGATCCTTTAACGAATAAATATGTTAATTATTAATCATTTTTTTGTTTTCATTTTTGTTGAGAAATATTGTTTGCAAATCATTGTTGTGCTTTCTTTGTTTCTGGCATTTCTGCATTACTTGTTTTTATAGTCTCCATCTCCTCTGCTGGTCTCTCTTCATAGTTTGGGTCCTGTCCCATTCCTTGTCTTGGGGCCCAGACACCTGGGGAACCACTACTTCTTCCTGATCCTCTTCATCCAGACCAACTCAGTGCCTTCTCTGGTCCCCAGGAGCACTACTTTTGGGCCTGGCCCTGCCCTCACCTCCCTCTGTTTCCCAGGGCCTACACCACCCATCAGCCTCTTTCCAGACCCTGGGGCTGATCTTTCCTCTTCCTGATCCTTTACATCCAGACCAACCCATATCCTCAATACAGTCCCCAGGAGACCTTGGGGCCACTTCCTGCCCCCATCTGCCTTTGCATCTCTGGGTGGCATGGCCACCCCTGCCCTAGACCAGCATCTTTCCTGGGCCTGAATCCCAGGCAAGTCGAACCCCCAAATTCCTGAGGCCAAAATCTATCCAAACCTTAGGAGAAAGCCTGGGAGCATCTGATCCTCAGCTGACTTGGGCCTCTGTGGGAGCTGCTGAAGACAAAAGCAATCTGGCCACTCCAGTATGAAATCAAAGGAGAGAACCGAAAGCTTAGATAAACCAGTTTTTCATGAGCAAAAAGTAAACCACAAAGACACATAAAGTTCACAAAAAGAAGCACACCTACACTTGAAGATTTCAGTCTCACACAAGAATCAGAAACTACAAAAGAAATCCACATTTCAAAATCACAGAGAAAAAATAACATGAAAAACCAAATGATATATCCCCACCAAGCACCAATAGTCTTCGAGAGGAGTACAGTGAGAACCCCATAGAGATAATTCAGGACATG
>NW_008349073.1:1149833-1153594 GCF_000622305.1 Nannospalax galili | reverse complement strand
AGCTGCGCTATAGACTTACCCCAAGAGGCCTGAGGATAGTAGTGCAGGCTAGGAGAGTTAGCCGGTGGTGCAGGCCCAGGGAAGCAGAGCGAGGTGAGGGCGGGGCCAGGACCAGAAGTGGTGCTCCTGGAGCCCAAGAAAGGGACTGAGTTGCTCTGGGTGAGAAGGATCAGGAAGCAGTATTGGTTCCCCAGGTGTCTGGGACCCCAAGACTAGGAATGTCGCAGGGCCCAAACTAAGAGTATAGAACGGCGAGGGGGGGGGTGGAAGGGTGAATGTGGCTTTGGGAGTCCAGGTGCGGAGAGCTTATTAATCATTTTTTGAGACAGTCTCGTGTAGCCCATGTTAGCCTTGAACTTGGACTCACTGTGTAGCTGAGGATGACCTTGAGGTTCTGGTTCTCCTGCCTTCACTTCTTGAGTGCTGGGGTTATAGGCATATGCCACTACACCTGATTTATGAAGAATCAAATTCAGGACTTTGGACATGCTAGGCAAGCATTCTACCAATCCAATCATAACTGATTTTAAAGTTCCTGACTAACCAAACATCTGGCTTACTGAAAGCTCTAGCTGTACTTATCACTTTAATTCCATGACAGTGAATTTTTTGTTGTTCTTAGTTTTTGGTTTTACATTTGTGTGTGTCTTAAGTCTTTGAGTGAGATTTTTAGTTTCTATTATAGTCATGGATTGCATGTGATTTAGATTGTGCCCTGCACTGTAGGCTTCACATTCCTTCAGCAGTGAGCTGCTGTTGCCTTGTGATTACAGGTTACTAAAGGACTTTCCCTAGTGGTTTCACTTCACCCTCAGCTTTCAACCTGTGTGCCATAGAGGGGCTCTGCCACACCTCCAGCCATAGACTGCTTCTTTGTTTTGGGGTAGCCTTCTTGGTGTGGGAAATCAAGATTCTTGGCTTTCCAATCCAGTCAATTATTAGGCAGACCTCCATAAAGGCAGGGCTCTCTTAGTGTCCCTGCCTTTCCTCTATAGCAGTCAAAATATGCCTTTTATAGGGTAGGTCTGGCAGAAGATACTCTCCTGTCCTTTCTGGAGAGAGGGAGAGGGAGCAGATCTTTACTCTGTATCAGTGAACTGTCCTGGGCTCCGGAGGGTCTCGAGCTGCTCTCTCAGCTTTGTTTCCATCCTCCCCTAGAAGCAGTGGATCTTGGCTGGACTCTCATGGCAGGCTCAATTTCTAATCATTTACTGTTTAAGACTTTTGCTTCCTTTGAGAGGCTAGTGTAAGAACCTGACTAGATTTCATACCTGGAGCAATCAGCTCCTTGCCTCTTGTTTTTCCCATGAGCACTGAGTGTGTACTCGTAGAGAACAGCTTACCTCTGAATATGAAATCTTATGTTTGGTTGAGGCTACACAAAATTCTAAATGGTATACTTTCCTACATTTCATCTTTAATTAAAATTTTACCTAATTTCTCTTACCCTTGTATGTGACAGCTACCCTTTTCTCCCATGCTTTGCCAAAGATGAAGTGATCCTAGCTCCCTTCCCCCAAGGTCTCATACACCAAACTAGCCTCATGCTTTCAAGCCTCATACTTGAAAGGATTGTCTTCCCTCCACTTTTCCCAGTGCTAAGATTCTAGGCCTGTGCCACTATGCCTGATTGGGGATTGGACACAAGGCTTCCTACATAGAAGAAAAGTACTGACTGAACTACATCCCCAGCCCTGTGTAGCCTTTTCATGTATTTATGGTAAAACTCTCTTGTTTTCTATAGCCTAAACAGAAGAAGAATTGTAAGTCTGTGGTTTTTGTGGGATTTGTTTGTTTGGTGTTTTTGAGACAGGGTCTCTCTGTAGCCCCAGCTGGCCTGGAACTCACTGTGTAGACCAGGCTGGCCTTGAACTCACAGAGATCTGCCTGCCTCTGCCTCCTGAGTGGTAGGACTAAAGGTGTGTGCCACCACACCCAGCATAAGTCTATATTTTGAAAAAAATATTTTACCATTCAAATCCTTAGTTTAGTTAAATCTTACTGGGGGGAAAAAAAACAGGTGTACTGGAGCCCACTACTCTGCCCTCGTTGAGAATACTGAAATTCTTTAGAGCACAATTTAAAAATAATTGACCTAGGTTATTTTTCATGTATTTTTTTCATTGTCAAAGATACAGACTTATCCAGGAATGGTGGTACATGCCTGTAATCACAACACTTGGAAGATGGAGGTAGGAGTTTCAGGTCCTTCTGAGTTACATGAGATCCTGTCTCAGAACAAAATGAAACAAAAGTAAAGTTAATCTTGACCAGTTGCTTGATACAGGCATCTTCATCTCCTGACTCTTGTTTAATATAGGTGCTTATGGAAACTCTGGGTGCTCTGGGGGCACAATGCCGATGGGCTGCCTGCAACATCTATTCCACTCTCAATGAAGTAGCCGCTGCTCTAGCAGAAAGTGGTAAGAGCAATTGTTTATTCTCTACGTCTTTGGCTAAAGTAAGTCCCCAAGAAGTTCCACTGTTTCAATATAAATCTTTAAGGAAGGTTGGCAAGTAAAAGAGCTGCCTTGGAATAAATGGATCCCTATTCTTGATGAGTTTGTTGTCTTTGGGAGCTCTTCAGAAATGCCAGGAAAGCCATATTGAACATGCATATCTCTCCTTTTGCTAACCCTCTTGGCAGTTCCTTAGCTGTTCCACTTATATATTCATTTATTCCTAAAATTTTACTGATTATATATGATAGAAAGCATACAAATGTTAAATGTATATCTCATGACTTATTCATAGGCATTCATTTCTTTTTCAGAAAATGCTTATTGGTTTACTGTAAGATAAAGGGACAAATGAGACAATA
Organism: Nannospalax galili; assembly: GCF_000622305.1. Lineage (NCBI taxonomy): Eukaryota > Metazoa > Chordata > Mammalia > Rodentia > Spalacidae > Nannospalax > Nannospalax galili. The sequence goes on along the minus strand of NW_008349073.1, from coordinate 1,150,773 downwards.
TCTTTGTTCTTAGAATTTTATATTGTGGTAAGGAGATAACATATTTGCAACTGATAATGCAAAGACATACTTGATAAATAACACAACTGTTCATAATTCCATATTTGAAACCAGACATGGTAACATATTCCTATAATCCCAGCTACTTAGGAGGCTGAGGCAGGAAAATTACAGTTCAGAACCTGCCTGGGCAACTTAGTAAAACCTTGTCTCAAAAGAAAGGAAATTGGGCATTGTCTTAGTTTGTTCTTCATTGCTGTGACAAAACACTCTGACCACTACCAACTTGGGGAGGAAAGGGTTTATTTAAAATCTTACATCTCCCGGGTCACAGTTCATCAGGGAGCCCAAGGTAGGAACTCAGGGCAAGAACCTGGAGGCAGGAGCTGGAGCACAGGCCATGGAGGAACGCTGCTTACTGGCTTGCTCCCCTGGCCCTTGCTCAGCTTGCTCTCTTATCCAATACAGGGCCACCTGCCCAGGGGTGGCACTACCCACAGGGCTGGGCCCTCCCACATCACTCAACAATCAAGAAAATACCCACAGACATGGCCACAGACCTGTCCAATGGAGGAAGTTCCTCAATTGAGGCTCCCTTAACCCAGGTGTGTCAAGTTGACACACTAAAGCTATCCAGCACAATTGACCCCTTGTCAACTTGACACACAAACATCACTATTAAACCATAACTTTCCAATTTCTGTCCCCAAGATATGATATTAATATCACAAAAGACAGTACAACCTTAAAAACCCCACAGTCCTTAAAAAAATACAAACACTTAAAAGTCCATAGTCTCTTTTAAAAGTCTCAACTGTGGGTGGGCTTCTGTAAAATCCAAAACAAATACTGTCTTATTTCAAAGGGAAGAATTGGGCACATCTAAGCAAAACCAAAGTCCAGCAAAGTAGCTCAAGGCTGGACATCTGGGATTCACTCA
>NW_008349073.1:1144777-1149816 GCF_000622305.1 Nannospalax galili | reverse complement strand
TTGTCTTGCAGCCCCAGGCTGGCTCCATTCCACCCCTGCCACTGCCCTTGGTGGTCATCCCATGGTCTTGGCATCTCCAAAAAGCTGGGGTTGCCACTGAAACTGAGGCTACACCTTCACCAATGGTCTCTTCTTGCCTCTTGGGGTGCAAAGCCTCAGATTCACCCCATGACCCCTTCAGTCCTGGGATCTTCACTGCAACTGAAGCTGCACTTTCACCTATGGCCTTTCCTGGCCTCTCAGAGTGCCAAGCCTCAGCTGCTCTCTGTGAACCCTTCACACTTTCAACACCAAAACCATGCAGGACATTCTTACACATTACCAAGTCCTGCTTCCAGCTTGAAATAGAGGCATGGGTCCCCTCTGTATGCTGACCCTGAGGAAATACCTCCTAAAAGACTTCACCACAGCGATGCTGGTCTCTTGTTACTTACAGCTGATTTTTCAGCCCCAGCTAACCAGCATCAATTGTCCCAGTAAAGCAAAGGTTTTGCTTCAGGTTCTGGTCTCTTCTTAATCACAGCTAATTCTTCAGCCCCAGCTGACCAAAACCCTCAGATTCTCAATCCAAAACATCACATGAACATCCCTGATAGTTTCTGCTTCCCTTTGAATCTTCACAAGCCAGGCCTCCATCATCTACAGCTCTTTCAGCATAATTGTTCCAAGCTCCACTGCAACAAACTCTGAGCACACAATGGCTTTTCCAGCCCAAAGTTCCAAACACTTCCACAGTCCTCCCAAAAACACCAAGGTCAGGTCTGTCACAGCAATACCTCACTTCTGGTACCAATTATTGTCTTAGTTCTTATGCTACATAGGCCCACCTGCCCAGGGGTGGCACCACCCACAGTGGGCTGGGCCCTCCCACATCACTCATCAAGAAGATGCCCCTCAGACATGGCCACAGGCCAGTCCAAAAGAGGAAATTCCCCAATTGAGGCTCCTTCAACCCAGGTGTGTCAAGTTGACACTAAAGCTATCCAGCACAGGCATGGTGGTTCACACCTGTAATCCCAGCACCCAGAAAGCTAAGGCAGGAAAATTGCCACAAGTTTGAGGCTGGCCTGGGCTGCATAGTGAGAGCCTGTCTCAAAGCTAACTAACCATAAATAAAATAAGTAAAGCTAGGGATGAAAACTCCGTGGTAGCGCACTTGCCTAGCATATGCTGTGTGAATCCTAGGTTCATTTCTCAGCACTGCAAAAATAATTAATTGGCTAATTAAAATCCATATCCAGTAATACACAAACAATGGATTTAGAAAAGTCCAGATTCCTCCAGTGCTCACTTCCAGCTAGGCTACACAGTCTGCATAAGGAACACAACACTTGACTGAGATGTGATATAAAATAAGCATTTTGGTAGATAAAAGTAGGAGAATTTCCCTGATAAGGAAGGTGTGGGGTGACTAATACAAAGAAGAAGAAAAGGAGTAGTTGGGAACTAATGAGAAGCCAGTTTGACTGGATCAGGCACTTATTTCTGGCTTCATTTTTCCCTTAGTCATATTTTTAGCAACCCTTACACTCATGTCTGTGTTGCTTGTCCTCTTCAAGCAAGAAGAACAAAATGATGATTACAGGGAGAGGAATGGATGAAGGAGCCTAAAGGCAATATAACCTGTGAAGGAAGTTAATCCAAGGAAACCAGCAGAATGAGAGTTTAGAATTGGGGGAAATCGGCACTTTCTTGCCAAAATTTGGGAATCAGCCCTTTTTACAGCCTTTAATGATTTTATTCTTTTTTTATAGGATTTCCTGTCTTTGCCTGGAAAGGAGAGTCAGAAGATGACTTTTGGTGGTGCATTGACAGATGTGTGAATGTGGAAGGCTGGCAGCCAAACATGGTGGGTCAGATTTCTGTTAATGCAGCTCATTATCTGGCAGGGATAATGGGGAAGAAGACTGGTTTGGGTAAGGGTTTCTCAGCAAGAAGGAAGGAAAATGGTTCCATTTCTATCTGATGTACCTGAGTTTCCAGCAGAATTCAGTGCATCTGCTTATTATGCCCCAAGAGTATTGAACTTTGTAACTTCAAAGAGTTTTAATTAGCCAGGTGTGGTGGTACACACCTGTATCCAAACATTAAGGAGGCTGAGGCAGAAAGGTCATGAGTTTGAGGTCAGCCTGAAAGCATATTAAAATGCTACCAAGGATTCACACATGACTGATTAAAAAGCAAAAGCAGCCGGGCGTGGTGGTGCACACCTTTGATCCCAGCACTCAGGAGGCAGAGGCAGGCGGATCTCTGTGAGTTCAAGGCCAGCCTGGTCTACATAGTGAATTCCAGGCCAGCTGGAGCTACAGGGAGACCCTGTCTCAGAAAGACCAAAAATAAAGCAAAAGCAATGCATTTCTCTCCCCTACTACCAATAATAATCACCTAAAACACCAACCAACCAAACACGCATGGAAGGGCACATACAGCCCCACAGCTCCTGTAGTACTTAGTTTTCTCTCTAGAATCCATATACTTAGTTTTTTGTGTCCTTGAAACACTTTGAGGTTCAGATGCTTTTCTTCATCATTCCCTATATTAAAAGGTGACCAGGCAAATTTGAGCTTTTTATTTTTGTTTCATTGTTTAAAAGGGAAAATCTAGGAGACTGGGGATATGCCCTAGGTTCAACCCTCAGCACTGGAAAAAAAAAATTAATTTCATCTTTAAAAAGATCAAATGTAGGGCTAAGGTATAGTAGAGTGGTAGAGCCCTGGCTTAGCATGCTTGAAGCTCCAAATTTAATTCCCAGCACTGGAAAAAAAAAAAAAAGTATGTGTATGTATATATACTAAGTCTAGAAGGCTGAACGCACATTAGAGTCATAGAGGAAAAAAGCTGTACAAAATATGATGCATTCCTGCTGACGGAATAGGCTTCACTGGTACCCAGCAGAGAAGCAGCTTCTTCTGATCCAGGTCACATGGCACTAAGGAAGCTGTGTTAAAGCTTTCATATCTCCAGAGGGCTGTGTGGGAAGAGGGGTAGCTCTAAGATGACTCAGCTTATTCCAACAATTTTAAATGACAAGGAGGCATTCTGACTGACAAACAATAAAGATATTCACAGTGAGGAGAACAGGGGACATGTCTCATGGGAATGAAGCTAATCTTATAGTCATGAACACAGAGAGGATATGACCTTGTACCCAGAGAACTTTTACATTCTGTGGAGCCAGCATAAACTGCTTGAAAAGTTAGTGAAGACAGTTAAACAAGGACCAGCGTAGTTGTCATCCCAGAAAACAGGACCTGTATCTTCTTGGAGTCTGTCAAGACAGTATTATTCCTTACTCTCCAAACTCAGGAAGAGGAAGGTTACCTGATGACAAGAATTTTCTGTAGTTTAATTGCATGGGGAGTTTATGGGCTACAGTCATTACATAAATATTATAAATACAACTTCCTGCCTATGTCAGATACCTTTGTTAAAAGGGGATATAGTTAGGTTGGTAGAGTACTTGCTTAGTGTACGTGAAGCCTTGGGTTTGATCCCCAGCATTGCATAAACCAGTTGTGTTGGCGCATACTTATAATCCTAGCATGAGGATCAAGAATTCCAAGTCAGGCTGGGGATATGGTTCAGTGGGTAAAGTGTTTGCAGTACAAATATGGGGTCCTTGAGTTCAGATCCCAGTACTCATGTAAAAGCCAAGTGTAGTTTCAGTCACCTGTTAGCCCAGATCTGGGTGTGAGGAGAGAGGCAGATCCCTGGGGCTAGCTGGCCAGACAGTCTAACCCAAACAGCAAGCTCCAGGTTCAGTGAGAGATGCCATCTCAAAAAATAAGGTGGGGAATGATAGGTGAAGATGCCCAGTGTTGACCTCTGACCTCCACACATACATGTATAAGTGAATGCAACTCCCACCATCCCCGTGTGCTTGCATACACACACACACAGAGTTCAACACCATCCTCAGCTACATAGTGAGTTTGAGACCAGCTAGGATACATGGTACCCTGTCTCAAATAATAATAATAATAAAAGGAAAAAGAAATGAGAATAATGTGACTTACCCTACAGAGTTTCCAATTTGGGATTTTGTTTTGTTTGGTCTCTGATCTTTTTTGTGGCTTGGGTTCAGAAGCAGCACATAAAAACTTCATGGGATTCCATTCATGCAAAGTGAGGAAGAGAAACTCAGTCTTTTGGGTTTCTTTTGTGTAGGGGTGGGAGACTAGGTAAGTGGGAGAGTATATGTGCACTTGGGTACACATTTTGTGGAGGTCAGAGGACAGCCTTGGATGTCATTCCTCAGGAGCCTTCACCTTTTGTTTTTTTGAGACAAGATCTCTCACTGGCACCTGGGGCTCCATGATTAGGCTAGGCTGACTGGCTGGAAGCCCCAGGGAACCTCCTGTCTCTGCTTCCCCACCACTGGAATTTCAAGCATGCACTATTGTCTTGAGAATTGAACTCAGGTCCTCAAGCTTTTAAGTACTTAACTATCTCCCCAGGCATTTCGGTAGAAGTGTGGGGCACTGGGGATTAAACTTGGGGCCTTGTGCATACTAGGCTAGCACTCTACCTGTGAGCTGTATCCCCAGCCCCCACCCCTCTTTTTAAAGATTTATTTATATTTTATGTGTATAAATGAGGTGGTTTTTTTTCTTTTTTGACCTATATGAAAATGAGCACACTGTGTTGTAAGAGTGAGACCACTGAGGACAAGTCAGCCTTTCGGGTTGCAACAGCAAGAGGTTACTTGATACACAGGTACCTGTGGGCACAAAGTCTCCTCGGAGGACTTGCACGCCTACAGGCTGGGGTTTGGCACTTTTATAGAGCAGAAGCAGGGTACAGAAGCAGAAGCGCGGTTATTGGTTAATTCAAAAACACACAGAGTAATTTCAAAAGCACACAGAAATATGGGGTAAGGGTCGGGGCTAAGGGGAAGTGGGATTGCTAAATGGGAGGTGACCTCAGGGACACAGAGGTTTTTCTCCTGATTTCCTGGTATCGAGCCCTGGGGATTGCCAGATGCAGATGGCTTGACCACTACGTCCTGTTTTTCTGATAAGCTAGTTTCTCAATGCCTG
>NW_008349073.1:1129466-1138102 GCF_000622305.1 Nannospalax galili | reverse complement strand
TGTAAGAGTGAGACCACTGAGGACAAGTCAGCCTTTCGGGTTGCAACAGCAAGAGGTTTATTTGATACACAGGTACCTGTGGGCACAGAGTCTCCTCGGAGGACTTGCACACCCCAGGTTGGGGTTTGGCAGTTTTTATAGAGCAGAAGCAGGGTACAGAAGCAGAAGAGCAGTTATTGGTTAATTCAAACACACACACAATAATTTCAAAAGTATGCAGAGATATGGGGTAAGGGCCGGGGCTAAGGGGAAGTGGGATTGCTAAATGGGAGGTGACCTCAGAGGCACAGGTGTTTTTCCCTTGATTTCCTGGTATCGGGCCCTCAGGGTGGTCAGGAGTTCTACCCGTAAAACTTGTTTATGGCTTGATCTGTGAAGCTTGACCGGCGCCTGCCCGTCTTGCAGCCTTTTGATAAGGCTGGTCCTGGTTTTTGTCAATTTTAAACATGTGGGCTCATGAGTACTCATGGCGCCTAGTCTTTTTCAGTGTGTGTGTGCAATGCCCAAAGAGGCCAGAAGAGAGCATGAGATCACTTGGAACTGGAGTTACAGATGGTTTTCAGACACTGTGGATCCTAGGAACTGAAACCCCAGTACTCTGGAAGAGCAGCCTGTTCTCTTGTCCACTGAGCCATCTCTCCAGCCCCATTTTCCTGTATCTGGAACCTGGCCTGGAACTCATTTTGAAGACCAGGCTGGCCTCAGTCTCACAGAGATCCCCCTGCCTCTGGGATTAAAGATGTACACCACCATACCCAGCTTCAGGCAAGATTTGGTTGAATCAGAGAAAATAAGTAACTGGAAGAGAAGCAAAATAAGAAATAAGATGGTATACCTGAAGTTGGGGATTTTGGATGCCCTGGGGTTCAGGATGACATTTTTGGTAGTGTTGATACCGTAGAAGGGTAAAATGGATGCATGCCAGCAGAGGACAACTCAGTTCTACTGGACTGTTACAGTTGGCTTGAGGGACTTTCCAGGAGGATGGTTATAACAATTTGGAAAGTTCCTGGATACATGTCTGACAGTCCAGTACAGGGCTACATGCCACTGCTTCATGCCTTATTTATAATTCAGAAACTTCCCCTTGCTGATGAAAGCCCCATTGGGCACAGCATTCATTGTATTTATCTTTAATCCCAACCTGAAATAATGATGAGCTGTTCAGAGGCATGCTTGCACACCTACATGGTGCACAGTTCCCTGGTTATTTTTAATTTGGCTTATACAGAGTATGAGGTTGAGCTAGGCAAAACCTTCCAGTACTGCCTGATATATTGGGTGGGAGCATGCCTGTGCTTTGTGAGAAGTAAAGGATTAACAACTACAGTTTTAAAAGCTGTTGTTCTGAGAGACTAATTATCTGTACTTTTATTTAAACTAAACCTTAGCTGAATTTATTTAAAGTACTAAAATCAGCAGTTAGAAATTAGTTTTCAGAAGGTCTGTAGTATATTCAAGAGCTAGTGGTCTAGACAGCCACTTAAGCTGAGTGTAAGAAAGTTCTCATTGTGTTGCTATGTGTTTTGAATATATCTACTGTATAAGTAGATCTGTCATGTGGGAGGTTCATTTGACTATAAGAATTACAATTAACCCTTCTTGCACCTAGTCTTTTATTTGAATATAATTACTATTTGGTAGATTAGTATATTAACTCTGGCTTTAAGTTACATTGTATAACTATATGGAAAAATTTGTAATATCTGTATGTCAGTAATTACAAATTGGAATACAGGACCCTAAAAATCATTGACACCTAAGCCTTCTGCAAGATGAATGACATTCCTGATGCTTCTGTTGCAGATACTGGATGATGGAGGAGATCTTACTCACTGGATTTATAAAAAGTATCCCAACATGTTCAAGAAAATCAAGGGCATAGTTGAGGAGAGTGTTACTGGAGTCCATAGGTAAGATTTAACATAGTCATCCTTAGCTTAGATATATAATCTAGTAATCATATGTCTGTATAACACATTATGCTAAAAATTGGAGCCTGCTATGAGGTAAGAAGATCTGAGCCTGAACACTTTTTTTTAAGTAACGACACAAATTACAAACTTAAAATAGTGATGGGGCACAGATGGAGGAATAAGTGGGGTCCTCGTGATTTCTTGTCATTATAATGCAATGACTACTTGTTCTTTTGGGACAAATTAATTTGTTCAACAAATATTTATTGAGCTGTTACAATGTTTAATGTGCTAGAGGTCTAACAGTAGACAAACAGATACATTTTTCATGTTTCCTGTGGCCAGACTGCAGCTGTCTTGTAGAGAGAGCAGAATCTGAGCTGTTTTGGTAAGAGTCTTGGCAGGTCAGGTATTTAGAAAGTGTCTTCCACTTTTGACAAAATATTGGTTGAAAGGCGTACAGCTGAAACTGTAGCCAAAGGTGGTATTATGCTTCCAGAAAAATCTCAAGGAAAAGTACTGTAAGCAACAATTGTAGCTGTTGGATTGGGCTCTGAAGATGAGGGTGGAGATTCAAGCAGTTAGTGTGGAAGTTGGAGACAGAGTTCTTCTTCTAGAATACAGAGGCACCAAAGTAGTTCTAGATGAAAAGGATTATTTCTCATTTATAGATGGAGACAGTCTTGGAAAGTATGTATTTCCAAGAAATGGAAAGTCCTGGAAAGTATGTCTTTTGGAAAGATTGAAATCACTGTTGAAATGACATCACATGAAGTGGCTTATTCATAAAGTTCTGAAATATTTCATCATGTATATAATTTCTGTGCCTCCATTTTATAATAAATTGATGGTATCTAAACTGATTTAAAAAAAAAAAAAAGACCTGTGCCTTCACAGAGCTCATATACTGATAGACAGCAAGGATTTAGGGATCTGTTAAAAAATGAGTGTAATTCTTTGAATAAAATTGGAATCATTTCTGTTTTCTGTTACCCATAAAAAATTTAAAGTATGAAATAAATCTTTAGGCAAATAAATTCTAAATAAGCCACCATGACTGCTTTAGTGTATTATAATCTTCTTGAGTATACAAGATTATAGCCTATACCTTCAGATTCATAGAAAGGGATGATTTTTTTTTTTTAATGATTAGATATTTTTATTTATTTATGTGTGTCAGTGCCACAGTACACATGTGGAAATCAGAGAACAACTTGTAGGAATCATTTCTCTGTTTCTACCATGTGGGCTCTGCAGATAAAAACTCAAGTCATCAGGTTTGGCAACAGGTACCTCAGTAGGTAACTACTGAGCCACCTTGCCAGGCCAAGAGTGACTTTTTTTTTTTTTTCTCAAATCTTTTTGAGACAGGGTCGCCTTGTAGCCCCAGCTGTCCTGGAACTCACTGTGTAGACCAGGCTGGCCTTGAGCTCACAAGGAGATCCTCCTGCCTCTGCCTTCCAAGTGCTGAGATTAAAGGAGAGTAAAGGAATGTGCTACCACAACCAGCCCAGTGATGAATTTTTAATAAAACAAATCCTGTTCATTTTTAATGGACTCAGTTTAAAACTCATATATGATAGATATGCATATTTATGGTCTTAAATATTGAGATTATGAATTTGAGACTTGGAAAGTTAAGATTCATTTTTATTTTTATTTATGTATATATGTTTGTGTGAATGCACGTCACATGTGTGCAGTTACCTTTGGAGACCAGAAGAGAGTGTCGGATCCCTTGGAGTTGGAGTTGCAGGTGGTTGTGAACTACTTGGTGTGAATGTTGGGAACTGAACTCTGGTCCTTTACAAGAGAAGGAAGCTCTTAACTTCTGAGCCTTGCTTGTAACTGCTAAGCCATCTCTTTAGCCCCAAAATTACTTCTTTTATCACTAAAATGGGGCATAAAATTTATATGAATTTAAAATTTTACTTTTAAAGTCCTAAATTTTTTTAAGTCAAAGATTTTTTTTTTCCCTACATGATTTTTTTTTTTTTGGTCTTTTTGAGAGAGGGTCTCCTTGTAGCCCCAGCTGGCCTACAGCTCACTATGTAAACAAGGCTGGCCTTGAACTCACAGAGATCCACCTGCCTCTGCCTGCCAAGAGCTGGGATTACAGGCATGTAATCCCACACCCAGCTCCTACATGATTTTTTTAATGAGATCTTTATTGATAAGCTGTATAAAGCCTCTAGAAACACAGTTTCTATTTCTCAATACTGTCTAGAAGGGTGAAATTAGTCATGTCTTATGCTCTCATGCCCAGTCAATGTATTTCTGGGATCTGATATGAAACCAACAATAGATTGTAATGTCTCTTTACATTCTTCATCCCCAGGCTGTACCAACTGTCCAAAGCTGGGAAACTGTGTGTTCCAGCCATGAATGTCAATGACTCAGTCACTAAACAGAAATTTGATAACCTCTACTGTTGCCGTGAATCAATTCTTGATGGGTAATGTTTATTATCTTTGACATTAACTTGGGTTATTGAGTTTAGGTTCTAATTTTTCTTTGGTTTTGGTTATTTCTGGAACTGTTTCATATGTTTTCACCTTATCATGCCCAATATTTTATAACCCAGACTTATATTGCTATTACAAGAAAATCTCTTTCTCTTAAAGAAGACTTATCTCCTATTGATAAGCATAGTTCTTACTTTATGATCCTTTCAGAGTTATTAAAATAGTATAAAGATGATTTGGACCCTATTCCACGTCATGTGTCCTGGCTCTCATATATCTTAAAATTCTTATGTTGTAACTGTTACATAATTCCCTGGCCGTCTAGAAACTTGTGGTAAGCAAAAAATTAATTCCCAAAGGCATTTCTAGTTTTTCAGCTCTATAACAATTCCAAGTCTGACAAAATTCACTTTTTTTTTGGTCTTTTTGAGACAGAGTCTCCCTATAGCCCCAGCTGGCCTAGAACTCACTATGTAGACCAGGCTGACCTTGAACTCACAGAGATCTGCCTGCCTCTGCCTCCTGAGTGCTGGGATTAAAGGCATGCACCACCATGAACTTCAAAATCTACTTTTTTTTCCAGCCAGTTTTGTGTCTTATTGCAAACTGCAGCGACCTCAGGCCTGACCATGTACTTGTACAGTGGGTATAGCTGCTCCTTCTGCTGCTGCTTCTTGGTCTTCAGCTTCTCCTCATGTTTGGTGAACCAGCGGTGTATGGTTCTTGTCTTAGGCCACAGGTCCAGGGACTTGTACTTCTTGCCCTTGTAGAATTTCCTGAGGTTTTCTTTCTGAGTCTGGTTAATGACGGTGAGGACACAGGCAATAGATTTTTGGACAACTCGGATCTTAAAGAATTTGGACCACTTTAGCAACAGGTGGCTAGGACAGTTCCACCTTCAGATCCGCCTGCTGTTTCAGCAGCTCCTTCTACTCCTTGCCAGGAAGGTCCCAAGCCTTAATCTTGACCGTGGCTGCACTGCTCACAGCCATCACTGTCCGAGGGAAAGAGCCACTTTTAATATATACCAAGTACTGTGTTCTTCCAGTACTCAGCTCTGTTTCCATTCTTGTATTCTGACATTCCTTCATTGTTGCTAGGTAGACCCTTGGGTTTACAGTCAGCTTTCTGTTATAAGTTACAAATAAGTACCTGAGAAAATCAAGTTTTTAAAATAAGTGGTTGATTTTGGCTCAGAGTTTTAAAAGTTTCAGTCTATGGTTAGATGCCCATTGCTTTTGGTAGGGAGGGAGCATGGGGTGAAACAAAGTAGATCACTTCATGACTAGGACATGAAAAGAGAGTAAGAGGAAGGAGCTAGGACTCCTCATTCTTCAAGGGCATGCCCCCCAATTTCTGAAAGGCCTCCCACTAGACTCTACTTTAAAATATTTTATTTATTATTTTTATTTTATATGTATGAGTGTATTGCCTGCATTGTATGTAAGTGCACCCGTGTTGTGCAGTGCCTGTGGAGATCAGAAGAAGGTGTCAGATCCCCTGGAACTGGAGTTACAGATTGTTGTTAGCTGCCATGTGGATGCTGGGATTTGAACCTGGGACCTCTGCGAGAACAGTTAGTGCTGTTAACCTCTGACCCATCTCTCCAGCCCCTAGATTCTATCTCTTAAAGTTTTCATCACCTCCCATAGTACCAAGCTAGGGGTCAAGCCTTTATTAAATGAACCTTTTGGGGAATATTCTGGATCCAAATCATAGCCCCTAAGTAATTTTCTAAGGGAAACCATTAAAATGGCTTAGATATGCAAGTGGAATATTTCTATCACATATAGATTAATAGAAAAGTGAAGAGAGGTTCTGTGGGCCACATTCCTAACCAATCAGTTTGAGTAGTGACACCACGGGCGCTTGATCCAGAAAGACACCAGTTTAAATAGTGGTTCTATTATTTATTTATTAACTGTAGTTCCTTTGATGAGCTACTCAACCTCTGCATGTTTCCTCATTCTGTGAAACGTCAACTTTATGACCTGCTTCTTAGAGTTATTGTGGGGGTTAATTGAGATAAGTAAGTCGTTCAATGTTAGTTACCTTACTCTTAAAAAAAAAAAAAAAAAGTTTATTGGCTGGGCATGGTGGCCCACGCCTTTAGCCCCAGCACTTGGGAGACAGAGGCAGGCAGATCTCTGTGAGTTCAAGGCCAGCCTGATCTATATATCGAGTTCCAGGCTAGTCTGTCTCAAAAAGAACAAAATAGATAAATAAATAAATAAATAAATAAATAAATAAATAAATAGGGTTTCACAATGTAGGCCATGCTGGCCTAGAACTTGCTGTATAGCCCAGTCTGGCTTCTTTATTATAATCTGTTTAAGTTTTCTAAAGGACTACATGTACCACCATATCTAACACTTTGCCTGTCTTTCTAGAGCGCTCTGTAAAATAAGCTTTAGACTAAATTAGATCTTTGGGATGCTCTCTGCTTTGGATTTTTTTTTTTTTTTTTTTTTTTGAGACAGGGCCTCCCTATAGCCCCACCTGGCCTAGAACTCACTATATAGACCAGGCTGGCCTTGAACTCACAGAGATCTGCCTGCCTCTGCCTCCCGAGTGCTAGGACTAAAGGTATGCACCGCCATGCCTGCCTTGTTTTGGAATCTTTTTGATTTGATGGAATGTTCAATGCAAATTCTAATTCTTATTATTGTATTATTATAGAATCAATAGTAGTATCGGGTAGATTGAACATTTGAGTACATTCTTAGCATATAGGCTATCCCTATGTCCACATGTATTTTCAGTCTTTTTAATTCTCAGGTCTGTGATCTTCAAGTTGGACTATACCAACTTTACCAGGTTCAGTAAAAAATGCATTAAGGGCTGAGCGTGGTGGCGCACACCTTTAATCCCAGCACTCAGGAGGCAGAGGCAGGCGGATCTCTGTGAGTTCAAGGCCAGCCTGGTCTACATAGTGAGTTCCAGGCCAGCTGGGGCTACAAGGAGACCCTGTCTCAAAAAGACCAAAAAAAAAAAAAGCATTAAGGTGCCCTATACTAGAAAAATGGACAGAATCCCTCCAAACCGTAGTTTAGCTTTTTTTAAAGAAATATTCTTAAAGTTGGGAAGGACGGGTGACAGTGACAGAAGCAGTAGAACAAAAGTTCAAGTTACACAAAAAAGAAACGGGAAAACACCAGCTAGTCACCATAGACATACTCAGTGGTAAGAACTCCTTGGTACCTGCAGACAGTGAAAACTGCAATTGGGTCAAGGGCAGTTGTTCTCAGTGGAGCTGACAGCAAAGAGAGATGAAAGGATGGATAGGTAAACTGCTTCAGAGACAACTGTAGTAGGAGTTGGGCATGGTGGCGCACATCTGTAATCCAGCACTCAGGAGGCTGAGGAAGGAGGATGAATTCAAGTCCATTCCCTTCTACATAACAAGTTTGAGGCCAGCCTGTGCTACATGAGACCCTGTCTCAAAAACCAAAACTTCAAGGACAGGACATCCATATGAGAGGAATGGATTTAGCATCTATATGAGAGGAAGGTATTGATGATTAACCTTCTGTAGTTCTGTCCCCCCAAAAAATCCTTCCTGAATTGAGATCTTTTCTTTCCTTTATCCTTGAGGCTGATTTGAGCCCCTAAGATCATAGGAAAATCACTGCATAACCCATCCATGTGTGTAGCTGTTGTTTGCAGAGAAGCAGTGTAGATGAAGTTTCCATGCCACAATAGCCATTTTAGTCACAAAGAGAGAGTACCTTCCTTTGGGAAGAAATGAGAAAAAGCTCAAGGAAGGTGATCAAAGGAAAGAAGGCCCCAAAATAGAGACTCCTGATTCTCCTTGGCGTGCTGGCCACTGCAAGACCACTCTCCTAATCCATGACTTTCATATGTAGTAGTAGCCCAGCCAGAGTCACCTCTTCACTGAACAGAAAGCCCCACATTTAACTGGTATTCTGGTTTGTTTTCTTCATTGCTGTGACAAAACACTCTGACCAATACCAGCTTGGGGAGGAAAGGATTTATCAGCTTACATCTCCCAGGTCGCAGTTCATCAGGGAGCCCAAGGTAGGAACTCAGGGCAGGAACCTGGAGGCAGGAGCTGGAGCACAGGCCATACTGGCTTGCTCCCCTGGCCCCTGCCCAGGGGTGGCACTACCCACAGTGGGCTGGGCCCTCCCACATCAATCAAGAAAATACCCACAGACATGGCCACAGGCCAGTCCAATGAAGGGAATTCCCCAATTGAGGCTCCCTCAACCCAGGTGTGTCAAGTTGACACACT
>NW_008349073.1:1127230-1129050 GCF_000622305.1 Nannospalax galili | reverse complement strand
CAGCTCCATTCCACACCTACTGCTGTCCTTGGTGGTTGTCCCATGGTCCCGGCATCTCCAAAAAGCTGGGGTCTCCACTGCAACTGAGGCTACACCTTCACCAATGGCCTCTTCTTGCCTCTTGGGGTGCAAAGTCTCAGTTTCCCTCCAAGACCCTTTCAATCCTGGGGTCTTCGCTGCAACTGAAGCTGCACTTTCACCTATGGCCTTTCCTGGCCTCTCAGAGTGCCAAGCCTCAGCTGCTCTCTGTGACCCCTTCATGCTTTCAACACCAGAACCATGCAGGAGACTCTTACACATTACCAAGTCCTGCTTCCAGCTAGAAATAGAGGTGCAGATCCCCTCTGTGTTCTGACCCTGAGGAAATACCTCCCAAAAGACTCCACCACAGTGATGCTGGTCTCTTGTTACTTACAGCTGATTTTTCAGCCCCAGCTAACCAGCATCAATTGTCCCAGTAAAGCAAAGGTTTTGCTTCAGGTTCTGGTCTCTTCTTAATCACAGATGATTCTTCAGCCCCAGCCAACGAGAACCCAGATTCTCAATCCAAAACATCACAGGAACATCCCTGCTAGTCTCTGCTTCCCTTTGAAGCTTCACAAGCCAGGCCTTCATCGTCTACAGCTCTTTCAGCATAATTGTTCCAAGCTCCACAGCAACAAACTCTGAGCACGCAATGGCTTTTCCAGCCCAAAGTTCCAAACGCTTCCACAGTCCTCCCAAAAACACCAAGATCATGTCTGTCACAGAAATACCCCACTCCTGGTACCAATTTCTGGTGTGGTTTGTTGTCTTCATTGTTCTGACAAAATACTCTGACCACACCCTCAACCCAGGTGTGTCAAGTTGACACTAAAACTATCCAGCACAACTGGTATTAAATGAACTTCATTGGGGGTACATGCAGTTATATTAGTTCCTATAGGTAGAATTGCCACATCATCTTTAAAAAGTAGGATTCCTACTTTGTCTTTAGAACATTTATGGATTCTTCCCAATGGAAGGTGTAAACAGGTAGCTAAGTGAGTAGAGAGACAAATATTTTTAGGAACTGTGTATCTCAGAATAGTCTGGATTTTAACTGAAAACCTTCTTTTGCCTTGCCCAAGATCCCTAGAGAAAGTAGTCTCATTGTACCCAAAGAGAAGCCAGAAATCATTCCTACAAGTTTTTGAAACCATGGAAACAGTAAAGACCGGTTTCATAGAGAATTGGATACAAAGAGGTAGATAGTCTGAGAAGGAATCGACCCCAGAAAACTCCCTGCCTCTTAGAGGCAGCATCAGCTCACTTCAGTCTTCCCCACCTTGTTGTCCACTACTTTCCCTATTGAATTAATGTAGGACCAACTGACCATTTCAGTACCACTAAATGTATTATGTATCGTTAACTCTTTTACTGACTTTCTAAAACAATCTAGAGCAATGTTCCATTAAACTAGAACTTTGTTGTTTCCTAAATTAAAATTACTGTTTTTCTTATTTGTATCTTATCTTTGGTTCCCAAATATTACCTGTTAAAAATAGATATGTGGACATTGCTTTTCTGTTCACAGGCTACTTTGTAATCTACATCATCTTCCCTCTGCTCAACTCTCAAAAGCGGGAGATAAAAGGGTGGCAGAGAAGTGAGGGATGGGAAGGGACCCAAAACTCTCCCATAGATAGAACTGGTTGGATAGCAAGAAGAAAATATGTACTTTATTCAACCTTTCTTTCTGGTTATGAACAGTTTCTCTAAGACACAAACCAAGTTTTTTTCAAAATGAAAAAAATAAAAGTAACAATACCAAAACCATAAACCTTAGGGAGAAACAAAAC
>NW_008349073.1:1091820-1127055 GCF_000622305.1 Nannospalax galili | reverse complement strand
TCCTGATTTGAAGGTTTGTTTTTTGTTTTTTTTTCCTCCTAGACTTAAAAGGACGACAGACATGATGTTTGGTGGAAAGCAGGTGGTGGTCTGTGGCTATGGAGAGGTAAACCACTTCTTGGTGGTTTAAAATGCATTTTGATGAATGTTCTAGAATATTGCATGCATACAGTAAAGAGTCTATCATGCACCACTTTAGACAGGAGCGAATAGTTTTAGAGAGCTTTAGCTGAAGTACATTTCTCTCTCACTTTGTATTTTTGTTATTTTTCTCAAGTGTTCTAGCACTACTGTTTGTGATGTTCTTTTAGCTTGTGTTTTGATTATAAATCGTGAGTGTGGGTGTTCTTATGCATATGAATGTGCTAAGCAGGGGCCAGGGGTTTGTTTATGAACTACATTTACTTGTTTTTCTTGTTTTTTTCCCAGGCACGAATCTATTCAGCAAAATTACTTTTGGGGGGTAGAAAGGAAGCTTTGAAAACTGTTTTCTCACTTACTTTCTTTATTATGTGTGCTCTCTCCCTCTTTAGGTGGGGAAGGGGTGCTGTGCTGCTCTGAAGGCCATGGGCTCCATTGTGTATGTAACTGAGATTGACCCTATCTGTGCCCTGCAAGCCTGGTAAGCATGCAGAGGGAGAGCTGCACTTCTTTTATAGTGTCTAACATGCCACTCTGGAGCCTTCATACCATATCTTAAAGAGCCCAGATCCTGATGGAGGCTGCTATAACTCTAAGCTTCTTTCTTTCAAAGGTCAAGAAGCTCTGCTTAGAGAAAAGTGAAAAATGTATAATTCTTATGGAAATAGTAACAGGGAATACTTTGGTTCAGGGGACAAATATCCCATTAACTTTTCCATGTGTAATCCCTGCCTCTTTGAAAATAAATGATCAAATAATAAAAGAAAGGTTAGCAAGATGGTTCACCTGCTAATTTGAATTTGATCTCTGGAACCCATGTAAAGGTGGAAGGAGAGAACTGATTCCACAAAGTTGTCCTTTGACCTTCACTGGTGCAACATGGCATGCGTGCACCCCTACACATATACATATAACACACAATAATTTCTTTTAAAGGTTCAGGCCTGTAATCCTAGCACTTGTAAGACTGAGGCAAGAGGATTGTAAGTTCCGAGTCAGCCATGACTACAGAATGAGACCTTGTCTCAAAATTAACTAATTAGAGCTGGATGTGTTAGTATTTGGGTGCCTGAAGCAAGAGGACCACTACAAATTTGAAGCCAGCCTGGGCTGCAGAATGAGATCAAATTGTACTTGAAGATACAGCTTAGTGGTAGCGCGTGTACATAGCATACACAAGGCCTTGGATTCAATTCTCAACAGGAAAAAAGGGAGAGGGGGAAGTAAAATAGGCTGTATCAGAGACCTGATATAATACACTAAAAAGAAGACTTTGTGGTAGTCCTCCCAAAACTATATAAAAATCTCCCAAAACTGTAATAGTCCTTGCAAAACTATAAAAATCTAATCATAAGAAATTATCAGACAAATCCAACTTAAGGGTAAAACCTGCCAACTCAGGGGCTGGAGACATGGTTCATCGGTTAAGAACACTGGTTGTTCTTGCAGAAGACCCGGGTTCGAATCCCAGCACCCACATGGCAGCTAAAAACTGTCTGTAACTCCAGTTCCAGGGGATCCGGCAGCCTCTTTTTTCCGCCGTGGGCGCTGCACAACACGGATATTGGATCCCCTGGAACTGGAGTTACAGACAGTTGTTAGTTGCCATGTGGGTGCTGGGATTCAAACCCGGGTCTTCTGCAAGAACAACCAGGGTTCTTAACTGATGAGCCATCTCTCCAGCCCCAATAAATAAAATATTTTAAAAAATCTGCCAACTCTTGAGGGAAGTATAAGTGGGAATTTGTTTGCCTTATTCTTATAATCCTTTTTATTTTTGAGATTTTTTTTTAAATATTTTATTTTATTTTTATTTTATGTGTATGAGTGTATTGCCTGCATGTATGTGAGTGCACCCCTGTCATGCAATGCTGCGGAGGTCAGAAGAGGGCTTCTGGTTCCCCTGGAACTGGAGTTAAGAATGGTTCATAGCCGCCATGTGAGTGCTGGGAATCGAACCCAGGTCCTCTGCAAGAGCAGTCAGTGCTCTTAACCACTGAGCCATCTCTCCAGCCCCAAGATTTTATTTATAATTATGTATGTGTGTGTCTGCGTGGGGATATGTGCACCAGTGCAGGTACCTGCAGATGTCAGAAGAGGGTATCAGATCCCCTGCTGTGGGTGCTAGGAACTGAACTTGAGTCTTCTGTAAGAGCAAAATGTGCTTTTAACCACTGAGCCATCTCTCCAGCCCCTTAATTTTAAAATTCTTAAGGTTCAGATGTGGTGGTGGCACATGCCTTTAATCGTAGCACCCAGGAGGCAGAGGTAGGCGGATCTCTGTAAGATCAAGGTCAGCTTGGTTTACATAGCAAATTCCAGGCCAGCTGTGGCTATATGGAGACCATGTCTCAAAAAAAAATTCTTAAGGTCCAAATCCTTAAATTTAAAATTAAAAGTAGGGCCGGCGTGGTGGCGCACAGCTTTAATCCCAACTCTCAGGAGGCAGAGGCAGGCAGATCTTTGTGAGTTCAAGGCCAACCTGGTCTACATAGAGAGTTCCAGGCCAGTTGAGGCTACATGGAGAACCTGTCTCAAAAAGACCGAAAAAAAAAAGAATCTAGATCTTGGGCTAGAGAGATGACTCCATGGTTAAGAGCACTGGCTGCTCTTACAGAGTACCCAGATTCAAATCCCAGCAGCACCCACATGGCAGCTAACAATTGTCTATAACTCCAGTTTAGGGGATATCTGATGCCCTCCTCTGTTCTCTGCGGGCATTGCATGACACTTGAGTACACTTACATATATACACAGCATAAACTCTTACACATAAAATTTAAAAAAAAAGAATTTAGATCTTGTCCTAAGCTAGGTAGTCTTATTCTGAAATATTTTAAACAAGGAAATGACATGTTACAAATAAGAAAATAATTTTACAAAATGATTTTGAGAGATGTAAGCCTAGAATCAGTGAGATTGGAGCAAGCATTACTGCAGTAATCTAGTTAAGAAGTAGTAAGACCTAAATTTAGGAAAGCCAGCATATATAGAATAAGGGGACAGAGCCAGGCACAGGGGCACACACTTGTAATCCCAGCACTCAGGAGGCTGAGGTAGAAGGATTGCCTCAGTTTAAAGTCAATCTGTTCTACAAATTGAGTTGAGACCATGTCTTAAAACCACCAAGAGTGGTGGGATCAGGTGGGTGGAGGGGTAGCAAGAGACTTTTAAGGAATTAAGAAAACAGGATCAACCAGATTTGGTTACAATTTCAATTAGGAAGGAACAGTAGGCAAGGACATTCTAGCTTACTTGGCTCATATAGTTGCATAAATATTAATGCAACTGATCAAGATAGAAACTACAGAAGAAAAAGTCCATGAAGATATGGAAAAGGTAATTTATTTTCAAAGACAGTAAGTTTGGGATCTCTGAGGAAATATTCAATGGATTATTTGGCTATGAAGCTTCCAAGAGATGTAACTTAAAGATGCAAATTGAACCTTGCCTGGTGGTACACGCCTTTAATCCCAGCACTCAGGAAGCAGAGGCACACAGATCTCTGTGAGTTCAAGGCCAGCCTGGTCTACCTGGTGAGTTCCAGGCCAGCTGGAGCTGCAGGAAGATCCTGTCTCAAAAAGAATAAATAAATTAATTAATTAATTAATTAAATAAATAAGTAATAAATAATAAAAAGTGAGGGTGGAGATTAGGTCAGTGGTAGAGCTCTGCCTAGTATGCCCAAGGCCCGGGTTCTATTCCCAGCAATGGGGCAGATAAAAAGAAAGTGCCAGTGAGTCTTCTGTGAATGGTCATTTGCAGCCAAGAGCAGGCTCTATAAATGAGTATTGAAAGAATAGAGCAGTCTATTGAGGAATGCCACCAAGTACCAGTACTTACAACTTGACTGGTCAATAGCAATCTGTAAATGGAGAAAAAGCTGAGGAGATAGCTCAGTGGGGTATAATTGCCTATCATGCACGAGGCCCTATATACAATCCCCAGCACCACAGAAGGGGGAAGTTAAGTTTTAAGAAGGCAAATGTTTAATGTGGGAGAGAAATCAAGTACTATGAGAAAGGAAGAAAAAATTTTCTTTTTTTCTTCCAGGTGATCTTAGGAGAACAGTTTTAGTGGGATAGTAGATTCAGTGGCCAACTGTCATTTTCTAGAAATTCAATTGGGAATCTCATGGTGACACTTGCTTGGCTCCCTATTATCAGGAAGAAATAGTCCCAGTGATGTGAAGGAAGCTTTTATTTTATTTTTCTCCTGTATAAACTAACAAAATGGTTGGAAGTTTTCACTGATAAGAATAGTCCAAGCAATGGCTTGGTGGCACAAGCCTTTAGTCCCAGCACTCAGGAGGCGGAGGCAGAGACAGGCGGATCTCTGTGAGTTCGAGGCCAGCCTTCTACAAAGTGAGTTCCAGGCCAGGTGGGGCTATAGGGAGACCCTGTCTCAAAAAGACCAAAAAAAAAAAAAAAAGGCAAAAAATAAATAAATAAAACAATAGTCCAAGCCAGATGTGGTGACATATGCCTATAATCCCAGCACTTGGGAGGAAGAGGCTAGAGGATCATGAGTTTGAGGCCAACCTGGGGTACACAGCAGCAACACTGTGTCTTGAAAACAAAACAAAATAAACAGACCAAAAATCATTCCAGCTATCCCAAGAAGTGACATTGTACCTACTAAAGGAATTTGATGCCAGCTTTTAAAGAAAGGCTCTGCAGCTACCTGCTTAGTTTAATTGATCCTGCTTTATTTCTACAGTATGGATGGATTTCGACTAGTGAAATTAAATGAAGTCATCCGACAAGTGGACATTGTTATTACCTGTACAGGTATGATTGTGATGTATTAAATGGGGTAGTACTTGGGATGCTTTCATGGAGAAATAGAAGGTGATTGGAAATGTTCTGAATAACACCAAACTAGAATAGCCAGAGATAGGGGATGGGGGCAGGCATAGGAAAGAAATAACTCAATAAAGCATTTGCCTTATAAGCATGAGGATCTGAGTTTGATCCCCAGAACCTATGTAAAAAAGCCAGGTATAGTGGCATACGTTTATAATCCCAGCACTGGGGAGACAGAGACAGGAGAATCTGTGGCCTCACTGGCCAGCCAGCCTAGCTTAGTTGGTGAGCTCCAGGCCAGTGGAGGACACTCACCGATAAGGTGGGTGGCATTCCCGAGGATGATCTCCTGTGTGCACATGTACATGTGTTTACACACACGCACATGCACATGCACACACTCGCGCATCAGAAAGAACAGTCCAAGAAAACAGTCCTTCTCTTTCAGATTCTTCTTAACCTATTTAGAGTATGTAAATATGTCATTCCTATAGAAAAGGTTTCCTCCACCCTTTATTAAAGCTAGCATATCCTCACCTATCCTTAACTACCTAGGGAGAGAGCTAGAAATGAGATGCATCTGTAGAGGTTTATTTGGGAAACCAGATCTTAAATTACTACATATGATTGAGAAGTGTGTGCTAGTAATTTTTCCCAGAGCCTTAAGCATGCTAAATGTATGCTCTCCTGCTGGACTACACACCCAGCCCCTTCATTTTTTGCTTTACTTCCAAAAACAAAGATATAGCCAGGCGTGGTGGTGCACACCTTTAGTCCCAGCACTTGGAAGGCAGAAACAGGCAGATTTCTGTGAGTTTCAAGGCTAGCCTGGTCTACATAGAGAGTTCCAGGCCAGTTGGGGCTATAGGGAGACCCTGTCTCAAAAAGACCAAAATATAATAATAAATAATAATAATAATAATAATATTTTGTTCCATTACTGAGTTGTTTTTCAAACACCTTTTTATTTTTATTTTTTAATATTATCTTTATGAGTATGTATGTGTCTGGGTACATATAAGTGTACCTATGTCATGCAGTGCTCACAGAGGCCAGAAGAGTCCATCAGATCCCCTGGAACTGAAGTTACAGACAATTCTTAGCACTATGTGGGTCCTGGGAACCAAGCCCAGGTCCTCTGAAAGAACAGCCAGCCAGTGCTCTTAACTACTGAGCCATCTCTCCAACCCCTTAAGCACTTTCTTAGTGGTATCATATACAGCACAAAAAGTGTTAATCTATCGATGTATTTCAGTATGTCTCTTTTGGTGGATGGCTTAAGCTTAAGGTGTTATATCTAAGTAGACAATTCCCCAATCTGAGATCACAAAGATTTATGTTCTTCTAAGGTTTCCATACCCGCCCCCCCGCTTTTGATTTTCTTAAGATAGGGTTTCCCTGTAGCCTCAGCTAGCCTGGAACTTACTATATAGACCAGGCTGGCTTTGATGTCACACACATCCACCTGCCTCTGTCTCCTGAATGCTAGGATTAAAGATGTGGTCCTAAGGTGTTTTTGTTGTTGTTGTTGTTGTTGTTGTTATTGTTTTACTACTAAGAGTTTTAGAGTTTTTTGTTTTAGATTTAGGAATATGATTCAGGGGCTGGAGAATCAGCTCTACAGCTAAGAGCATTTGCTGCTGTTACAGAGGATCCAAGTTCCCAGCACTCACAGTTTCTATAATTCCGGTTCCAGGCAATCTTACTATCTCTTCTGCCCTCCACAGGCTCTGCACATACATGGCACACATACATACACTTAGACACACATACACATAAAATCAGTAAACTAATATATATATTTTAAAATATGATCTGGGGCTAGAAAGATGGCTCAGCAGTTAAAGAGTGTTGCTTGCTATTGCAGAGGACCCAGGTTCAGTTTCCAGCATCTACATGGCCGCTAACAACCATCTGTAACTCCAGTTCCAGGGGATCTGATGCCCACTTCTGGTCTTTGCAGGCATTGTATGACACAGGTGCACTTGCCTATATGCAGGCAAAATACTCACACACATAACATAAATTGTTTATGTTTTATTTTTTTATTTTATGTATATAAGTGTATTACCTGCATATTTGTAAGTGCCCCCATGTCATGCAATGCCTATGGTGCTCAGAAGAGGGCGTCAGATCCCCTGGAACCCAAGTTATGGATGGTTATAAGCTGCCATGTGGGTGCTGGGATTTGAACCCAGGTCCTCTGTAAGAGCAGCTAGTGTCTTAACTGCTGAGCCATCTCTCAAGCCCATAAATAAATGTTTAAAAATTCTAAAAAATAGTCCACTTAGAGTTAATTTTTACATAGTGTATGAAGTAGGGGGTTCATACCTACTTCATACAATATTATGAATTACCTATATTCTTTTATATAGGTATCTTCTGTTTTTAAGGTAACAAGAATGTGGTAACCAGAGAACACTTGGACCGTATGAAGAATAGCTGCATCGTTTGTAACATGGGACATTCCAACACGGAGATTGATGTGGTAAGATCATTAGTGATCATTACTGGGGACTTTTTAATTTTCCATTTTTTCTCTCCTTCCCAAGTAACAAACTGGAAGATGAAAGAATAGGGTTATTATTCATCCTGAACTGTCCGAGACTGTCCTAGAAGAGCTGTCCATATCTACTCACTCACTAGCCCTATGGCCTGTGCTTATGGACAAGATAAAGCTGCTGCTTCTCAGCTTAATCATTTGAAATGATTGTCATCTTCCACCCAACTTGATTATCCACCCATACTGTGTACTATTTATTTTCCCTTATGCTTAGGATTGAGAGCTGAATAAATTCAATGTGAGTCAGAATGGCAGTCAGAATTTGGGGGATGTTTGGTTTTACATAAAGATGAGATAAGTAGGCTGGTCCATGGAAACACTCAAGGGAGAGAGATCTGTGGGCTATGGTGAATACATTGCCTTAGAATGACTGTGTCTGTCAGATACTGCAGTTTCTTCTTTTCTCTCCCTCTTTCACTAGGCTAGGCCTCCTTAACATATTTTCCAAACTGTAATAATTGGATCTGTAGGTGTCACATTCACTCCTATGCCACGGTGTAGCAGCATGCACTCCTCAAACTTGGAAAATCTATCACTTTGGTTCTCTAATTTGATTATAGTCATCCAAACTCCTAATAATAAGTTGTCCAAGTAATAGTTAATAGAAGTGTTATTTATTTCTTTTCAGACTTACCAAAGTATCTCTCAGTATGACTTTGACTCTGGCTTTAAGTTTTTATGGCATTTTTATGGCACATCTGTCTTTCTCTCTGGGTAACTGGCTCAACCATAGCATGCTTTCATCTCCACTGAGGGCTGCTGTGATTGAGCTTCAGCATTGCCAGGTAAGGATCAGCTGACATATCAAGAGCCTTTTTGGATAATATCTATTTTATGTGGTTTCTCCTTTTAACCTTATGTCTATTATTCTGTCATTCAAAGCAGCTGGCTGGGGATGTAACTCAGTGTAGAGTGCTTGCCTCACATACATGAGGCTCCAGGCTTAATCCCCAGCACCACCAGCACCAGAAAGAAGGAAGAAAATAACTGGCAAAATAATCCTCAAAGCCAATGTCTTCTACCCTGGGGGTCTGAGTGCCATGGCTTCATTACTCTGTCTTTTCACTATAGTTTAGTTTGCTTGCAATTAATAATTTAGTTGTTTAATGTAGCTGATTCCTTTTGGGGGGCTAGTCCCTTAAGTTTCCCTTATTAGCTATGCTGCCCTTTTGCTAAATGATCAAAGACAGAGGAAGGAAGGAAGTTTTTCGTTCTAAAACCTCAGGAAACTGAAATAACTCCAGATACAATCATCTAACATCTGTATTTTTACTTTATCTCATTTCACCCCCTTGACTTCTCTGTGAGGAATATTCTTCATTCTGTGAAGAGTTGTTCTTACCTTCCTACTGGGAAGCTAAGACATTAAATAAACTGATAAGTCATATAATTGGTTCAAAATTAAATTTAAGCACAGAATTCAGGTGTTTTGACTACAAGTTCTAGTTTTGCTTTGTTTTAGTTTGTTTTTCATTATGGTATGCTTTCGCCACCTGACTGGTAGATTACGCTTAACTTCAGTGTGTGATAATAATCTCTCCTTCTGAGGCAGTTCAGACAGGAACAGTTCCTTAGGATAAATGCAGGAAAACCATTTACCTTCAGTTACAAATACCTTTGTGTGATTGCTGTATGTCACTTACAGTTTTAGATGCTTGGGAGTCAGTGAACAAAACAGATTCCTACCCTCATGGAGCTTATGTTAATGAGAAGAAAAATTAAACATAATGAGTAAGTAAAATTCACAGGACATTAGACAGTAAAAGCACCGTGGAAAAAAGAAAAAGCAAATTTTAGTAAAGGGAATTGAGTACTAGGTTGTATTTTTAAGT
The DNA here is from genome assembly GCF_000622305.1 of Nannospalax galili. Classification (NCBI taxonomy): domain Eukaryota; kingdom Metazoa; phylum Chordata; class Mammalia; order Rodentia; family Spalacidae; genus Nannospalax; species Nannospalax galili. The sequence continues at coordinate 1,117,714 of NW_008349073.1, read as the reverse complement.
AGAATAATCAAACTGAGCCTCATTAAGGTAATGTTTGAGCAGACTTGAAGGAATTGGCCAGGTAGATTTTTAGGTGAAGAGCGTTTTAAACAGAAGCAGCAGCTGATACACGTGTTCCAAGGCAGGAGCAAAACTGCTCTATTTGAGAAAGGACAGGAGGCCAGTAAACTCGGCAACAGTGAGCCCAACGCAGGAAGAATGGAAGATGAGGTCAGAATGGTAATAGGCCAGATCTCTTCTAGTCTAACTGCCCATGCTAAAACCTGATTATATTCTGAGAAAAACAGGGAACCATTGTAGGATTTACAATAATCTGACTTAGTTTTAATACAGCGGCTTTCATTTTAAAAGGATCATTCTGGATAGTGTGTAAAACTTGGTTTTACAGTCATTGTTAGGTAGACACCCCCGCCCCCCATATTTCCCATAGCAAGATCCAAGGGCCATCTCTCTTTTCTTTGAATTCTACTTGGCAGAAAGTACATGGATAAATTAAATGGTCCAGAAAGGGACTGCTCAGAGGGCTTTTGAAAATTTAAATTATCCGTATTTGATGGTGGTATCACAGGATGTGTAAAGTAAAATTTAAAATAATAGAAAACTCATCGCTCATGGCTGTAATCTCAGCACTCAGAAATCTGAGACAGAAGGATTGCTGTGAGCTCAATGGCAGCCTGGGTTATGTAGTAAAACCTATCTCAAAACAAACAAACAAACAAAAAAGGAAATAACAAACTCATCAATAATTGAAACCAAAGTGTTCGTTCACTTATAGCAAATACATCCTGAATACTGGCCCTGCTCTGTGCCAAATTTTAACTGAATGAAAAGACATTGACCATGAAGTTTATATTCTAGTGTGGGTGATAGATAATAGACAGTTATTGTCCATGTAATGTTGAATAAAAAATCAAGATGAGGATATTGAAGACACTGTTAATTGAAATGGTCAAGAAAGGTATCTTTGTGGATAACAATAGAAAAAAAAAAGCTGAATGAAATAAAAAGTCAAGTCATTTGAGCACTATATTCAGAGAGAATGGTAAAGCAGGGTAGCTCAGTGGTAGAATGCTTACACATGTGCATGGACCTGTGTTCAGTCTCAGCATTATAAAAAGAAAAAAATAATAATGGCAAATAAGAAGACCCTGAGGTAGAAATCTGCTTCAGTGTCTGAGGAACAGAGCCGTGGTGGGGCAGGTGAGATAGTTCAGCAGGTAAAGGCACTTGTGGCTGAGTCTGAAGATGATTTTGATCCCTGGACTCCACATAATAGGAGAGAACTGACTACTACAAGCTGTCCTCTGACCTCCACACACATGCCATAGCACAATCTTCTGACCTCCACATGCATTTGGTGGCACACACACACACACACACACACACACACACACACACACACAAGCAAATGTAATGTTTTTTTAAAAAAGAAAATATCGAATCTGTTGGTTAATGAGCTCCAGCAGCATTCTATATATGTCTCTCCTGTTAATAAAATGTCCATTTTGGCCAAGTAGACTGTAAGGCATAAAGATTATCAGGCAAAGTTGCCTTTGAGACTTGGGGTGAGTCCAACCTGAGGGTTTATTTCCTTTCCTTAGAGAATCAGGATATGGGCATACTGACAGTAACAGAATTTTTTATTGAGCTTTTGTAATTTCATACAACAGTTATTAATCAAATTTAGACCTCCTCCCCCACCAGACCTCATGTATTCCACCATGCATATTAAGTCCCATCCAATCAAGCATCTGTATCTAGATGTCCTTCCATGTAAATCCGTCTACTGGAGTCTAGTCAGCCCATCTAGAGATTGTATGTAAGGCATATTCTCCCTCTCCCAGTAGATTTCATCTAAGCACAAAAGAAATCACTGGACAGTTCTGAACAAATAGATAACAAATTGTAACTGACCTACGTTTTTAGAAAATGAGTCTAGTTTTGGCTGGGCATGATGGTGCATGCCTTTAATCCCAGTACTTGGGAGGCAGAGGCAGACGGATCTCTATGAGTTCAAGGCTAGCCTGGTCTACATAGTGAGTTCCAGGTCAGCTGGGGCTGCAGGGAGACCCTGTCTCAAAAAGAACAAAAACAAAACAAAACAAAAAAACAGTCTAGTTTTTGTATAAAGAAAAAACTTCTGGAGCTTGAGTAGGGATAGGGACAAGAGAAGGCTAAAGGCTTGATTAGATGGGTCAGCAGCAGAGGTGATAAGAAGTGATGTGACCAATGGGATTTGCCAAATTGATTAGATGCAGAGTATGAGGAGAGACAATTCTTTATAAATATACCTAGTGTCAGTATTTGGGAAAATTGTTTGGTAAATATTTATCCAGTTTTGTAATCAAAATTTAGAGTAGAGAGGGGAGATTCTGTATAAATCTACTTAATGTTACTTTGTGGGAGAATTATTTGGTAAATATTAATCCGGATAATTTCTGGGTTTTGTTTCTGCTTTTGAGTCAAGGTCTCATTATGTAGCCTTGGCTGGCCTAGAACTCACTACATAGATCAGACTGGCCTGAAACTCACAGAGATCTACCTGCCTCTACCTCCCACGTGCTGGGTTTAAAGGCATGTACCACCACACCCAGCTGTCCAAATAGTTTAAATCAAAATTTAGAGTAGTCCTAGTACTTGGGTGGTGTGAAGCAGAAGGATGGTGAGTTTGAGGTCTGCTTAGGCTACATAGCTCCAGGATAGCCTGGGCTTAGGTAGTAAGACCCTCTCTCACTGTCACCTTTCCCCCCAAATTAGAGTTTTTTCCCCTCTTTTAGTTAGAAATTTATGGTTTTATCTAACCTTGAGATGTTGCTTGCTTCATATTTTAGAAAGGAATAACTCATTGAAAATATTGGCCTTTTAGAAAGTTGCATTTTTTTTTCCTGAAAAATATTAATTCTGTGAATGCCTGGGGACCTGCTGTTGGTTATTTACTGGCCAGCTCTTTCTTTTACATAGTTCCTTTCTTACACAGGCCTATGTGATTATAAGTTTCACAGTTCAAGTGATTAAACCATTAAGTATACATACTTTCAAAGTTCTTTCCAGCCAAAGACTGATTCACCTGAGAATTGCTGTTGATTCTATGTTCTAAAGGACTGGAACCACAGTTGTGCTCCCTGGAAAAAAAAAAACAAAACCGATATGCACTGGTCAAAATCATAGAAGATTAGTTTGTACACGCACAATAAATTTACAGGAGCATGCGCCCCTAATTTGGGATAGTATTTACAGAAGCAATCCTTTTCCTGATAAATTGTTTAATAAGTGTAAATCCACAGCAAAGCCTTTTTTCTTTCTTTTTTGGTGTAGTGTTGCCAGGTGCTGAACCCAGGGATTTGTGCATGCAAAGCACATGTTCTACCACTGATCTGCATCACCAGCCCCAGGTGACTGAGATATTCTTATACTGACCATAGGGTAGGGAACACATCTCTCAGGGAGTTGACGGCCAAATAGACCTTCATAGTGAGGACACTGAAGCTCACTGGAGAGCGGAAGAGATAAATTAACCAAGTTTCTCTTTAGATCCCCTCAAGGTCTTTTGCCTGTATCATAGCCATTCCAGTGTGATAGTATGCTGTCTTTACTCACCATTGATCATTTTCTTATGTTCATAAAAGGTTGTCCTTTCCTTGATTCCACCATATCTTTCTTCCCAAGGAGTACTTCCTAAGACAGGAGACTCTCAATATCATGTCAGCTCTTTGTTCCCAGTCACCAAGATTGCTTTTCCTCTGGAAGATTAATGGTATGAAACACTAAAATTCTGAACTACTTAACATCCCATCTTAACATAAAATGCCTGTGTCACCAAGGAGTTGTATGTCTTGACTATTCCTGGGTGTTCCCTCCATGTAATATTTTCAGAGGTGAAATGATTTACTTTATATATCCTTAACTTTCACAAATGGTCTGCTTGCTTCAATTATTTTTAACTCTATTCATAGTGTTTACTTTTAATTTTTTCATTTGTGGTGCTGGGGATCAAATCAGGGTTTTACACATGCGAGGCAAGAGTGTTACTACTGAGCTACATACCAAGTCCCCATTATTATTATTGTCATTATTATTATTTCTTCCTCTTCATCTCTTCCTCCCCCTCTTCCTCTTCTTCCTCCTACTCTTCCTCTTCTATTTTTTTAAAGGGTTACATAAATCCATTGTGTGGAGCTGACTTACTTAGCCATTCTCTTGTTGGTTTATGTTTATTTGCTATCATAAATAATGCTAGATTGCACATTCTTTGTTCAGTTTTGCTTTTTTTTTTTTTTTCTTTAAAGACACAGTCTTACGTAGACAAGGCTGGCCTTGAACTCACTTTGTAGCTGAGGATGACCTTGAACTCCTGATTCTCCTGCCTTCACTTCCCAAGTGCTGGGATTACAAGCATGCACCACCACACCTGGCTTAGATTGAACATTTTTAGGCATTTACATTTCTGAACTTGAACAAATGTTTGTGTAAGAGTCTAAAAATGAAAAAAAAAAGTCTAAAAATGAAATTAATTGGTCAAAAATTAGGTATATATAAAGTTTGGATAGCTATTGTCTATTCACTCTCTAGAATGAGTGAATCAATTTATGAAACTTGATGTCTCAAATTTTTCTTGTTTCCAATATGCCTAATAAAATAGTGGTCCAAACTGTGAATATAGTTATGAATATATCAAAATATAATGGAACATCTTTTTTTACCATTGGATTGATATTTCCTCAGGGAAGGGGACCATGACTTTCTAAACATTAGTTGAACACCCACATTGTGTTTAGAGGGAACTAGGGGACTCAATAATGAAAATAAGATACTGTCTCTATCCAGAAAATGCACATTCTAGTAAGGAATTCAGTCTTCTCTGTATATGTATCCTTTACTACAATGCCTAGAATTATTATGTAACTAGAAATATTTTTCTTTATTTCTCTGAAGACTAATATTTGGCAGAACTTTTCAATTTAACCAAGTGAGTTGATGGGTAGTTTGGGAATATGAACTCACTTTCTGTTTTAGGCATTGCTTAGTGGAAAAAGGAAGAAGTAGTTTTAAGTCTGCACCCTGTGACTGTTATTTGATTGTTGCTGCTAATAAACTTAACTTTTTTCTTTTGTTCTCTGAATATACAATACACAGAAATGGAAAGAGGGTGAGCCATTGGGAGCTTTATCTACCACTAGCATTCCTTTAAAGGCTACCTCACATTTGCACTTAGGTCACAAAGCTTCTGTAACTTTAGGGTAAATCACCATTGTTGAGAGATGGAACCTGGTACACTGGGACATGAGGGAAGAGCCTTGGGCCCCAGCATGCTATGTTCAGGACATTCAGCCTTCTCCAGCTAATCCCACTTGGCTCTGATCTCTGTTTTTTCTGTGTCTTCAGCACTTATGTATTTAGTTTGCACTATATTAATCTGCACTCGTTTGCATGTTGCTTTGTATTTTCTTCTCACATATGTATTGTTTTGTGTCCCCAACCAAAATGTGAGCTTTTTGAAGGCAGAAACCATGCCTTTGGTTTCTTTTGTATTTCCCATAGCACCTTTTACTGTGCTCAGCAGAGAGTGGGCGTACAGTATATGTTGTGGAATGACATCCTGAGTGATCCCTCCCTGGCTGGGCCTAAGATTAAATTCCCTGAAATGGAACAGTCCTAACCAACCCAGGACAGGTATTCTCCATCTGGCATGTTGGTTGCTCCTTTCGACTTACTGTTTGAAATGGCTCCTTCAACATCTTTCTGTCCCCAGCATGTGGGACTTGCCATGGCTAATGAAGTTCTTGTTGTATGTGTTCCAGGCAAGTCTGCGGACACCAGAATTGACCTGGGAGCGAGTGAGATCCCAAGTTGACCATGTGATATGGCCTGATGGCAAGAGGATAGTTCTGCTGGCAGAGGTAAGACAAGCTGACAAAGAGCTACTCTCAGTTGACAGGAGGGACTGCAGCTCCCAGTTCCCTCCTCTTCCTGCTCCCTTATTCTTGAAACTCCTCTTAAGTACAAGTTTAACTACTTTACCAATGGATTTTGCTTCTCATTGTGAAAGGTCTTTTCATTCAGCAATTAAGAAACTATTTTGGTTCCTCACTTTTTTCCAATTATCCTGTCTATCCCTGTCATTCTCCAGATTGAGTCAGATAATGACTATTACTGTGGAAGGAATTAACAGATAGAACCAGAGCCACTTTGAGTGATGCTTACAAAGAGATAATGTCATTTGTGGGATGGTTTAATCAGTAAGCAAAGTAGGTATTCCTGACTGTAATTCAAACTTAGGCAAGCTCTAGGAAAGTGATGTCTTTTGTTGATAGAGTCCCTGTATTTTATTGTCTTCTGATTTGATGAATTGAGCCAGATGTGTAGTAGGTACCCAACTTATTTGGTTAATTGGTTGCTTGGTGGATATTTTCCTATCCTGCTTTATCTAGCTCACACTTATTCCTTTGTTTTCCCCCCAGGGCTAGGAATTGAATTTAAGGCCTCACACATGCTAGGCAGATGCTCTATCACTGAGATGTATTCACAGCCCCCAACTTTTAAAACAATTTTAAATTAATTGAGGGGGGTGCATACATGTAGAGGTCAGAGAGCAGCTTTCAGGAGTTAGTTCTTTCTTTCCACCACATGGGTCCTAGGGATCAAACTCAGGTCATCAGGCTTAGTGCCAGGCACCTTTATCCACTGAGCCATCTCACTCACCCTCACACTTAACTCTTGACTTTCATTCCATGTAGCCTTCTATGCCATTTCCTGACCATTTTTCCTGTCTTGAAGGCTCCTCTGCCACAGTCCAGGATTATTGACTTCTATGATGGTGCGTCCTGTTCTTACCATGAAGCTTTTTCTTCAGGAAAAGAATAAAAATAACAAGGGGGATAATAAGACTTTTCCTGGGTTTCAATTTCCAGTCAGTTTTCTTTTATTTCTTAGAGATTGAGTATGAAAATACAAACAATATCCTGACCGGGCGTGGTAGCGCACGCCTTTAATCCCAGCACTTGGGAGGCAGAGGCAGGCGGATCTCTGTGAGTTCAAGGCCAGCCTGGTCTACATAGTTCTAGGACAGCTGGGACTACAGAGAGACCCTGTCTCAAAAAGACCAAAAAAAAAAAAAACAATATCCTGTCTTTATATGGGGGCCCATAAAACTAAGGTACTATTCCTTTTAAATACACACACACACACACACACACACACACCTATCTAGAAATGCTTTAGGACATCTCTAGGAAGGCATGTGTATGGTGAAGGGACGAGCAGGTTGTTAAAGGTGTATTAATAGCCTTGACGTCAGCCACTGTCTGGCAATGTTTCTAAATTGCCCTTGGGAGGGGCCCACTTAGCAATTCTGGCGACAGAAGCAGGCACCAAAGGTGTTTGAGGCTATATAGCTGAACAAAAACAGTAGTCAGGCTTCCTAGGAAACAGAGAAGGAAAGGACAGCATGGGGCAGACAAGTTTTAGCTCTTTTACTTATCTGTACCATCCACTCAAAATTCAAAGCTGCTTGCCTTTGAATCAGAAGAAACAAACTGAGGAAGAAGCACAAAAAATCCTCTCAGCTTCCTAAGTCCATAGGTGTTTCTCCTCCCAGCCTGAAGAGATTTCCTAGACTTGACTAGATTCTTTTCTAAGATAATCAAGGGAAAGACAACTTCAGAAGAAGGATATTTTGCTATAGAGAATGGGAAAATTCAAGAGAAATATAAGCCTTAGCATAATCTTCAGTGTCAAATGACTTTTCCTTTTTGTATAATTCTAGAAATTGTTAGGTAGCACCTTCATCAAATTTTCCAGAATTTTCAGTGTTTTCCTTAAGATGTCAGTTCCAAAGAAGGACTTACAAATATTCAAAAGATAAACAGAAAAATTGTTCAGCATCACTAATCATCAGGAAAATGGAAGTTAAAGCCACAATGAGTTAATACCTCATTCCTGTAAGGATGGTCATTATCAAATACATGCCTTTAGTTCCAGCACTTGAGACGCAGAGGCAGGTGGATCTCTGTGAGTTCAAGGCCAGCCTGGTCTACATACTGAGTTCCAGAAGACCAAAAAAAAAAAAAAGATAATAAATACTGGCAAAGATTTAGAGAAAAAAGAAAGAGAACCTTTGCTTATGGTTGATAGGAATGTAAATTAGTACAGCCATTATGAAAAACAGTATGGAACTTCTCAAAAAAACTTAAAAACAGGACTACTATACTACTATTTGATCCAACAGTCTTACTCCTCTGTATATTCAGTATGTCAAAGAAATAGCTGCACTCCCTTTTTCATTGCAGTGCTATACATGTTAATGAAGAAGTAGAAACAGCTGAAGTTCTGTCAGCTGATGAATATATAAAAAAGAAATGTACATACACACAATGGGTACTAGTCTACTGAAAAATAAACTCCTGCCATTTGTTAATGTGAAGTGATGTTAAGAGAAATAAGCCAGTCACAGAAAGACAAACACTACATAGTCTCAATGTGAGTGCTGGGAACCAAACCCCATCCTCTACAAGAGCAATCAGTGCTCTTAATCACTGAGCTATCTCTCTAGCCCCAAAATAAATAAATCTTTTAAATTAACATTGAAAAGGATAAATATCAGTTAATTCCTGTTTTTTGAACACCTGCTTTTTGCCCAACAATCTTAGTTGAGAAGGGATTGGAAGTTGGCAGTCATACACTCCTCCTACACTCAAAGGCCAGCAACTGTCCTAACACCTGTTCATCTTCACTTCTAATCACTAGGGTCGTCTGCTGAACCTAAGCTGCTCCACAGTGCCTACATTTGTGCTCTCTATCACAGCTACTACTCAGGTAAGCTCTCTGAACATCAGGGGCTGCAGAAGGCCTTCAGACAAGCCGGGTTTCTCTTGATGGAGTGGTATCAACATACATGTTTCTGCTTTTTTAGGCTCTTGCCTTGATAGAGCTTTACAATGCTCCTGAGGGTCGCTATAAACAAGATGTCTACCTGTTGCCCAAGAAAATGGGTAAGCTGTTCTTCCTTCCCCATTCTTACCAAAAGTAGCTTATTGGCAGAAGATAAAGGTTGGAGGCATTCACTTCCTATGCAAAAAAAGAACATATATCTTTATCTTATGAAGTAAGAGCTAGAAATCCAGATTCTATTCCAAGTTGGTTTACACTGTTTTCCATATAGTTCTAGTGAGCTTCTTGCATTTTGCTGTGAGTTAGCTTTCCTGCTTGAGAATTTTTTATTATACTGCATTGTACTGCATTTTATTTATTGTGAGACAGGGTCTCACAATGTAACCAAGGCTTGTCTCGAACTCATTCCCATTTCCTGTCTAGGATTACTGCATGTGCCACCATGCTTGGTCTACCTGAGAATTTTAAAGATTTTTCTCTAAAAGTGTCTCATATGCAAAAATCTCAAAGGCAGAGGGAAAATACCCCCAAAGAGAGGAATAGGCTCTGACCTGGTGACATCTGGCTTATTATGGTTCTAGAATGCTAAATAGCCCTTCTTTTATAGGACACAGGTTCTTGTTTAATTGTGTGGGTGATTGGTATAAGAGAAACATTAAACTGTTTTAACTTTTTAAAGAGCCTTCCAGAAGCACCTAAATGATACATTGTGTTTATAAACTCAGGGAATAACTCAGCTTTAGGTTTTGTTTCGGCACCCATACAAGTTGCTATATTTTCCCTTTAATAGACGATTTAAAAGAATATAAAGTAAATGGAGCAGTTTGTATTCTGTGTAGATATATAATAAAGCTGGAAGTACAGATATGTAGGAAATAACATAAAATGATGAATATGTGCAGTATATTCAGATAATAGAATATAAACAGAAACAAGAAGTAAAATTACTAAAAACAAAGCACTCCATTTACTGTCCTTTTTAGTTAATTTTTTTCTCAATTCCCATAGGCATTAATTTTTCTGGAATGATCCAACATATAGAGCTCAAGGTAAAACTAAAGGTAGAGCTTCCTTTTTTCTCTCTCTCTTTTTTTTTTTAACAGGATCTCACTGTGTAGCTCTGCACCTCACTATGTAGAACAAGTTGGCCTTGACCTAAAAGAGATCCTCCTGCCTCTGCCTCCCAAGTGCTGGGACTAAAGGCCTGTACCATCATACCCAGCTAAGCTTCACATTTCTTTAGTCCCCATTGTTTCTCTAGACTGCAAGGACTATTGCTTTTTTCATCTCTTTTCTGAGGAGAAAGATTCAAGGCTGAAAGAGTTACTGGAAGAGCTGGGTGTGGTGGTGCACGCCTTTAGTCCCAGCTCTTGGGAGGCAGAGGTAAGCAGACCTCTGAGTTCGAGGCCAGCCTGGTCTACACAGTGAGTTCCAGGCCAGCTGGGGCTACAGGGAGACCCTGTCTCAAAAAGACCCCCCAAAAAAAAGAAAAAAAGGAAAAAAGAGTTAAACTTGATAAGGCAATCAATCATTCCTTAGAATTGAGGGCCCATGAACAAAAGTTAAGCATTTTTCAATCAGCTCCAGGAATTAGAACATGTCTTCCACCTTTTTATTAAGGCCTAGCTTCAGAGCAGCTAGGAGGTATGAATGCTTATCTCATGGCTTCTGTGGTCTGTTCCAGATGAGTATGTGGCGAGCCTACACCTGCCCACCTTTGATGCCCACCTGACAGAGCTGACAGATGAACAGGCCAAGTATCTGGGACTCAACAAGAATGGGCCTTTCAAGCCTAATTACTACAGGTGCCTTGGGCTCCCCAGAAATCAGAGCAGCCTGGGTAGTGAAGAACTTCCTGCACTACAGCTGCTCTTTATATCCCCCACCTGAGTACATTTACATGCACTCAGAAAAATAAGCACATTGGTCCCTGGCGCTGAAATACCCTTTAAGATCTTTTGCAAGCACTATTAGCCCCCGTCCCCCAGATACTGGCCTTTTAAAAATTATATTTTTATGCATTTTGTGTGTGTGTATGTGTATGGAGTTGGGAGTATGTGTTGTACATGTGAACGTAAGAGGACACCTGCAGGAGTCAGATGTCCTCATCCACCATTTGGGGGCTCTAGAAAAGCCCCTGCCTCTATTATACCTTTAGGCAGGCTCTTCATGTTCCAGCACCATAGCAGATGGCATCAGTCTTATCTTTCTTTTTCCCTCCAGGTATTAAATTCCTGTAACTCAAGCCAGAAGACATTTTAAGGAATAGAACCAAGCCCTTTCTCTACTGCTATCCAAGGAAGAACCCAGCAAGCTGCTTCTCCAATCAGAGCTGCCCGCCGTGCTCACCCTATGTGTTAGGTTATTTATTTATTAAAATCTAGAATCCTATGCTTGTAGCCTTGGCCCAGAGCGTGGTTACTACTCCGGGGGCCATGAGAGCCACAGAGGACAGACTGAGGAAGGCAAGAAATGGGGTAACCGTTTCTAGTGCATCATTCACATCATTGCCCGTTGACAGAATCCTCAGCAATAGCCATTTTTCTTTCCAGGCTCAGGAGTTAGTTCAGGGATGCCAGGCTCCTTGTTCCTTAGGGTTTTCTGGAATAAATTTTCAGCAGCTGCCTTTCTCTAAGCTTTGGTCCTTTCCCAGGTGAGGCCTTTTGGAAGCCACTGAATTAACATGTCCTGGATTCCCTGCCTTGATAGTTGCTGCCACTGCCTTCTTTATAAAAAAGCTAATGAGATATGGGTGTTAAAGTCTTGCAAGCTGCACCAAGAACTCAGCTGTGCCTGTGTCTGTGCCTACTGGAATCTCTTTCCTTACCCAGAACTCCTTTCTTCTCCTTGAATACTTTCTTCTCCATTTTAATGCTTTCTGGTTCCAAGAGGGGTGTGCCTCTATGATCTTAATAGCACTGATGTTTGTTAGGCATTTGTTTTGCCAACTTTCTGACCCCACCAAACTCTGCTCAGAAGGAGGGGGCCAGCTCCACTGGGACCCATAGTTTTGCTTCCTTGTCATTTAGCTGAACAGTTTCCTAGAAAGCCCCCACTAGAAGTGGCACTGTCTCAGAGAAAGAGGGCTTGTTGTGGACTGCTGCTTCCTGACTTCCTGTTACTGCCTGAATGACTTCTGAAACTGAGTTGAAAAAGACATACTTTGCTAGAGACTGGAAATATAAGACTTTGGAAATGGGACACAGCTTGACACCCTAAAGAAGCAAGTACATTTGTTTGCCAGGGAATGCTTTGCAGCTTGGCTGTCTGAAGAAGAAAGGAATGACACTGTAAACTGTCTTCAGATGATCAAAACTAGTTTGTTTGAGGGCTGGGGATGTACCTCAGTTGGTAAAGCACTTGCCTGGCATTCACAAGGCCCTGGGCTCAATTGCTAGGTACTGGAGAGGGGGGTGGTGGGGAGCTAGTTTGAACCTCACCACACATTCATTCCTTTGGCTCTTGCCATTGGTGAAAGTGAGATCTGGTCTGATCTGTCTGTCATCTTTCCTCTCTGCTACCATGTCTTTATGATCCAGCCCTTTCCATTTAAGGATTCTGTTTCAGAGATGGTTTCTTAAGTAACTAAGCATTATAAAATAATTAGTAATGTGAGCAGTGTGAAATTTTATGTTCCACCCAAGAATTGGATTTCCTTTGGAAACTGACCTACTGGTTTCAAGGTTCCATTCGATTGGTTCCAAGAGTTAAAACTTGGAGTGACCCTAGGAATCTCCAGTTGAATGAATCCTTCTCATAGTCCATCCTGTGTAGCAGTCTCACATTTGTTCCCCATGTTTTTCATAGGCTTCAAAGTCTCAAGACCAAGATCACTCAAGGAAACAGCAGACCAAAATAACTAAAACCTTTCTATCCTCCCCTAGCTCCAAACTCTCCAGTTTCCCTTGATCTTCATGTATACTCTTTACACTAGTCTGGAAGTGTCTTTACTTTTGAAGATAAGGAGTAGAACTTGGGTAAGTGGATAGTTGCCTCTTTAAACACTATACAGGCTCAGAGGCCATAAATATGGAGTTATATTTTGTTTTTATAAGGAAGACCATAAATGCTGAAAATTCCACTAGGCTGCTCAGTTCTTATCCTGACTCATTTTGGCTTTTGTATTAGTGGATAATTGTATTACTTTCACCACCACCTCTTTTTTGTTTGTTTTGTTTTGTTCTGGTGTGTGTTTGTTTGTTTTTAAGACAGAGTCTCACTCTGTAGCCCAGGCTGGCCTCAAACTCATGGCAGTCTTCCTGCCTCAGTCTCCTAAGTCATGTGCTACCATGCCTGGCTGAGTCTTAATTGGATCTCTTTAGAAAAGTTTCAGATCTTTGTACCACATCTTATGTCCAGAGCAGATTCCATTAGGCAGGCATCTGGACTCTAATCTGTTACATTCTTGGGCCAAAAATCACAACCTGCTGATTTGTAAGCAAAGCATTGTTCACTACAAAGCTTACTGTGTACTGGTAAGTACAGAGTATAATATTCTGCCTCACTGTAGTGAAGAGACCCATTCCAAACAGAAAAGGAGCCATGTGGATTTCTAAGTTGCACTGTGCTTGCCCATGGTGAAGTATTTGCCTATGAGTTGCAGGTGACCTCTATTCCCTTCTCTCTGGAGACATTGTCATCAGTCATTAAGAAAGAGCCCATGGCGGGGGAGGGGGTAGCTGGAGAGATGGCTTAGCAGTTAAGAACACTGACTGTTCTTGCAGAAGAGACTGGGTTCAAATCCCAGCACCCAAATGGCAGCTAACAACTGTCCGTAACTCCAGTTCCAGGGGATCTTCTGTCCTCTGTGGGCATTGCACGACACGGGTGTGCTCACATACATGCAGGCAATACACGCATACACATAAAATAAAAATAATAAATATAAAAAAAAGAGTCCATGGATGGGGGTTGTAGCTCAGTAGTAGAGCACTCAATTAGCATGCACCAAGCCTTCTGCTAAATCCCAGTATGGGGGTCAGGGTGGAAAGAGAGAGAGAAGTTGGCCCAGGACTCCTATTTAGGTTCTCTTCTAATGTTAGACCCAAATTACTGTTCCCTCTAACCTTGAAATCAGAGCAAATATCTTCTTTACTACAAACCCTCTCCTTAGATACATCCTAACTATCAGGAAGCAAGAGAAAGGCTGATTATCTCTCTGTATGTGGCCCTGGCCTGTGGGAATATGTTTCATTTATCTACAATGAATTTATGTAGTTTCAAGGTCTTTTCACCTTCTTAGTGGAAATATTTTCATTTTTCTTATTAAATAAAATGCCTCCACTTTCCCTCTGCCATCCTACATCCCCATTCTACCCTCCCATATGAGCACGGCTCCCTATAACCACACACTCCTGCAAAGCTTTTTTTTGCTGCTTGTCTTTTCTCTGAACAGATCTGAAATTGCTGCTCCTGTGGTTTTCTCACGATTAACTTTGTCATGGTTTGAAAAAATGAAAAAAAAAAAAAACAATGCATTGTTGCATTAAGCTTTTTTAATAAAGGAAGATTATGGAAAGAAAATAGGCAACACCAGCAAATTATATGTTGACAAGTCCTAAACTATATAAATATATCTATCATAATAATCATCTAGGTCTCACTGTCATTTTACTGAAAGGAACAGAACCTCTAAGGATCACCAGTTCTGAGAAGCTCTTAGAAATCTTTATGTCTAAGCGATTGTATTAGATCAGCAATAATGACTATGTAATCTCAAAAGACAAATAAAATATTCTTAAAATGGATTCTTGTCCTGAGAATTTTGCTTGCTTCTGTGAACTAGGAATTCAGAACTGAGAGGTCTCTTGACGACAAACTACCAGCCACAGGATGAAGATGTGAAAAGCTGCTGCAGTCGCCTATAGGCACGTTTGAGTAACCATTACCCTGAGACTTGTTTCATGCTAGGACACTCCATTAATAAATACCATGCCACTCCCCCTCCACCCCACTTGACACACACCCTGGCTCTGTGTTAAAGGAGCATACCTTTTTGGAAACACTACCTTGGAGAGTTGAAGAATATGATATTAAGATTTAAAAAGCGAAAACTCCTATTTTTGAGGTCCCTCAAAGGACCCTGACACTGGAACCTGATAGGATCTAGTCAAAAGGAAGGAAAGAAATGATTCAGGTAGAGGTTTGTCTCTAAATAACTAGAAGGTGAATCCAGTTGCCTGTTCTTTTGCAACCATTGGTATGGCAGCCATTTTGGAGTAACTTGGTAGTAGAGATTTCAAGTAACTAAATTTAAAATACTCATCAATGAGAACATCTCAGCAAAAGAGACATATAGATCAGCCCTGAGGTACACTTACAGGTGCCTCTGTGGTCAGTGGTGATTGTGTTGGTGATTGTCATTCCCTTATGAATAAATAAGCTAAATGGCCTATAGTGTCAAGTTCTTGGTTAATCTTAGTTGTTACTTCATTTTTTTCCAGGCACTTTCCTCTATGACAAGTTCTAAACATCTGGGTCTATCATGACCAGACAGCCCACTAGGGTATGAAAAAGATCATAATTCAAGTTTCTTCCACTGCTGTTTCTCAATCCCCACAGCACCAAATCTTCAAATCCCTTCTCTGAAAATAAAGCCAGATGGAGCTCTAGGTCCACCATTTGGCTTTAGATAGAAGCCAGAGGGAGATGTGAGTGCTGTTCTCTACCTGACTCCTAGTACATCAGTCTCTGCCCTTTGCCGTAGGGGGTAGGCAGAAAGAGGAAGAGAACCTCAAAACTAGCTACCCAGGGGGTTTCTGTCACTGGTGGGTATACTCCTGGCTGGCTGGGCTCACAAGAGGTTAATTTCTGAGGCTGTCAAATCCTAGAGCTCTGCTTTAGAAGTACTGAGAAAGTAGATAATGAACTTTTCTTAGTAAGAAACCCAATGGGCTGAGAGAGTGCTATGGCAAGTATGTCACACTAAAGCAGTAATGTGTTAGGCATGGGCTGTGAATGTTAATGTAGAGTATAAATTTTTAAGAGTTAACACATTATACCCTTTTAAAAAAAAAAAAAGCCCAAATCGAGTGGTTTATGCCTTGAGCCAAAGATTTTTTTAGATATTCACATTAGCTCATTTTCATAAGCCAAGGTATCTCAAAAGGAGATTTTGCTCTCCAGGGGGCATTTTGTAATATCTGAAATAGTTTCGGTTGTTCCAACTAAGGAAAGACTACCACTGGCATCTTTCAGAAGAGGCCAATGTTCTAATAAATATCCTAAAATGTTTGAGATAATCCCCCATAATAATTTTTCCACCCAAAATGCCAATAGCACAGAGATTGTAAAACTACGTTAAACATAAATGTCGGGGCTGGAGAGATAGCTCAGAGATTAAGAGACTGCTTTTGCAAAGGACCCAAGTTTAACTCCCAGCACCCACATGGCGGCTACCAGCCATCCTTAACTTCAGTTTCAGGGTAATCCGATGCCCTCTTTCTGGACCTCTGCGGCATTGCAGGACACAGGTGCAATAACATACATGCAGACAATACACTCATGCACACAAAATAGAAACATAAGAAATGTGGAATACAGAAGTTAATGAAGAAATAGGTGTAGTGGTGCACACCTGTAATCCCTGCCACTCGGAAGATGAGGTAGGAAGATCAGGAGTTCAAGGTCATTCTCAGCTGCATAGTGAGTAAACCAGCCTAAGCTACAGCAGACCCTGCCTCAAAAAGCAAAATAGTGAAACTTGGCCCTCCCATGGAGCTTATATCAGCATTGGAGTAGGTACAGGAATGGAAGAGGAATGGCAAGATTGGCTGGGGACCAGGGAGAGAAAAGTACCAGAAATTTCCAAGGAATGCTTTCTCTCAAATCTGTCTTGATCTGTCACCTACCAACTAACCAAAGGGTGAGAGAGAAAGAGATGGTAAGAAAGAGATGGAGTTAAGCTGGATGTGCTGTCTCATGCCTGTAATCCCAATACTCAGGAAAGCTGGGGCAGGATGACCGTGAGTTGGAAGTCAGCCTAGGCTACAATGTGAGACCATGTCAAAAAAAAAAAAAAAAAGAATTGTCCCTAACATATGGGAAAAGAGGAATAATTCCATTTTAGGGGAGAATAGAAATATCAAGATTTTGGATCCCAAAAAAGCTGGTTTGACACCAATATGCCTGAATGGAGTGAGGAGGGTAAAAAAAAAAAAAAAATCTTTCTAGAGAAGGGATGATAACTAGACTCTTAAAGATGGACACTAGTTAACCAAGAGAACAAAAGTTTCCTCCAAAGAATAGCTTACTCACAACTTTGAGGTAAGACTATGGTGCTTTGGGATTTACAAGTTCTCCACACATTCGAGTTTCCTCTTTGTGAAAGTAACTTGTTAGAGAAAGTGTGATACCTGGAAAATGTTAGGGTTCAGATAGCCCCACCCCCTCACCAACAGGGCCTCATGGACCTCGCAAGCCCCTGAGAAAAGGGAACCCAGTTAATGAGCGCCCCGTTTGGCCAACACAGCAGGCTTCCCCTTTTATCTCTAAAGGGGGCAGGTTTTACAAGTCCCACTTTCTGGCTCCCCCCCAATTTAAAAGAAAAAAATCTTCCCGCCTTCTGCACCCTCCAGAAGCCTCCCCTATAAAAGACCCCAGCTCACGACCCGAGGGCAGACATTTTCCATACCCAGAAGGGAGTCTGTCCCATGTGTTCCTTTGCTAATAAACTCTATCCAGCTGGAGTTTTATCTGTGTCCTGGTGCTTTCTGCTGATCAACCAGATTCATCCATCGCCTACTTGACCTATCAGAAAACACCTAATCTGATGCCTGACACAACACCCAATTGAAAGATCCATCCACCCTCTTCCTAAAGCGATTGAATTGTGGACAGCGATTTGATCTTTCCGATTCCCTTCAACCTGCCTGTTTAGGGCTTCCATTGCCAAGCCAGAACTGCCAATATATTTATTTTGCAGGTTGGTTTTTAGATAAATTCAGAAGGGCAGAACCCACATCCTCCATCCAACTGCTCTAGTTGCCCTGAGCCCTTAGGGAATCATAAAATTTTAATTTAAATTTATGACATTTATTTATTTGCATATGGTGGGAGGGCCACCGAGCACGTGTGGAGGTCAGGGGACAGCTTGTCGGTTCTCTCCTTCGACCAGGTGGGGCCCCGGAGATTGAACTCCGGCCGTAAGGCTCAGAGGCAATGTCTACTGAGCCTATCTTGCCCGCCCAGGGGGTACTTTAGAGGGGGGAAAGAAGGCAAGGGCAGCAGGGATGGAGAGGGCTTGCTGCCAGGGCACCCCAAGGGCCTCAGAGATCTCCGTGCAATCCCTCCCACCTTGCAACTCCAAGCCTAGTTGCCAGACAGCTGTCCCTCGAGCAGCACGAAATCTCTTCTGAAAGCTTCTAGCGAGGGCAAGTCCTTAGTTTCTAATTGGTTCAGGCTATCCTGAGATACCAATCCCTCCTCTGCGACTAAGCGGCACGTGGGACGAGTACAGCAGCCACGATTGGGGGTCCGGGTCTGAGCTAACGCGGAAACCCAGACTGCAGAGGAACAGGGGGCGGAGACTAGAGCTCCCAGAGAAAGGTCGCCGTGGGGGACCCGGTGAGCGCTGCTAGGGACTGGAAGCGAAGGCGGTCCGGCACTCTAGAGGTGGAGCGCGGAGCCAACCTTTTAGTCTCCAGCCAGCAGCAACGCCGCGCAGGAAAGAAAGCCAGGAGAGCGAGAGGAAAATATTCCTTGAAAGAGCCCCCACCTCTCCGAGTCCCCGCCCAGGGCTGGGCAGCCAATCGCGACGTGGGGCGGGGCCTCGGAGAGTGGTCACAGCCAATAGAACCAGAGTGGGCGGGGCCTGATTTCCGGCGCGCGGCGGAGGGGTCGCCCCGGGCAGAGATAGCAGAGCTTCAGAGGAGAGCCGTGGAGGGGAACTTCATGGACGAGACTGCGGCGCCCGAGGCCGGGAGCCCCCCGGGCAACGGCAACGGCAACGGTAACGGTAACGGCAAAGGGAAGCCGACGGCACCCAAGGGCCGGGAAGCGTTCCGCAGCCAGCGGCGGGAGTCGGAGGTGAGGAGCCCGGAGACGCCCACAGGCGCGGAGCGGTGGCTGAGGCGACTCGGCTTGGAGCTCCCAATGGTTTCCCAGCGGGCGCCAGCCGCTTCCCGCAGCTGTCCGCGGTCCGCAGCCCCGACCCTAGCTTCCTCCCGCCCGACCTCTTCTCCCTCGCCGCGGGCGTTCAGATACTTCCCAGATATGAGTGCCACTTGCTCGCTGCAGCCCCTTGATTGAAGAATTCGGACCCCGATTTACAGAGGGGGACAAGCTCGCAGAGGTCCGCCGCAGGAGAAAAGGGTCAGGAGCAGGCAGCGGCTTTCCCACCCCAGACTGGACCAAACTGGCTCCGAGCACCTGCCCTCCCTTTCCGTCCCCTGCCCTCAGGGTGATGGTCGTGGCTTAGGGACAGCCTTCCGCTAACATCCGGCGACTACCTGTAAGGGTTAAATTTAAGGATGCAGCTAGGGGATGGATATTTGGATCCCTTCCTCCCTTTCTAAAAAAGAAATCCCAACTAGGACGATGAAAGGACTGAATTATTATCACTCCCCCACACCCTCACCCAGCCAGTTTCCATCCAGCCAGAGTACAATTGCATCTGAGCTGGGATCAGAACTAAACGTCGATGTGGAACAGGCTGTGGAGGTCATCTGGTTAGCCCTCATTGTATTTTGTTTCATCTTATTAGTTTATTTATTTCAGATGGGTTCTCATTTAGCCCTGGCTGGCTTTGAACTCACTGTGTAGCTGAGGCAGGCTTTGAATTCCCTGTCCTCCTGCCACCACCTCCCAAGTGCTGGAATTACAGGTGGGTGCCACCACCCTGAGGCTAGCCCTTTCATTTTGCAAAGTAAAAGACAGGACTGGGGCTGTGCCTCATTGCTCAAGTGCTTGCCTAGCATGCTCCAAACCCTTGGTCCCCAGCACCAGAAAAAAAAAGAAGAAAAATGGTCATCTAGAGTGAAAGAGACACCAACTTGCCTGAGATCAGACACCTGGCAGAACCAGTGGTTAAGACACCAAATTTCAGTGTCTGCCAGGCCAGTTTTTAAAATCCATTTTTTATCTGTGTGGTTTTGGGTAAATTACCTAATCACTTTGAGCTCCATTTACTTCTTCTGTAAAATAGGGGTAATAGGGCTGTAAAATAGGGTTAATAGGGCATGGTGGCCCACATCTTTATTCCCAGCATTCTGGAGGCAAAGGTAGGTCTATCTCTGTGAGTTCAAGGTCAGCCTGATCTGCGTGAGCTTCAGGCCAGCCAGGGCTTTATAGTGAGGCCCTGTCTTTAAAAAACAAAAACAAAAAACAGGGTTAACTCTGCATACTTCAGAAGCTTGAAATAATTGAATATAAAGTGTTCAACACAGTTCATGTAATTACTTGGTCAGTACGTAGTAGCTCTTAGTAGTGATTACTATCATCATTAGTGTCAAGTGGCAGAGCTGGTCCTCTAAACCAAGTCCTTAGCATTTCATTTGATTAGCATTTCACACTTACCAAAATGGTTGGTTGGTTGCCTGTCTGTTGTTGTACAGGGATCAAGCCCAGGGCCTCACAAAACTAAGTATGTATTCTACCCTGAGCTTAATACCTAGCTCCTATTTTCTGAGATTAATACCCATACCCAGCTCTCCTCCTATTCTCTAATAGAGAATACCCAGCTCTTTTTCATTTTTTTTTTTTGGTCTTTTTGGGACAGGGTCTCCCAGTAGTCCCAGCTGGCGTGGCCTGGGACTGGCTATGTAGAACAGGCCGGCCTCGAACTCACAGAGGTCCACCTGCCTCTGTCTCCTGAATGCCGGGCCCAACTCCTATTTTCTATGAGATAAAAGTACAGGGAAACTGCTAGGAATTTGCTCTTTTTAGGGGTACCTTATCCCTTCTCCCAGAAAGACAAACCACAGGATAGTTGCATGTGTGAACCTACAGCACTTATTTTTGTTTTACATGTGATTATTTTGTCTGCATATGTGTAAGTGCATTACAAGTGTGCAAGGCCTGTGGAGGCATGAATATGGCATTGAATCCCCTGGAACTGGAGTTACAGACATTGTTAGCTTCCATGTGGGTGCTGGGAATTGAATCTGGGTCCTCTGCAAGAACAGCCAGTGCTCTTAACCACTGAGCCATCTCTCTAGCCCACCCTTACAGCACTTGTGACGGCATGCACAATACATATGTAAACCCAAGCCAGACAAAATCCCAGTATGGATAGGGGAAGTAGGCAGGAAACCCCAACTCTAGCTGAGAATCTACTGGCAATTGATAACTACTGGGAGAGGGAGAGTCAGTTTTCTTTATCGGTGTCATACCTGATAGGTTAACAGACAACCAGACCCACACCCAAGAGTATTTGGGAAACACAGATTAGACTTGATAGGCCGGGGGAAAAAAAAAAAAAAAAAAGCCAGGCATGGTGGCACACTTGTAATCCCAGTGCTAGGGAAATGGAGATAGGCAAGCTCCAGGCTAGTGAGAGACCCGGTCTCAAAAAAGCAAAAAGAAAGATAGATACAATGCCTGAGGAACAACAGCTGAAGTTGTCCTGTGACTTCTAAACCTATGTGCACCCCCCGCCACACACACACACAATAACATTGCCAGGTATAATGGCACACAGCTGTAATCCTTGCACCTGTAATCTCAGCATTTGTGAGGTGGAGACAAAAGGATCCAGAGTTTAGGATCATCCTGAGCCATATAACAAGTTCAAGGCTGACCTGGACTACATAAGTACATAGTCTTTTTCAAAGAGAGAGAGAGAGAGAAAGGGAGAGAGAAAGAGAGAGAGAGTTAAATATAAAACTTAGTTAAATATATTAAATTTGGTTGAGTGTGGTGGTGCACACCTTTAATCCCAACACTCTGGAGGAAGAGGCAGATGGATATCTGTGAGATCAAGTTCTACATAGCGAGTTTGAGGTCAGCTGGGACTACCAGGAGACCCTATCTCCAAAACAAATATATATACATATATTAAATTTAAAGAATATATGTAATTTAAAATTTTTTCTAACTATAAAGATGACCTATAAATGAGAGTGATTAGAGTGATTTAGGTTTTTTTAAAGAGAAATAGGGCAGTAGAAAATATCAAATATATATATCAATATATAGTATGGCTAAATATTATATTAATTTTTGTTCCCATTTGTGTATCTCTGTGGGTTACATATCATGTGGACATGATAAAAAATCTGCTTGTTTTTCCAAAAAGTTTGAAAAACACTGCTTTAATGATTATCCTTTATTCTGAAATTATGTCCTTACTATTTTGAAATTATATATATGTATATTAAGATTTTGAAGTTCTTATCAGAATAAAACATTAATAGCCTTATAACCTTATGTCATTTCCCACCTTATACTTTTTTTATAATATTTTATTTATTTTTATTTTATGTGTATGAGTATTATGCGTGCATGTAGGTAAGGGCACCCGTGTCCTGCAATGCCTGCAGAGGACAGAAGAGGCTGTTGCATCCCCTGGAACTGGAGTTACAGACAGCTGTTAGCTGCCATGTGGGTGCTGGGATTCGAACCTGGGTCTTCTGCAAGAACAGTCAGTGTTCTTAACCACTGAGCCATCTCTCCAGCCCCACCTCATACATTTTTTTCCCATTGATTCCTATAATCCAAAAGTTTGGAAATCTTTACTATAGTAGACTGAAACATGATTTGTGGATACCAGCAAAATAGTACTTGCTTCCAAGTCTGATGACCTGAGTTGGATCCCCAGAACCCATATGGTGGAAGGAGGGAACTAAGAGCTGTGAGTTGTCCTCTAACCTTTACACGTGCACAGTGGCATGTGCCCACAGGTGTACACATGCACAAATTTCATACATATAATAAAGAAAAATTTTAAGTTTTTAAAAAGATTTTTATTTTATGTGTATGAGTGTTTTGCCTACATGTATGCACACCACATACATACAGTGCCCATAGAGACTAGAAGAGGGTGTCAGAACCCCTGAAACTGTAGCCACTATGTGGGGTGCTGGGAATTGAACATCTGTAAGAGCGTAAGTTTTCTTTTTTTGAGACAGAGTCTCCCTGTAGCCCCAGCTGGCCTGGAACTTGCTATGTAGACCAGGCTAGCTTTGAACACACAAAGATCCACCTGCCTCTGCCTCCCAAGTGCTAGGGTTAAAGGTGTGCACCCGGCTAGAAGCTGGAAGTGTTCTTTTTTTTTTTTTTTTCAGTCAGAGAAAGGAAAGTTTAATCTAAGAGTGGCTCTTTATAGCTAGTGAGCAGGATCAGCCAAGGATACAGCATTACAGCATGCAAAACATAAATCAAGCAGAGTTCAAAGTAAAATGTTGTTTTTCTTTTCTAACCAAATCCAATTATTAATAAAAACAAAATAGAATACATTGTCCTAGAAATCTTAAGTTGATTAAATGGATTTATCTTCCCTAAACCATCATCAATTCCTCCCAAGAGATTTTGACTAGAAATACCTTTTAGTTGACTAGAAAAACTATGGGTAATATCTGCCTGCAACTTCAGTATCTCCTGGGTCATATTACCATGATTTAACAAATAATTTTTAATACAGTCCCAAGGAAATGTCCTTGAATTCCAATGGACAGGTATAACACAAAATTGAGATACATTCCAATCACATCCCAATGATAGCTGTCTTTGTAAACTAACAATCTGATTTCCTAACATAACCTCCCACCATGCCAAACCAACCCTTCCATGGCATTACTTTCAGTAGCTATTAAAGAATTATTTTCTTTTTTTTTAATTTATTTTTTTATTTTTACAAAAGCTTTACCGAGAATTTCATACATGTATATAAGGTGTTTTGATCAAATCCATGCCCACTCCCTCTCCTCCAACATTCCCCTCTCTGAAGAGGTAACTCTAAAGTCTTTTAAGGATTAGATGCAAGCTCCCAAATTCTTTTGACATTCTTGGCCTTTGAAAGAGTATGTTACTAACAGGCCCAAGGACATTTTGACTTTTAGCCAAGAAACTGGCTATGTTTCTTTGGGGTCTTTTTACCCTAACTGCCTAGCCAATTCCTACCTCCTATTCTTATCACACCATCCTCTGAAGGGTTTGCCCAAATTGCCTATAGGGAATAGGAATGCCAACCGCTCTGGCTTCTTCCATGAAGGCAATTGGAGTACGCCTTCAGTGGGTCTATCTAAAAGACTCCTATCTAAAAGACTCCCAAATTGCATAACTCCTATCTCTAAGGGGAAAAGAAAGTCCTTGAATCATGAATAGGAGATGTGAAGAAGTAAAGGCAAGAGTAATTAGCATTACAAGTTCTAGACAGGGAACTAGAAAAAAGAACAGGGCAATTTTCAAATGTTCATATGAAAGTCCATTGGAGTTTCTTGACAAGGGCCTCCAAAAGCATCCCTATATTGGGTTCTTTGTCACATTTTTTTTTTTTTTGTCTTCCAAGGCTGGACTAGTTGGCTGGGAAGAGTGGCTGGATACTCAGGTCAAGGTCCAGTGATCCTGCTTGGCACTCCTTTAATGAATGAGCACAGTCGTCAGCAAGCCCAATTGTGACTATGTTTAGCGATCAGGCTCAGCCGAAGTCATGATGATGGTAGTTATTTCATGCAGAAGGGACTGCTGTACAGCATCTTCTTATTAAAAGGACCTGGAATTTAAAAGGATTTGGTGCTAGGAGCCACATATGAGGGAGAACATACGTCATTTGTTTTTCTGAGTCTGTGTTACTTACTTCACTTAGTATAACAATTTCTAGATCCATCCATTTACCTACAAATTTCATTTTTTCATCTTTCTTTACTGCTGAATAGAAGTCCATTGTGTAAATATACCACATTTTTGTTAACCACTCATCAGTTGAGGGACACTTAGGTTGCTTCCATCTCTTAGCTATTGTGAAAAGAGCAGCAACAAACATGGTTGTACAAGTGTCTCTACAATAGGATGAGTCATTTGGGTATATGCCAAAGAGTTACGGTATAACTGGGTCATATGGTAGGTTCATTTTTAGTGTTTTTTTAATTTTATTTATTATTTTTATTTTGTGTGTATGTGTGTATTGCCTGCATGTAGGTAAGTGCACCCGTGTCGTGCAATGCCCCTGGAGGTCAGAAGAGGCTATCAGATCCCCTGGGACTAGAGTTACGGACAGTTGTTAGCTGCCATGTGGGTGCTGGGATTCGAACCCGGGTCTTCTGCAAGAACAACCAGTGTTCTTAACCGCTGAGCCATCTCTCCAGCCCCTCATTTTTAGTTTTTTTCAGAGTTTTCCACACTGTTTTCTGGAAGTGTTCTTAACTTCTGAGTTATCTCTACAGTTCCCCGCTCCTAAATTTTAAAGATCTTAAATGTTCAACACTAAAGAATTAGCTAAGTAAACTAGTAGATATCCAACCATTGAAATGATAATCATATTAATATGAGAAGACCTTTATAAAATATTAAAATTGTAAGCAGAGTAGCTATCACATACAGTGTTATCAAGCACTAGGTGATACCCTGAGAACTTTCCTTATATTTAACTCACATAGTCCTTATAATAACCCTGTGAAATTTTATTGTCTTCATTTTATGGATGAGAAAACTGAGCACATCATTCTCCAACAATAATCCCAATACCAACTGGATGTCCTACATTTGAATTTGTCTGACCCTATTCACTCAGTGTACACACAAGACTACCTACACTGCAGATACCAGCCGCAGTGAGGTCCCTAGGATATGTGCACTTCTACTTGGCAACTACAAACTCGGGTTCCCATTACTTACCCTCTTTCAGGTCTGATAATTTGCTAGAATGCCTTATGGAACTCAGGAATGTATATACTTAACAGTTATAGTTTTTATATAAAAGGTACAACTCGGAAACAACCGAACAGAAGAAATGAATAAGATAAGGTATAGGGTTGGAGCAGTGCCAAATTTCTATGCCCTCTATAAGGTCAACACTCCCCTACTACATCCATTGTTTTACCATCTCCAAAACTGCAAGCCTTTGTTTCAGGGA
>NW_008349073.1:1064972-1091638 GCF_000622305.1 Nannospalax galili | reverse complement strand
TCCCTCCCTCCCTCCCTCCCTTCCTTCCTTCCTTCCTTCCTTCCTTCCTTCGTGTGCAGATGCATGTACACCTATGTACATGTTCCCGTGGAGACCAGAGGACAACCTTGGTGTTATTCCTTAGGAGCCTAGTTCCCCCTGTTTTTTTAAGACAGGATCTCCCTGTAACCCAAGCTGGCTTGGGATTCAATAAGTAGACCAGACTGGCCTTGATCTCACAGAGATCCACCTGTCTCTGCCTTCCTAGTACTTGGATTAAAGGAGTGTACCACTATGCCAAATACATTTTATATAGTACACTGAGGCACAGAGGTATGAGCTTGCCCATGATCACATAGTATATGACAAAATTGAGATTAAGAATTTTGAAAATTTGTATAATGCATAGTGATTCATAAATGTGATCCCAGCACTATGGTGGCTGGAGCAAGAGGATTGTCCCTTGAGTTCAAGACCAGCCTAGAGTACATAATGAGTTCTGAAACAACCTAGGCTATAGAATTAGACCCTGTCTCAAAGAAACAAGCTAGAAATGTAGCTCAGTGGGTAAGGTGCTTGCCTAGCATGTACAAAGCCCTGGGTTTCATCTCCAGCATCTCATAAACCAGGTGGTGGTTACATACCTCTAATCCCAACACCATCTAAATAAATAAGTAAATAAATAGAATTCATATAAAAGTATACTCCTTTAATCCTAGCACTCGTGAGGCAGAGGCAGGCGGATCTCTGTGAGTTCAAGGCCAGCCTGGTCTACATAGTGAGTTCCAGGCCAGCTGGGGCTACTGGGAGACCCTGTCTCAAAAAGACCAAAGGGAAAAAAAAAAAAAGTATACTAAAAGGAAACATCCCCCAAAAGTTTAAAGAAGTTAGAAGGGGAGACTGTATTAAAACATTTTAAACAGGATTATACATGTCATAGGAAGTTTAGTATTTAATGTAACACAGAAGGTAAATGCTGCCTTATTTGCAGTAACTCTGGATAAGAAGTTATAGAACATGAGAGCTCAAGAACTATATAGCCCAGGCTGACCTTAAACATGGATCCTTTTATCTCTACCTCAAGAGTGGAACATCATAGGCACATGCTACCACACCCTCAGATGGCATCTTTCATGTCTCTTTACAATCCTGTCCTTTACCTGCACTGAACCTCAAATTTTGGCTTGAAGGTTACCTCTTAGATGAAAAGGCCAATTAGGACTTTATAAACACTTTTCTGATCTAACCTTGACCTCTGAGAGGGGAAGAAGGTAAAATTAGGGTATAATCTTTCTTTGGCAACTTCTTTTTCCTTTACCAGAAATTTTCTGTATTATAGGGCTCTGTGGACTGCCCCACTCTGGAGTTTGAGTATGGAGATGCAGATGGGCATGCAGCAGAGTTGTCAGGTATGAGTCAATGGGTCAGTAGTGTGTAGAAAAGTGGTCAGGGGAGAAGGAAAGGGCCTGTGATCTCCCCTGACAGCTTCTCTGGTCTTAGGAAGAGACTATTGAACAAAGGCTGTTTTCATTACATTCCTTCCCCCAACCAATAGTAAATATCTCTGTTTGCATTCACATTTCCTTCGGCAGAGTCTCCTTGACTGGTATTCTTTGTTCTTTCAATCTATTGCTTTTTTCTACTCATCTTTTTTCTTTTGCTGCATTCTGAAATAAGTTCTCTCACTTTCCATTATTCACCTCTCTTCCTATAATGCATAATTTTGCATGCCTGTTCTTTCTGCCACCCTCCCTTTATCCCATTCTATCTCTGCTTTGTTTCCTTTACCTCCATCTTTCTCCCTTCCCCTAACACTTGCCCCTTCCTAAAGTTTCAGCCTTAGCTGAAGGAGATTATTGGCCGGCTGAGTAAGGCTGAACATGTCACCTACATCATCATAGTCAAGCTCTGTTTCAGATGTTTGTGAGTTGGGATTAAGTGATCCCGTTCCTTTCTCAATTCTGAGCAGCTTTTCTGTCTGGATTTTTAGAATAGGATAAACGTGATCTCACATTAAAGGCCTCCGTGTTACACGTGCTATGAATGCTAGTTATTAATAACTGAGCTTTGGGTGGAGATGGTGTGAAAATTAAATATTCTATCACATGGAAGTGACACTGTGAGACATGCTTTTCCAGAGAAAAAGGCAAACATTTTTAAGTTCTGGTGAATAAGCACAGGGAATAAATTTTGCAATGAGTGACAGAAATAGCTAAGTTTAATAAAGAACAAAGAATTAGAATCTAGAATATGAATTTATGTAGAGAAAGAGAAACAAAGAAGAAATGAAGAACTCAATAAAGAAGCAGACATGAATTCCTCATTTAAGTCCAGCACTGATGATTAGTTAATAGAGAAAGGCAAATTAAAATAATGGGATATTATTTCACAATAATCAGGCCTCAGAACTTAATGCAATCCTAGAATCTATATGGTGGAAAGTGAGAGCTGATTCCTACAAGTTGTCCTCTGACTGCCACATGTGTGCCATGGCACTCTGATGCAAATGCACACACAATAAATGTTTAATTTTTTAAAAAAGCCCTTAAAGACTTAATGAGTACTTTTCTACACTGCAGTATGAACAGAGTATAATGAAAAACGGTTAATTCATATCTAATAAAATTGAAGGTGTGTACATATTATGACCCAATAATTAACAACACAGTAATTTTACTCCTATATGTACACTCTAACACTTGGGCACAAGAAAATGTACAAAGTCGTTTATTGCAGCCTTGTTTATAGTTATGAGAAGTTGAAAAATGCCCATTTCCAGGGGAATGGATAAACTAGCATATAAATGTAATGGGCTTACACAGACATTGTTTGTGAATTGCCCAAGTCTAAGTGGCACAATGTAACCGCTACATTTAAGGCTCACAGATCATAGAACAAAGGGTAAAGAAGACAATATCTCAATTTGCATTAATGAAGCTCCCTCATGCAACAGAGGGCCAGGAACACAAAAGGTCACAAATGGCCAAAGTGTAGAGACTTAAGAGTCTGCAGAATGCTGGTCCTTGGATATGACTCCTATATTAAACTGTACCTACCCAGGACTCAGAGACTATTGCGGAAGAGGGGGCAGAAAGATTGTAAGAGCCAGGGAGGAGGTGCATGACCCTGCACCTCCAGCCAGGAAGGTTTCTGGGACCCTGCTCATCTTCAACCTACAGCAATGGTGTCAGCATGCACAGGACCCATGCAAACTCAAACAGATAAAAACCCAGCATAGAACTGGGGAAATGGACAGCTGACCCCAATCTTAGCAGAAGAAATATTGGCAACTGATTACTGCTGGGTGAGGAAGAGCTGATCATCCTAAAGTGAGAGACTCTAGATGGGCTGATTAGACCTCAGTAGATGAACTTGAACTGAGGGATGTCTGGGGACACTGACTTGACACAATAGGCATAAAGGCACAAATGACAGAATGTATGAATTCCGGGGGTGGGAGTTATAGGAGTGTGCCAGTGGGGAAGGGGGTATAAAGATGGTTAAGATTGATTGAGATGTTCTGTATGAAATACACAAAAATTCAATTTAAAAAAATGTAATAAGCCAGGCATGGTGGTGCATACCTTCAATCCCAGCACTTGGAGGCAGAGGCAGGTGGATCTTTGTGAGTTCAAGGCCAGCCTGGTCTACATAGTGAGTTCAGGTCACCTGGGACTACAGGGAGACCCTGTCTCAAAAAGACAAAAAAATGTAATAGGCTTACATACAGCCATTAATAGGATTGATCTATAGTGACATACTTCAGTATGAGAAATGCCAAAACAAAATTGAGGCAAAGAAGCAATGACAGAAGAATTTATATACTATGATTGATAATATTAAAATTAAAAACTTTTAAACAAAACAGTATCATATATTGTTTATAGGTACATATATATGTACTAAAAATCTAAAAATGAGCACTTGAAGTATCTACACCAAATTCATGTTAGTATTTACTTCCAGAGAAGGGAATAAGACTCAAGAGTAGTCAGAAACAAATATGGCAAATGTTTTGTTTGTTTAATCTAGGTAGAAGACACATGGGTATCTTAAAGTATCCTATAGTTAGGCATATATGAAATTTCATTATCTAAAATTTAAAAATAAGGACAAAAACAAAGTTCAGTAGTTTACCTTCCTAACTGGGCTTTCTTGACTATATATGTATATATTCTTGAGTATTTATATATAAATTTATTTTTAAAGAGTCAATAGGGCCAGGCGTGGTGCTCACGCTTTTAATCCCAGCACTCGGAAGGCAGAGGCTGATGGATCTCTGTGAGTTCAAGGCCAGCCTGGTCTACATAATGAGTTCCAGGCCAGCTGGGGCTACAGGGAGACCTTGTCTCAAAAAGATCACAAAAAAAAAAGAGTCATTAATGACTGAAGTATTTAAGATTCAAAGTTAGAATTTGTTTCTGGCCACCCCCAGATTCTGGGGCCTCAGGATTTAAGAGTTCTACCTTCCAGATCAGGTAATTCTCAACTATTAACTAACTGAGTGAAACATAAGTAAATTTCTACCACTTTATAGTATTGGGGAATAGATTTTAAGGTACTCAGTTTGATTTTACTCATCTTCTTTAAGATGAAGTAAGGTATATTTTGAATGTTCTGGTAATAGAGGTTAGATACTCCTGAACACAGAATCCTTTGGCAACCATAGCTGCTTTCTACATGGTTTTACAACAGCATCTGCCCAGGTGACCATAGGTAGGAACCTAAATTTCTGTACTCTTCCAGTAAGAAAATTCAGCATAGAGAGAATTAACTGGCTCCCAGCCCTGAAGAGCAATTTAGTGTGTATTTTTTCAGCCCTTGCCTTGGTTTCCTGAACAGGAATCTTGTCGCTACAGTTCAGGAGTTGTGTTATCCTTCTCTTCCCTAGAGATAGGATAGTTCTAGCCTGGGTTGACGAGCCGAATGGATTGCA
Organism: Nannospalax galili; assembly: GCF_000622305.1. Classification (NCBI taxonomy): domain Eukaryota; kingdom Metazoa; phylum Chordata; class Mammalia; order Rodentia; family Spalacidae; genus Nannospalax; species Nannospalax galili. The sequence goes on along the minus strand of NW_008349073.1, from coordinate 1,086,723 downwards.
GCCCTAAGAAACAGAAGTCTTGACATTAAGCCCTCTGTACTCCAACCGTCCTCCTGGGCCTCACCAAATGTGAGGCTGCCTTCTTTCTCCATTGCAGCAGCCAGCTGGCAGGAGGAGGACAGGTTTGATGGTTTAATCACCCAGGGACACAAGTGGCTATTTTTAACTGTTCTGAAAGGGAGGGAGCTGGCTCTGGATTGAATTGGACACAGGAATGTGTTGGAAGCGTCAGCTCTTCATACCATCCTCTCTGCCCCAGCACCACTACCCCCTTTTGTTGTTTAGTTTTTGTTTTGCCTTGAGACAGGGTCTCTCTATGTGTGGCCCCAACTGGCCTGGAACTCACTATGTAGACCAGGCTGGTTTTGATCTCACAATGATCCACATATCTCTGCCTCCTGAGTGCTGGGATTAAAGGCATGGGTCCCTAGGCCCCATCTTTTGGGGGTCTCCTGAATGACTCTGTTCTGTCTTTCCTGCCACAGAATTATATAGCTACACTGAGAACCTGGAATTTAGCACTAACAGGAGGTGCTTTGAAGAGGATTTCAAGACTCAAGGTGATGCCACATCAGTACTCATGGAAACATGCTTTTTCCCTCCATAATATCCCAGTCTAATCTAATAAAAGTCTAATCAAAGTTTGATTCCTTATCCCCTCCACAACCGAATATTTTTTACTTCTTGCATGTTCCTTATATCTAAAAAAGCAAGAGAAGCCTGAGCTTGGGCCCTTTCCCTATATAAATGGTAAGGAGAGTATAGTTATGACTCACTAATCTGGACAGGTGTCTTGCTACCTAATGGAACCCTGTTCCTAACCTGGTCCTTTATATTAATGCTTAACCTCTGCCTCTAACTTTGCCAAATTGTCAATAGCAATTTTAAATGTCCATACTATGGTTTCCATCTTCTTACTTTTTAAAAAATATTTTTTATTTATTGTTTTTATTTTATGTGTATGTGTGTATTGCCTGCATGTAGGTAAGTGCACCCGTATGGTGCAATACCCGGGGAGGACAGAAGAGGCTGTCAGATCCTCTAGAACTGGAGTTTCGGACACTGTTAGCTACCATGTGGGCGCTGGGATTCGAGCCTGGGTCTTCTGCAAGAACAACCAGTGTTCTTAACCGCTAAACCATCTCTCCAGTCCCCACATCTTCTTACTTTCTCAGTGGCAATTTAACTTTCAATTCAACAAATGTGTGGTAAGTATTTGTTATATCAGAAATGCCAGAGGCAGAGATGAAGGTAATTTGAAGCCTTTACAAAGAAGTTACATAAACTTGTAGCAGTGGGGAGATGCATATCACAAAAGTTACCGAGGTCCACAGTGTTAGGGAAAAGAGAAGAGAGCAGAGCTTTAGGTTTGAGCATTAGTATGAAGGAGGTCCTCTGTAAGGATGACCAGGCATTGGATATGGATGGAAACAGAAGGACTCCTTGAGGAAAGGAAGAGAGATAGGACAAAGTATGCCCTATGCAGAAGACAGTGGAAATGGTTAAGGTGAGACTACAAGTTAGGTTCAGACCTGGAGATTTGGGACCCTTTTCCTATCTTTGTTTTCTTAGCTAAATAAGGAAAACTTGGGTTAAGGATGTAGCTCAGTGGTACAGCTTACCTAGTATGTGCAAGGCCCTGGGCTCAATCCTCAGTACTGCAAAATAAAATTTGAAAAAATAATAGAGCCGGGTGTGGTGGTGCACACCTTAAATCCCAGCACTCGGGAGGCAGAGGCAACAGATCTCTGTGAATTGAGGCCAGCCTCTCTACATAGCAAGTTCCAGGTCAGCTGGAGCTACAGGGAGACCCTGTCTCAAAAATTCCAATAAATAAAAAAATAAATAGATAAGGAAAGCTTTAGGAGAAAAGAGTTTGATGAGAGCTGAGATCAGAGATGGGCATAGCATCAGGAAGAGTGCAGTAGTCACCATCAGCTGTGTATGGCTTTATTCTCCAGTGCAAGACGCTAATGAATGGCTGGAGTTAGAAGAAGATGCACAAAAGACATATGTGATGGGACTTCTGGACAGACTGGAGGTGGTCAGTAGGGAACAACGGCTTAAAGTGGCCCGGGCTGTTCTCTACCTAGCCCAAGGTGAGTGTCCACTCTTGATATAGAAGCGAGGGAGGGAAGTAGGATGAAGCAGACCTTACTGGGGAAGCAAGGTCTCTTACATCTCAATGACAGATCTTGTCATATGCTAGGAGTTGTGTCTAAAGTTTAGGAATTGTTCAACTACTACTACTGTCCTTACGGGAAGATCAAGAGATGGTGTTGGATACTGTTCTGGATCCCTTGGGATCTCTGCCTCTACTTTTTTTCCAAGCATGTCAGGTTTCTTTTTTCTTTTTAGCTGAGAATGACCTTGAACTCCTGATCCTCTTGCCTCTACATCCTAAGTGTTAGGCTTACAGATATGTACCACCATACCTAGTTCATGGCAAGATTTCTTACAGGGTTCCCCCCTCCCAACCTAGCTATAAGTATGTGTGAAGATTAGTGAGAGAGTCCATGTAGCCAGAGTTGATGATGTACCACCAATTGAGTGAGCATAGAGACTTTTCAGCAGCTGTGCCCTGGCATCATCACCAAGGGAGACAGTTGAGTCACAGACTCACAGGTGGACCCTCTGCATGGTTTCTCATTGACATTTTGAAGATTCAGACCAACACAGCAGCAGGAGAGGATGCTAAGAGTAATTTGGAGATAACTAGAACTAAATGAGATTAATTGAGGAAAGCAGTCCAGAAGAAACCTGTTAGCCAGGTGTTGGAAAGGGCACTAAGGTGTCTCACTAGAGTACTGAAAATAGCTCAGAGATCATGAATACAAAGATTGGATCTAAAAAGAATTTAAAAACAATAAATGGGAAAAGGGCAGAGACTGGCATTCCATAAAGAGAAGACTGTAGTAAATAAGATGTTACAACTGGATTACTTAGGTCTGGTGCTCTAACAAACATCCAACTGCCAATACAAGGTCCTTTTGCTTAAGGGCTTTGTTTGCAGCAATCAGGAAGTGTAGGGAATTAATATACTTAGTCCTCATAAAATGACTGGTAGGAATGAGAAGATGGTCTTGATTATCTCAATCCTCTTGGGTGAGATAACTGAGTTGTGTATTCTGCCCTGTTTCCAGAACTTCCCCTGGGATTAAACTCTTTTCCTCTGCCTTCTCTCTTCCCTGCTTCACTGCCCTACTTTTCTGATGATTTCTGAATCCATTCCCAAATAAACAATTTGTATTTAAATATTTATCCCAGGATCTGCTTCTGGGGGAATCTGAGCTTAAGACTGACCATTGATGAAAACATTTGCCCTAACCCTGGAGACTATCTCTCCTCTCCTCTGACTTGTTCAAGGAAGTTCTGCCCAAATTTTGTCAGCCTAATTATTCTGCAAAGTATTAGGAAAGTTTTAAGATCATGTGGCAGGGTGGAAAGAACCTACCCCCTCCTCAACTCCTGTGGCAACTGTCTGGTCCTTTAGGCACTTTTGGGGAATGTGACTCAGAGGTCGATGTGCTACACTGGTCCAGGTACAACTGCTTCCTGCTCTATCAGATGGGGACCTTCTCAGCCTTCCTGGAGCTACTCCACATGGAAATCGAGTGAGAAGCTTTAGGGGAGGGCTGGCCTAGACAACTCTTTCTTGAAGGTGTTCTTTATGAGCTGTGTGGGTTTCCCTGGTAGATTCCCCTGTGGGAGCTCTGTCTGATCACATCTCCACTCAAAGCTTCCCTTCTATCCAGCTTTCTTTCTTGATGTTGTGTTCTTCCTCCCTGAGGTTGAACTTAGCAGCAGCTACAATTCTGGCTTTCACAGGCCTATCCTGGTTAGGTTACCTTTTTATTCTGGGCACTTTCTCAGCTGAGCCTAACTCTAGAATCCATGGAAACTTTTTCTATCATAAGCATAACCCAAGAGGAATAGACAGAGTCTTTGTCCCAAAGACACGTCAAGTCCTGTCATGTCCCCAATTTTTTTTTTTTTTTTTTTTTTGGTCTTTTTGAGACAGGGTCTCCCTGTAGCCCCAGCTGTCCTGGAATTCACTATGTAGACCAGGCTGGCCTTGAACTCACAGAGATCTGCCTGCCTCTGCCTCCCGCGTGCTGGAATTAAAGGCGTGCGCCACCACACCCAGCAATGTCCCCAATTTTTTTTTTTTTTTGGTCTTTTTGAGACAGGGTCTCCCTGTAGCCCCAGCTGTCCTGGAATTCACTATGTAGACCAGGCTGGCCTTGAACTCACAGAGATCTGCCTGCCTCTGCCTCCCGAGTGCTGGAATTAAAGGCGTGCGCCACCACACCCAGCAATGTCCCCAATTTTTATCCTCATGAGTTATAACTCCAGAAGTAGCCTAATCTTCTGCTACTACAATGAACCCTTTTTTTGGTCCATGCCTGTTACCCAGAAGTTTTAGATATATGGAAATCTGCCTGTTTTTCATCAAATATTGCTAGCCTCAGTTTTGTGTCCAATACAGTGGTAAGCATTGTGGGGTTCCCAAGAGGGATTGATATCACCGACCCTGTTCTTTGCTTGTCTTTACCATAGATGAGGGTTTGCTGAGGTAGCAAGGGCATTCTATGGGTTCCTTCACATTAGATCAGTTTCATTAGTGCTGCATAACCAGAGAATGGCAGGTATTCATGTTTGTGAGAACACAGGGAGGAAAAAGGCCTTATAAATTTCTGTTCTTTCCCTCCCCACGGCAGCAACAGCCAGGCATGTAGCAGTGCCCTACGGAAACCAGCTGTCTCCATTGCTGATAGCACAGAGCTCCGGTGAGTGAGAGTGACTGTGGGCTTAGGACAGTGACATGATTAGCATGGATTACACTTTTCCTAAATCCCAGATGAGTGGGAAGTTATTTTTTAACTTATCTGATTGGGTTCCCACTATGGTCATTCATGAAGTCTTTAACTACAGGCTGGGAACTGCCTTGATAAGCTCTCATGATCCCTTTTTAACCCCAGGGTACTACTCAGTGTCATGTACCTAATGGTGGAAAATATCCGCTTGGAGCGAGAGATAGACCCCCATGGGTGGAGGACAGCTCGAGAGACCTTCCGTAATGAACTGAGTAAGAAATGGCACTTGAGGAGGGGTGGGTATGAAGTTCTGGTGGTGGAGGGGAAGCAGAGTATCTGCCTAGCAGAGGAAAGCAGTCCTTTTTTATTTCTTTTTCAAATTAGAAGAGATACTGCATGGGGCATCATGCTTGAGTTTGATTGCACTCCTGTGTGTGTAGGCAAGGCTTAGTCATATAACTTCTCTATGTCTTGATTTCCTGGTTAGAAATGAATAGCCATCCCTCTCCCATTCCATCATTTTACCACCATAGCCTCCCTTCTGCCCTTTAAGCCCCCTCTGGAGTCTTACTATGACTCCTTTACAAGACTAAGTACCCTGGAATTCTTGAGGGAGGGGAGTGCCTTGGTCAGTATGTCCAGAATCAGGGATAGCAGGGCAGAATTTCAGCTACTTCATCTCATACTTTTCCTTTCTTCTTTTTATTCCTCAGGCTTCTCCATGCATAATGAAGAACCTTTTGCCCTCCTGCTCTTCTCCATGGTTACTAAATTCTGCAGTGGCCTGGCTCCCCACTTTCCGATAAAGAAGGTTCTGCTTCTGCTCTGGAAGGTAGTCATGGTGAGTGGCTGATCCCAGTCCACTGAGTTAAGAATGTCAATGGCACCTTCCAATGATAAAGCTGATGATAGAACACTAGAACACTAGCTGACAGATGGAAATTTGGCTCTCCTCATACTGAGACATCTTAGACAATTCTGTACCTCAGTTTCTGTAGCTATAAAATGTGAAAGCATGATTTGCCTTCCAGTAGAGGATATGTTCTTACAAATATATAGTTACAGCTGTGTGTGGTGACTCAGGCATTTAATCCCAGCACTTGGGAAGCAGAGACAGGCGGATCTCTGTGAGTTCAAGGCCAGCCTGGTCTACATAGTGAGTTCCAGGACAGCTGGGACTACAGGGAGACCTCATCTCTAAAACAAAAGACAAAAAAAAAAAAAGGAAAAGTATATAATATAGTTAACAGTTTTGTTATTATTCAGCCTGATCCTTCATCCCACAGTCCCCCTCTGGCTCCCATGCCATAGGACTGGAGGAACAAAATACCCTCCAAGTGCGCTTCATGGAGGGAATTGCCACTTGACTATAGAGGAAACTTTGTGATGCTGGGAGATAATAATATATGAATGTGTTATTAAAATGGGAGATTGTGCCAGTATAGAGACACATGCTTTTAAGAGGCTGAGGCAGTAGGACTTCCAGGGCTACACAGTTCTGGGCCAGCCTGGACTACACAATGAGACCCTGTCTCAAAAAACAAAGCAAGCAGAGATGGGAGGGCAGACTGTTTCCCTTTTTTTTCAGGCCCCCAAGAGTCTCTCTTCTTCTACTGTTTAGTGGTATTTCCAACCTTGAGTCAGTGAATAAGGGCTTATTTTAGTCTGAACTCCTCAGATTGGAATGGTAACCATGTTTGCTTCTTTCTTTTTTTCTCCTGTGTGTGGATGTGTGTGTGTGCTTCTTTCTGTTTTTCTCCTGTGTGTGGATGTGTGTGTGTGTGTGTGTGTGTGTGTGTGTGTGTACACGCACACATGCCTGAATGAGTTTATGTGCATCGTGTGCATGAAGGTGCCCATAGAGGCCAGAAGAGGGTGTCAGATTCTCTGGAACTGGAGTTGCAGATGGTTGTCAGCCACCCAGTGTGGGTTCTGGGAACTGAGCTCTGGTCCTCTGCAAGCTCTCTTAAGCACTGGGCCATCTCTCTCTCCAGCCTCCATCCTGTTTTTCTGCTGCTTTGTTCAAGAGTTTGTATGAGGAAATTAGAAATTGTAGCTTTTTCTTTCCATCATGTTTCCCTGACTCTGTTCTCTTGGATATCCCTCCCTTTTTCTCTCTTCTCTTTCCTTTTTACTTTAGTTTACCCTAGGTGGATTTGAGCATCTGCAGGCTCTCAAAATACAGAAGCGTGCAGAGTTGGGCCTGCCTCCACTGGCTGAAGACAGTATCCAGGTGATAAAGAGTATGCGTGCTGCCTCCCCACCCTCGTACACTCTTGACCTTGGGGAGTCTCAGCTGGCTCCACCGCCCTCCAAGCTACGAGGTCGCCGTGGTTCTCGAAGGGTATGGACTAAGCATACTAAGTAATATTGGGATACTGGGCTGGCCAAAAATCAAGATTCCAAGATATACTGGATGTGATAGGAAAGGGTGATAAATGGACTGATTCATCCCACCCTGACTGTAACCAACATGAATCTTCAGAGTCCAATACTTTGACCTCTGTCCCCCAGCCCTGATAGGCTCCTGAGCAGTCTTGATGGAATATTATGATATCACATCATATAACCATGTATTATCGGTCTGGAGTTCTTTAGCGCCCTAACATGATTTTGCTGAGAATTCTGAGACTAGGCACCCTGAAAAAGGGCATCTAGCAAATCTACATACCTAGTGTGAATCACTTACCACTTTCTTGGCAGCAAAAAGATTTACTTTGAGCCAGCCATACTCTGTCTGGCTCTGGGCCACAAACTTAAATTTGAGAGATGACTGGTTAGGGTTTTCAGTAGTGTATTGTCTTGAGAAGGTTTAAAGAAGTTACACTGAGCCATGGCCATATTCTTATGAACACACCTGCCTGACCTACCAGAGTTTACCAACTAAGGGTGACAGGGCCAGACAATCCCGTCTAAATTGTATGCATTATGACATGTTTTTTTTAACCTTGAGTTTTTGTTTTACAAGGTAATGCTTACTCACTATAGAAAATTTGGAACAAATATAAAAATGTGATGGAGAACAAAAATCACCCACAATCTGTGACTACCAGCAGCAATGACTGTTAACTTTTTGGCCTATTTCTGTCCAATCTTTTTTTTTTTTTAATTTCTGCAACAAGATTTAACATTTCCAAACTCACTTTCCTCTGCCTAGCAGCAAGCTTCTGTCGTCCTCTTCCTCAGTCAGCCAGCTGGTGTGTACTCACAGAAGGCAAACGAGTTGAATGTTCACCTAAGCACAGCATAATTAGGAAAGTGCCAGGGAAAAAAGGCATGAGTACTTTCTGAAAGCTAACTATGTCTCTGATGTTATCTATGTTCTGTCTCTAGCCATGGCCATGTTTGCCCAAGAGCTACCTGTCCTAGGATTAGGTCTATTGAGTTCTATGATTGAGATGGAATGTCCTTATAGGAGTTGGGTTCCAACTTTACGTTTCTTGAGGTCTGGAATCCTTTGGTGACAGAGTGGCTTCAGACAAGGTTGCCAAACTCTCTATATACTTTCCTCTCCCCACCCACTAGCAACTCCTCACTAAGCAGGACAGCCTGGACATCTACAATGAAAGGGATCTCTTCAAGACTGAGGAGCCAGCTACTGAGGAGGAAGAGGAATCTGCTGGAGATGGTGAACGAGCCTTGGATGGCGAGTTAGACCTGCTAGAGCAAGATCCCCTGGTGCCACCTCCACCCTCACAGACACCCCTCTCTGTTGACCGGGTAGCCTTTCCCAAGGGCCTTCCCTGGGCCCCAAAAGTCAGGTAGGTTTGGTATCACCAGTGACCCTGAGCTTTGGGATTTTAATCAGTGAACACAAAGGGTGGAGTAGTCTATGTATCCAGAGTTCATTAACCTGGTCTGGCAGCCATAACTCCTGGGTCTGACGTTCCTTCTGTTGCTTACTGTCTTCTTCCACTGATCTTGTCCTTCCAGATGAAGGTGTAGGAGCCCTGAAAAGTTTTCTTTTTCATGGTTGTTTTTCTTTCTTCCTTTCTATGGTGTTGGTCCCTCCACCATCATCTCAGACAGAAGGACATTGAGCACTTCTTGGAAACAAGCAGAAACAAGTTCATTGGATTCACCCTGGGGCAGTAAGTGACTAGATGGTCAAAACTGGCCATGAAGTATATCTAGGGGGCTATGAATCCTTCCCACTTGCCTTCATAAACTAAAAGGACCTGTCAGAAGTATCATTGGGCTACATATTCCTTTAAGTAGGAATCTGTCACCTGCAGGTCAAGTGAGTCCCCAAGAGACTATATAATATAAATTTCCTAATTTTCAGAGCTGGGTGTTGTGACCCACACCTTTAATCCCCGCACTCAGGAGGCAGAGGCAGGTGGCTTTCTGTGAGTTTGAAGTCAGTCTGGTCTCCATAGTGAATCCAGGCCAGTTGTGGCTTCAGGAGACCCTGTCTCAAAAAAAAAAAAAAAAAAAAAAAACAATAAATAAATAAATCTCCAATTTTCAGGAACACTTCTGTGTATCATTGTTATTTTTGTGACTTTAAGCGAAAGGGTAGACCTAGAACCTCATATAGAAAGGTCTAGAACCTCATACAGGAAGGTCTAGGATACCAGGGGTAGATGCTAAAGTACAAAAGTTGTGGTCCCTATGATTCCGGGGTATAGGTAGTTTTCTCTTCCCTTTGAAATTTATGATTTGGTGTTTTTGGCCTTTCACAGGGACACAGATACCTTGGTTGGATTACCTAGGCCCATCCACGAGAGTGTGAAGACCCTAAAGCAGGTGACCATGGTGGGCTTTCAGTTTTCAAGGACAGGGAGCCATCAAGAGAAGTCACATTACCAGGGTTTGGGGTACTGGGTAGAGCTCTTCTTCCAGATACATTCAGGGCCTTCTTCATCTCCCCTGTGGGCCTTTTAGCCAAATAAGAAAAATCAGATTTCTGTCTACTTACCCAATTTCTTTCATTTAAATAGATGGAAAAAAAAATTCCTATCATTCCTTTTCCCACTTTATATCCTCTCTTCTTTCCCATTCCTTTTGCTTCCTTTCCTTTCCTTTCTCTCTCCTCATAGGTCCACTAACGTCTAACAGCTAACACTTAGGTATATATGAGTACAAAGAATGTAGAGTCATCATCACTCCATACACACATGGAGACCGATCTGGGCAGTGGTCCAGAGGCAAAGGCCTATCCTTGACTTCCCTTGCACTTAGTTTGAAGGGAAATGCCTAAATATTTGCTGGTAGCCAACAAATATGGAAACATGTAACACATGGAAACACTGTAAAAAGAAGCACTTTGCTCAGTGCTGATGATGCAGAGGTAACTAAGACTCTTGCCTCCAAAAGTTTCATTCCTATTTAGGGTGGTGGACCCATAGAACATTACTATATGAACAAGGAAGTTAAGGAAGAAACTGGCACACATGTGAATAAGGTTCTCAAGCTTTGTTAATGCTTTCTTGTCTTTGCCAGCACAAGTATATCTCCATCGCAGATGTACAGATCAAGAATGAAGAGGAACTGGAGAAATGTCCTATGTCTTTGGTGAGCCAACGGCTCCTGCATTCAGGAGAAGGGAAGAAAGAACTCTGCAGTGCTGTCACAGAGCATGCATTGTACATGCATTGATTAAGCTTGCTAGGCTGTTCCTGTATGTTTCACAAGATGAAGGACCTACACTATATTAGAGTTGGGGAAGAAAGATAGTAAATAACTAAAAAAGACCATCACAGAATGGTAGATCCCATGAAGATAATTTAAGTAGGATAACATGATTGAAGCATCTGTAGACTGTTTTAGATTGGTAATTAGGGTAGATGAGATGTCTGAGAAGGTGACATTTAGTTAAAATCTGAAATACAGAAAGTAGCCAGCCTTAGGAACATCATGAGTAAGGCATTCCAAGCAAAATTAAAAGCATTAACAATGAAGAGTGGGAGGGACAGGCACAGAGTACAAGAGGGAGTGAAAGAAGGCTGGTATAGGCCAGGCATGGTAGCTCACACCTTTAATACCAGCACTTGGGAGGCAGGGGCAGGTAGGCGGATCTCTGTGAGTTTGAGGCCAGCCTGATCTGCATAGTGAGTTCCAGGCAAGCTGGGGCTACAGGGATACCCTGCTTCAAAAAGACCAAAAAGGGGGGGGGGGGAGACAATGACGACAACGACGACAATGGCTGGTGTAACAACACATGAGTAAGAGATGGGGTTGGAGAGATGAAGTCAGACAAGTAGCCTGGGGACACTTTACATAGGACTGGCTAGCAAAAGTAGGAAGCTTGAAGTTGATTCACCATACAGGAGAAGCCTTTGGAGATTTTAGCAGGGGAGAGATAGTGATCTGTCATTTTAAAAAACCTCCATTTATTATGTAAAGATTGGACCAGAAAGAGATGGGTAGCATTAACTCATCTCCAAACAGTCAAAGTGAGGGGCTGGAGAGGTGGCTCAGGGGTTACGAGTACTTACTGCTTTTGCAGAGGATCTAGGTTTGATTCCCATTACTCACATGGAAACTCTGTTGCCCTCTTCTGGCCCCCGTGGGCACATACTAGGTATACATACAGGTAAGCAAACACTTCTACAAATAATAAATAAATCATTTAAAAAAAAACAACACTCAAAACAGCCAAAGTGATGAAAGGTGATGGTGACCTAGACTAGGGTAGTAAAGTGGATGAATTTGGGTTGTATTTTGAAAGTAGGCTGACCACACTTAGAGATTAAGTGTTACCTGCCAAAATGGGAGGAAGACCAAGAATCTTGCGTTATTCATACTCAGGTTTATATGTCCATTAAATGTTCATCCAGAGTGGCCAGGCAGTTAAATATATAGGTCTAGAGTTCTAGGGAAAGGATTGGCTTCAAGAAAATTGTGAGTCATTGATTTACAAACAATGTTAAAAGCCAAAGAAATGAGTGAGAGAGCCAAGGAGGGAATAGAGACAGAAGAGGATAGAACCCGGAAAAAGCCACTAGGGTGTATTGAGAGTGGCATAAGTCAGAAAAGGAGCCAGGAAAGAAAAGTAAGAACACTCAGTGAAGTGGGAGGAAATTCAGAAGTCTGATACAATGCAAGCAGTATCTTTTAAAGAAGGGAGTGGTCAGCTGAATCAAATGGTGCTGATATGTGGCATGTGATAAGAACAGAGGTGCTCATTGGATTTGGCAGCATTAAGATATCTGATTTTTGTTAAAAAGAACCATAAGTGGAGTGGCTAAAAGACTGTTTAGAGCCGGGCGTGGTGGCACACGCCTTTAATCCCAGCACTCGGGAGGCAGAGGCAGGCAACTCTGAGTTCAAATCCAGCCTGGTGAGTTCCAGGACAGCTGGAGCTACAGGGAGACCCTGTCTCAAAGAGACAAAAAAAAAAAAAAAAAAAGACTCTTTAGAGTACACTAAAAAGGAATGTGAAAAAAAGTAGACACCCAACACAGTAGGTGTTGTGAAGAAGAGGAGAGAAATGGGGTGGTAGCTCTAGGAGAGGTGGGATCAAGAGAGAAGACATAGCTAAAAGAGCACAGAGCACTCTTCTGGGAGAATAAGAGATATAATGTTCCTGCCTTTAATCTCCACTTGGGAGACAAAGGCAGCCCAGCCTGGTTTACATAGTGAGTTCCATTCCAGCCATGGCTACATAGTGAGTTCCAGGCCAGTCATGGCTATAAATTAAGACCCTAGCTTTAAAAAAAATACAAGAGTATGTTTTTGTCTTAAGAGAAATGATCCAGGTCAGGCATGGCTGGGCAGGTCTGTAATCTGAGTACTTAGGAGAAAGATCAGGAATTCAAGGTCATCCTTAGCTACTTAATGAGTTGGAGGCCAGCCTGGGCTACATGAAAAAAAAATCCAAATCCAAGAGTGCAGCTAACTGTAGGACTGATAGATTTTATCAAGAGAGAACATGAGATCCCAAGCCCTAGTGGAAGCTTGGCTTGTCTTCCAAGCACAGGTGGTTCATCTTACATGTCAGAAGGCAGGCAGAAATTGGTAGATCTGGTGATGAAAAGATGCAGCATACCTGTCTGATCGCTTCTGTCTTAGTATGAGAAAGTATCAGGCAAGGTTAGCAACTTGAGGTGCTCTTGGACAAGGGAGTTGGTTTGAGTGGAGAGAAGGAAATAAGCCTTTTGGGGGAACAGGAGGTACACATGCAAGCATCACCAAGCTCTCTTGAATGCCCATTTAAGACTTGTGTCCATGGGCCCAGTTGTCTTCCCTGCCTCAGGGTTTCATGGCAGTGACTCTATAGTGGGAGACCTTGAGAGAGGAGATAACTGCATTGGCCAAAAATTTGAATGAGGCCTGAGTAGTCTCTTGAGCATCTGAGGCCACTGCTTCCCCATTCTGATAAAGGGGTTCATTTAGGGTTATGAAGAGGACAGAAATATGCATGGAGTACTTGGTCATAAAGAAGAAAGTGATGTTGGTGAGGATAATGGAGCTGGGGAGAAAATAGTTTCAAACCTTTTAAAATCTTCCTTGTTAATACTCCTCATTTCTCACAGGTTACTTAACTTCATTACTAACTCTCCCTATTTAACCATCTATGATTTTTTTCACCCTTCCTAGATAACAGCATTCTAGAGTTCTCAGCTGATCTCAGATCGACACTGGGAAATTCTTCTGTATAGGGTCTGTTTTAATGTCTCAGGTGTCCTTTCATCTATAATTAAGCCCATTTGTATCCAGGGTAGTTCTCTGTGTGTGTCCAGCAAAGCAACAGTCTAAGCTAACTCCTAGACTGGAGTTCTGACTCCTGATTGAGCATGTAACATGGAAAGAACAATTAATTGAGATCGTAAGAAAACAAAATCATAGAACTTAGGGACAGCCAGTCCTCTAAAGTCATGTAATGAATCAGTAACACAGCTACAATAGCCTTCTAGGGCTGACTCCTAGCTTACTCCTCTGTTCATGCTACCCCTCACCAACCAAGAAGATGTAACCTTTGGAAACACCTGGAAAGCAGCCTGGGTAAACTGTGTTTCCTACCATAGGGAGAAGAAGTGGTACCAGAAACACCGTGTGAAATCCTCTACCAAGGCATGCTGTATAGCCTCCCCCAGTACATGGTAAGGAGCTGGCTGGGTCAGAGCTACCCTTTTCTGAGAGGAACAGTTGAGAAGTGAACTGTCCATCATTTGAGCTTGTTCCCTGAGCCTTTGCCCCTGACACATTAGAACTATGAAATTTCCTCAGGGTTCCTCTGAAGGTATTATTCTCCCTGTTCTTCCTATGGGGTAGGGGGAAGCAGAATGAGGTAAAGTCTATACACTACATCAGGGCCCCTGCTAGTTGAATAACACTGTCCTGAGTTTTGGCTTCCTCCTTGGCCTCACAGACAGGCTTCTCAGGATGAACACCTGTTTGTATTTCTGTATGCTGGCAAGGCTTGGTCACTGAAGGACGATCTTAGAGAAAGGCTTTGAAGTACTTTTCACTGGGCTAGTAAGGTTTGGAAGAATCAGTGTGCTGAGTGGGATAGACAAGGGTGGATTTCCTCTTTTTCTGTTTTCCCAGATTGCTCTGCTTAAGATTCTGCTGGCTGCAGCCCCCACCTCCAAAGCTAAGACAGACTCTATCAATATCCTGGCAGATGTCCTTCCTGAAGAGATGCCGTGAGTTCTTCCACTGGGGCAGCTGTCATACTCTAGTGTCTTGTCTGCAGGGCCTTTCTGTCTCACCTCACTTTGTTAACGTAAGATTGTTTTACACGCCTTTAATCCCAGCACTTGGGAGGCAGAGGCAGGTGGATCTCTGTGAGTTCAAGGCCAGCCTGGTCTACATAGTGAGTTCCAGGACAGCTGGGGCTACAGGGAGACCCTGCTTCAAAGAGACAAAGAAAAAAAAAGAGATTGTTTTCAGAGAAATCTCTTCTTTCCCGTCTGTACCTCCTTTCCCCTGCAGGGCTCTCTATTGAGCTGTAATGTAGCTCAGAACTAAGGGTCTAGCAGGTAACCTCAGTGCTAGTTGACTAGCTGTGCCAGAAATGTGGGTAGACAATGCCAATGGATAAGTTTGCTAGAGAGAAGACACATCAACAAGGAAATCAGGGGAGGTTTTCCTAAAGCTTTTCCAGAAGTCGGGGTTTCCCAAGTTCTGACCATCTTGTTTATATTATATCTGACCCCAATTCTTGGGATCCTTCCTCACAGGCATCTCTCCATAGCTACCTCTATACTGATGCTTCTTCTCTTCTTTGTAGCATTACTGTTCTCCAGAGCATGAAGCTGGGCATTGATGTGAATAGGCACAAGGAGATCATCGTAAAGAGTATCTCTTCCCTGCTCTTGCTACTTCTCAAACACTTCAAGCTCAACCATATCTACCAGGTAAGCAGCTAGGGGCACTTCTTCACAAGCTTCAAGTATTCCTCAGACCCTAGAGGCAACACAGGAGTCCTCATAGTCCTACCGAGCATCTTTTGGACTATTCTTTGTCCTCAGAGAGTCCAGCTATTTGTTGCATGAGCTTATGATGAGGATATGGAATGGGATGTGGGGAACTGACCTACAAAGGTGCAAAAAACTATCTTCTTTATAAGTTAGCTCAGAGTCTGGCTAGAAATTCTTAGGAATACTCCTAGCCAGTCAGAACAATACAGTTCAGAATTTAAACATTC
Organism: Nannospalax galili; assembly: GCF_000622305.1. Taxonomy (NCBI): domain Eukaryota; kingdom Metazoa; phylum Chordata; class Mammalia; order Rodentia; family Spalacidae; genus Nannospalax; species Nannospalax galili. Next base: position 1,071,309 of record NW_008349073.1, on the reverse strand, counting down.
CAGAAAGGGCACAGGGCATATTGATCATACTTTCTGTATGTGAAACTCTTTTATGACACTTTATAATTCTGAATGAGGCACAGTTTTGGCACTTTCTTGTTCATCCGTTCGTTAATATACTGATGTTCTAAGTACTAGAGATAATGTCATATACCAGATAGACCAGAACTGAAGCCTACATTCCAGTGGTTCATGTGCTTCCTATGTGCTGTCTCAAACTGTCTGAATGATGCCAGCAGTTGCCAAGAGTTAGCTGCATCTGTCTCCAGTGTCAGTCACAGTTGAGACATTATGAACCAGAGGTTTGCTATGGAAAACAGCTCCCTCAGGGAGCCTTCCTTTCCTGTTGAGCTTAAGAACAAACCTCACAGCAATTCTATTTATTTGGGGCTGTTTTTCTTTCTAGTGTGTTTACTATGCGCTTTTGGTCAGGAGCTTGCAACATACACTGCAGATCGTCCTCTTGCATGTAGCATGGGCCAGCCGAAGATGAGTATTCCCATTTCAGAGACAGAGACAGTTTACACAGTAGATATTCTTAAATATGGCTATTACGTTTATACTTCCCTATCTTTTCTCTATACATGCTTTATATCCCCCTACAAATAAGCAGCCTTTTCTGCTTTGATCTTTTATTTCAGTTTGAATATGTATCACAACATTTAGTATTTGCCAACTGCATCCCCTTGATCCTGAAGTTCTTCAATCAAAATATCTTGTCCTACATCACTGCCAAAAACAGGTATGGACTCTGGACAGATTTATTTCAAGGAGCTACTTTGGGTAGTTGAGAAAATTGCTTTATCCTTTCATTTCTTCTGGTTTCCCTAGTCCCTCCCTTCTTAGAGCTCTTCCTGTTAGATTTAATCTTCTTAAAGTGTCAGCTGATGGGAATGTATGAGTTTTTTTCCTCACTGAGTTTTTACATATTAATAGTTTTGAAAACTACCTTGGTTTGTAGAAATGAAGCTGCAATGATGAATTTCTGTGATGAAAAGACCTGTTGCTAAAGGATGTAGGAGATTTTTGCTGTTATGCAACAGCCCTCTTACCTGGACAGCTCTGATTTTAGTATAAATCACAAATTGTAGGAATTGGAACAGTTACACTGCTTTGTAAATGCAAAGTGTTATACAAAATTTATGATGATGAGAGTATGGAGTCCAAACCATCAGGGAAGGTTCAACATTTATAATAAAAAGCAAACAATAGACCTTTACTTGGGTAGATGAATTTATAGTTTAAAAATACGGTATTTGGGGGCTGGAGAGATGGCTTAGCAGTTGCAGAGAGCCCAGGTTTGAGTCCCAACACCCACATAGCAGCAAACAACCTTTCGTAACTCCAGTTCCAGGGACTCTGATGTCCTCTTCTGACCTCCCCCGGCATTACACGACACTGGTGCACTTACATATATGCAGGCAATACACTCATACGCATAAAATGAAAATAATAAATAAAATTTAAAAATTTTAAATATGGTATTTTTAAAAATTTGTTACTTTTTGATTTTTTTTTTTTTTTTTGGTCTTTTTTTTTGAGACAGGGTCTCCCTGTAGCACCAGCTCACCTGGAACTCACTATGTAGGCCAGGCTGGCCTGGAACTCACAGAGATCTGCCAGCCTCTGCCTCCCAAGTGCTGGTATTAAAGGCTTGCGCCACCATGCCTGGCTACTTTTTGAATTTTTATCTTTATTTTGTGTGTGCATGTGTATGAGTATGCACATGCTAAGGCATGAATGTAGAGATAAGAGGATAACTTTATGGGAATAGTCTTGATTTCCACCATGTGGATCCCAGGGATCAAACTCAGGTGGCAGGTGCCTTTATATGCTTAGCCATCTCACTGGCCCAAAGTACTGTATTTTTACATTCCTAATTCCACTTAATCTCAACAATGCTAAAATATGCTACAAATTTTATTCTCATCCTGCCAGTTAGGAGACAGAGTCAGAGAGGTGAATTGATTTGCTCAAGTATAACAAGATTATGAGAATGGGGAGATGGCTCAGTCATTAAAGGGCATACCACACAAGCCTGAGGACCTGTGTTCTGATCCCTAGCACTATAAAAAATTGGGTTGGTATGACAGTGCATATCTATAATCCCAACACTGGGAGGGTGGAGATAGGCAATACCTTGGAGCTCTTCAGCCAGCCAGCCTAGCCAAATCAGTGAGCTCTATGTTCAGTGAGAAAGCCTGTCTCAAAAAATTAGGTGGAGTTGAGCTGGGCATGGTGGTACATACCTTTAATCCCAGCACTCAGGAAGCAGAGGCAGGTGAATCTCTGTGACTCTGAGGCCAACCTGGTCTACACAGTGAACTCCAGGTTAGCTAGAGCTCCTGGGAAACCCTGTCTCAAAAAGAAAAAAAAAAACAAACAAACAGGTGGAGGGGTTAGAGAGATGACTCTGTGGTTAAGAGCACTGGCTGCTCTTGCAGAGTACTGGGGTTTGATTCCTAGCACCCACATGGCAGCTAACAGCCATCTCTAATTCCAGTTCTAGGGAATCCAAAGCCCTCTTACAGCCTCCACGGGCATTGCATGCATGAGTGCACTTACATACTTACATACACGCAGGCAAAACATTCATATACATGAAGTAAAAATAAATTAGATGGAGAACAATTGAGGAAAACACCTTAACGTCAACCTCTGGCTTCCACATGCATGTGCACACACATACTCGAAGGTTAACATGTTTAACCTTTTAAGTAAGAATAATAACACGGGTTTTTCTGTGGATGCAAACTGCTGTCCACTCCTCTGGCCATGCTAGCACTGTGAAGTTGGAGAGTATATCCTTATTCTTTAGTTTGCTTCCACAAGAATTGGCATAGCATGTTGTCAGTAGAGTTTACCAGAATTCCTAAAGTAGACATAAGAAGGCTGATGTCATTGGGGTGGCTGGAGAGAGAAGAACTAGGGGTTATCTCAGGAGTCTGAAAGTACTGCCTGAAATTCCACCATGGATTGGCAGTCTTACATGTGGTTTAAAACACACGCTGGCTTTGAAGAGCCTGAAGCCATGAGACCTGGATTCCTGACCTGGATCTGCTATTTGCTAACCATATAATCTCAAGGGAGACAGTCTCTGAGCTGTGCATCTTTAAAATAAATGAGACTGCTTCCTCCAGCAATATCACAGAGCTAGAATTCAGTTCGCTGAGAGATTGGAACAAATTCTGTCCTTGATTTCCTGCCCCCATTTCCTATTTGCAGCACCTTTTTTTTGCCATGGTTCTGTGGAAGGTAGGTAGATAAGTGAATGAATGAACCAAGACTATCATCCTAATGGGATGATACAGAGATGGCAACCCTGGGAGATCCAGAAGAGCTAATTAGGGTGATGTTATGAGTAAACTCGCTGCCCTCTCCTGAGCTGACTCCTCCCTTACCTGGTTTGCATAGGTTATCTTGATCTGCATGGGTTTCTTGAACAAGAAAGACAAATGGTTTGCTTCTAGAAGTTTTGACTTTCAAAATATAAAGACAGGTCCAAGGAATCCCATACCCAACTTCCTAGTCCCTGCTTTGCCAGCATCCTTTACCCATTTCATACTGTACTAGTTCAGACAGATTGGTGTTAAAACTTCATTGAATATCAGAAACAGAAGAAGCATTAGAAATTAGCTAGTCTAAATTCTGCATTGTACTAGTGAAAGAGAGGGAAGAGAGCTGTTATTTGTTGAGTGACTAGACTACCTCCCTATTTTCATGAGGTGCCTGATTTTCCTTCCTGATTTCATGCCTACTTCCTTGGGCTCACTGCAGAGCCTGTGACTTGCTTGTAGTTCCTACTTTTGGGGGATAGACACTATTATTTACCATCCTTGAGCTGCTGCTTGGCCCTGTTAGAAGCATCTGCCCCATGTCTCAGGCTTCCTCCAGGGCGCCCTGGGCAGTTATCCCCAGAGCTCCTGGCTTTCAGAAAGATTGGGCAAGAAACACAGGAACGGTCTTCACTTTGTCTTCATATCCTCTGATGGTTATTAGTGGAGGGGGTTTGGGCAGCATCTTTGAGAACACTATTATATTCACACGTACATTTAAACACAGAGGCAAATGCACTTGTTTGCATATTCCCTAAGGAAGCAAAGAGAGCTAAGAAGAATGAAGTTGAGGTTGCCCAGCACCAGTGCCTTCAATTTCAGCTGAGGTCACTAAGCAATTTAAGAAATGAATGGCTTCTGCTGGAGAGAATAATTCCTGCCCTTTTCAAAGGCAGCCATTTCCTGATGTTGCCATTTACCTAAAGCCTACCCTTATCTCTGCATCTTGCAGCATCTTGGTCCTGGATTACCCATGCTGTACCATCCAGGATTTGCCGGAGCTTACTACTGAGAGTCTGGTAAGCAGATGGGGATTTGTGGCCTTTGAAATCGCCTGATGGCAGAGGCTGGCATTTGCTTTTTCATTTCTTCCCCAGCCCCATGATACCATGGTTTGAGAGTCTCAGATCAACGAAGGCATATTGGCAAGAGCACAGAGGCAGTAAGGGTTTAAAGCTGCTGGCCCAGTTGAGAAAGATTTGGAAAAGCTGAGCTTAGCATCTTATAGAGAAGAGGGAAAAAAAACAGTGAAAAACACTGAGAAGGAAAGGGAATTTAGAATCAAGACTGAAATGCAATGCGAATATCTGTGCTAAATGGCAGGAGAATCTCTGATGTATCACAAAAAAGCATCTGTCTTCTTTATGCTGTGCTGCAAGCAGTTTGCTTTTCATTTTCATATTGGTTATACAACCCAGGAGTATGTACTTCAGAAAATTCCTTGCCACTTTCCTGAAGGATAACCTAAGATCTTCATCCAGGAACAGCTCTAGGCAAGTTAGATAAAGTTCTCCTGAATTATGTATTCCCTGAAACTGCCTGACCAAAAGCATATTGAAGATAAGGTGTCTATTTCATCCTGTATTGCCACAGCTCTTCAGATCCATTACTTTCATCCTGTTACATTGTAATAACTTATCTGTAACTTTCTGAGTTTGACTATAAATTCTTTAATGGGAGAGATGGGAGAAATTTTCTAGTTTTATATCCCTAAGACCTAACACTGTGTCTGGTACCTTGAAGACTTCAATAATGCTAAATGATCAAATGATGGTACCCATGGGTGATATAACCCTTTGTCCCCCAACTTTAATATCTGCAAAATGCTGAGTCAGAAAAGTACATTATGCAAAAATCGATTTCTTCTGTGGTGTATGTTTTGTAGAACTAAAGGAGTCTTGCAGGGAGACGGGGGTCATCAAGAATGACCTAAACCCCTTCTATTTCAGAGATGAGAAACATGAATGCTCAGTGGATGAAGTGACTTATCACAGTCAACTCCTTATAGGTAACAGATCCCAAATTAGACATGAATCAAAAGACCCATGTCCTAAGACATCAAAACTAGCATAGTCTTTACCACTGCAGCAGCAGAATCTCTGTCTTATTTAACTAGAGTCTCAGCTGCCAAAGCAACTGGAAGCTTCTTTCTCCTATAGAGAGGTAATAAATTAACCCTTATTAACATGATGATACCCCCAGCTGGCCTGGAACTCACTATGTAGACCAGGCTGGCCTCAACTCATAGAGATCCACCTGCCTCTGCCTCTCAAGTGTTGGGATTAAAGGCATGTGCCACCATGCCTGGCTCAGGACTGAATCTTTAAAACAACTCTATGAAGTAAATACTATTTTTTAATTTAATTTTTTTTATGTGAATGTGTTTTGCCTGCATGTATATAATGTCATGCAATGCCCATGGAGGTCAGAAGAGGGCGTCAGATTCCCCCAAAACTGGAGTTAGAGATGGTTGTTAGCCACCATGTGGGAACTGGGAACTGAACCTGGGTCCTCTATAAGAGCAGCCAGTGCTCTCAACTGCTGAGCCATCTCTCCAGCCCCCTAAATACTACTGTTCTATAGAGGGAAAAGTTAAATAACTGCTAAGACCTTACAATTGCAAGTAGCAAAGTTGGAGGGTAGAATACATTTTACCATAAACCATGGTTCATGTAGCATTAAAATTCTACTGTTGGAATATTTCAAAAGATAAATTTGGGGATGGACAGATGGCTCAGCAGTTAAGAGCACTTCCTGCTCTTCCAGAGGACCTGGGTTCAGTTCTAGTACACACATGGCAGATGACAACCATCTATAACTCCAGTTCCAGGGTCCAGTTCCCTCTTAAGAGTTTTTTTTAAAAAGATAAATTCGCCGGGCATGGTGGTGCACGCCTTTAATCTCAGAACTAGGGAGGCAGAGACAGGCGGATCTCTGTGAGTTCAAGGCCAGCCTGGTCTACATAGTGAGTTCCAGGACAGCTGGGGCTACAGGGAGACCCT
>NW_008349073.1:1010323-1064798 GCF_000622305.1 Nannospalax galili | reverse complement strand
TTATTATTATTTTATGAGTATGCATGTATTGCCTGCCTGTAGGTAAGTGCACCCATGTCATGCAATGCCCAAGGAGGTCAGAAGAGGCTGTTGGATCCCCTGGGACTGGAGTTACAGACAGTTGTTAGCTGCCATGTGGGTGCTGGGATTCGAACCCAGGTCTTCTGCAAGAACAACCAGTGTTCTTAACCCTTGAGCCATTTCTCCAGCCCACTTTTACTTTTTTTAAAGTCTTACTACATTTATCTATTTTGTATGTGGGCACAAGTGTGGAGGTCAGATGACAACTTGCAGTAGTTGGTTCTCTCCTTTCACCATAGAGGTCCTAGGGATTGAACTTAGGTCATCAGGTTTAGTAGCAAGTACCTTTACCCACTGAGCCATTTTGCCTGCCCCTGAATCTATTGCTTGATAATAATGTATGTCTCATCTCCATTCCAATTCCACTGGTTCATACATAGGAATTACTGAGAACTGTGCTTTCATATCATTTCTAATTGAACTTGAAGGATATCAGCATAATTATTTATATGGTTATGCCTTCTATTATGACTTTATTATTAAAAGGGGCAAAATGCATCTTGTTCATTAAGAGTCATAGTAGGTATTTTAGTTCTTTCTCTGAAACAACACTGGCACCTGGTGGCTTTGTTTAGTAAGCACAGACTTTTTCTTGAACTGTAAGTGCTTCTCAGGCCCAGTCATGGATTTCAGTACCTAGAAGGTTTACTCCACACAGGTCCTCTGTATACTGATTTGTCACCTAAAATAAATGCTATCCAGAAAAAGCTACTGTTTATGAAAGTAATATTTACCTCTTTTATTTAGGCTCACCACATTGCAAACGCAGGAAACATACTGCCTTTGGTATATGTTACTTACTTTAAATAACTTCAAGCTTTTTTCCTGATTACAAATTAAGTCAACTTTTGACTTGAGAAGCAGAAATGTATGGGGAAGAAAATTAAAATACTCTGTCACATACATACAAACATTGTTTATATTTTGCTGCAATTGGTGTATACATAATCATTTATATGGAAACACTAAAGAATATATATTTATATGTTTCATGCAACATAGTAAAATTTATGTGTTCACAATATGATTTTATTAAACAGCTTCTTTTTGAGTCCCAAGTGCATGCTAAGGACGTACTCTACCACCGAGCTCAGCCCCCTTAACCATTTTTGAGGATATAATTAGTAACACTACACATGATATTCTACTACTCAATTTTTTTTTCCTTGTATTTGAGATAGGGTCTCTTTATACAGCCTAGCTTAGCCTCAAACTCACTCTATAGCCTGGGTTGGTCTTGAACTTGGAATTCTCATGCCTCAACCTTATAAGTACTAGGATTACAAAATGTGCCATGTCCAGCCTTCCACTACTTAGCTTTTTATTTACTTTTTTTTGTTTTGTTTTTGGTCTTTTTGAAACAGGGTCTTCCTGTGGCCCCAGTCTGCCTGGAACTCACTATGTAGACCAGGCTGGCCTAGAATTCACAGAGATCTGCCTGCCTCTGCCTCTGCCTCTGCCTCTGCCTCCGCCTCCGCCTCCGGACTACTTGGGGTTAAAGGCATGGCCACCAAGCCTGGTTTTTTTGTTTTTTGATAGAAAGTTTCACACTGCAGATCATGCTGGCCTAGAATTTACTATATAGCCTTGATTGCCTTGAATTTGAGTAATCCTGGTTTAACCTCCTGTGTGATAGGATTATAGCCATGTACCACCTATACCTGACTCTATACTTAATATTTTAATTTTTAATTACATTTTAATTTTATTTATACATATATGGAGGTAAGAGGACAGTTTTCAGAAGTCAGTTCTCTCTTTCCACCATGTGGGTCATAAGGATTAAACTCAGTTGTCAGACTTGGTGGCAGTACCTTAACCCACTGAGCCATCCTATTAGCCCCATTAAATAATAAGATTCTCTTCTGTCAGGCATTGGGTAATCCTAGTACTCCTGAGTCTGAGGCAGGAAGAATGCTGGTTTGAGGCCAGCCTGGGGTATGTAGAGACTTTCTGTCAAAAAAAAATTAAGGGCTAGGAATATACTCGGTAGAATTATTACCTAGTATGCACGAAGCCCTGGGTTTGATCCCCAGCATTTCGTAAACTTGTATGCACCTCTAATACACCCAGTATTCAGGGGGTGGAGGGAGGATGATCAGAAGTTCAAGGTCATCCTTGGCTACATAGTGAGTTCAAGGCCATTCTGGGATATATGAGCCCTTTCCTCAAAATAAATAAGTAAATGAAGATTACCTTCCAATATTGGACGTTTATCTCAGTACATAACTCCAAAAAAATACTTTCACCCCTCCTCTGATCATTTCCTTAAGATAGATTCCCAGAAATAGAGCTTCTATGCAAAGGTTGACTTGGTTCATATTTTTCTGTTTTCTGAATTTGAACTAAATTCAGTTCCGTTTCATTCGAAACAGAAAAAAAAAATTAATGCTATATTAATCCCATATTATTTTCTGAATTCTTCCTAAACAGCTTTAGAATAGGCCTTCCTCATCACTATACTGAGAAATTTTCCCACCCACCTGTCATAGGAAGGCTTAAAAATTCTGGATCTAGCCAGGCGTGATGGCTCCTGCCTTTAATCCCAGCATTTGGGAGGCAGAGGCAGGCGATCTCTGTGAGTTCGAGGCCAGCCTGTCTACATAATGAGTTCCAGGTCAGCTGGGGCTACAGGGAGACCCTGCCTCAAAAAGACCAAAAAAAAAAAAAAAAATCTGTATCTACAAAGTCTCTATTCAAATTCAGTCCACTAAACTAGAACAAAATTAAATTACAAACAATTGAAAGATGGTACACATGCAGTTGTGATAGACAGCTGATGGAGAAGGCAGTGAGTATGGCCCTGCCATGTTAATGCTTAACATCTGAGTGGTTGTTTGGAGCAGTAGTATAAAACATAGTATAGCCGGGCATGGTAGTGCACGCCTTTAATCCCAGCACTTGGGAGGTTAGAGACAGGTGGATCTCTGTGAGTTCAAGGCCAACCTGGGCTACATAGTGAGTTCCAGGACAGCTGGGGCTACAGGGAGACCCTGTCTCAAAAAGACCAAAAAAAAAAAAAAAAACATAGTGTATATAAGGTGATGCTACTGTCCACTGCTTTAGAGTGTAGTAGAATGAGGGCAAGGTTGCAGTCCTGTTTTCTTTGTAGGCCTATTAGTTCCAAAGAGAAATACAGATTGTGTCATGTTACTTTCCTGTCCTTTCTCGTTTCATGTTACTTTCCTGTCCTTTCTCGTTTCTTATATGTTTGTTATTGATACAGGGTCTTACTGTGTAGACAAGGCTCATCTAGAACTTGCCAGGAGCCCAGGCTGCCCTCAAACCTGAGATCTACCTTTCTCTTCCTCCCAGGTGTATGATTGTAGTAACGTGTCTCCATGACTAGGGCTATCCTCCTCTTTTTTACAGAAATTTGGATAAACAAACGTGAAAATTTTCATGTAAGCCTGTTGTCACTGCTGCAGAGCTAACTTAAAGCTCCATGTGCTTATCCATCCCCATGATTAATTATGGCAGCACAACATACAAAAGGGGGGCATGTGTATTAATTACTTGTCTCATTACAAACAAACCTAACAAGGAACTTAGGGAAAGAAGGGTTTACTTGGGCTCACAGTTCAGGGTACAGTCCTTCATGGCAGAGAAGTCATGGTGACAGGAACTGGAGGCAGCTGGTCACATTGCATCATAGGAAGCAAGGAGATGAATCCTAGTGATGCTAGAGATGAATGCTTTCTCCTTTTTTCTTCAGTCTAGGACTTCACCCATGGAATGATACTACCCACTTCAGAGCGATCTTCCCGCTTCAGTTAACTTAGCCTTGATAATCTCTCACAGACATACCCAAATCTAGATCATCCTAGGGGCTTGTCTCCAGGGTGATTCTGTACCCTGTCAAGTTGACAGTCTTAACCTGCACAGCATATTTTGAATAATGTGAGTGAGTGTTCATGCAGCTCACACGCAGACTGATGATGAAGGAATAAGGAGAACATGGTATTTATGAACTCAGGAGCACCCAGAAATATCTGGGCCATTGTCCCCTCTCGGTGATGAAGAAACAGTTAGAAGCATAGCCAGTCTTTTCAAGGGCCATGGAGAGTTAGCAGTCGATCAGAATTTGCATGACTAGTCATTTGCAAAGAAATGTTTGGCATTTCCTTTTAGACCTAGGCAGTAAAATTTACACTTTTAATTTTTAAAAGTAGATCATTAGAAAACTGTTCAAATTTTAACTTGATTTCTGTTGAGAAAGACAAAATACATATCACTTAAAAATATGCCATATCCTCTCACCAGTTATTACATTTAGTTTTTACAATTTACTAATCCATATATTTCCAGACATCCCAGAATATTTCTTAGTTTTAGAATGTTAATATTGTGTTCAAATATCAAGGTATGTACAATTTCTTTCAGATATTTTAACCAATTATTTATTTATTTATTTTTAAAATATTTTATTATTTTTTATTTTAACCAGTCATTTCTAATCTTTTTTTTTTTTTCTTTTTCGAGACAGGGTTTACCTGGAGTCCCAGCTGGCCTGGAACTCGTAGACCAGGCTGGCCTCAAACTCACAGAGATCTGCCTGCCTCTGCCTCCTGAGTGCTGGGAATAAAGGCATGCGCCACCACACCTGGCTTTTGGGGTCAAGATAGCTCAATAAGTAAGGGCATTTTCTGCCTAGCCTGACAACCTGAGTTTAATTCCCAGAATCCATATGGTGGAAGAAGAGGATTGACTTCCTCAAATTGTCTTCTGCCCTCCATATGTATGCCTGCCTACACACAAGTAAAATAAATGTAAAAGTATTTAAAATAAAGTTTTTGTTTGTCAGGCATCATAGTACAGACCTGTAATCCCAGCACTGAGGAGACAGAATTGTCACTATTTCAAACAAGTGATGCTTTTAGCATTGTTTCTGTAGCACATATCTAATGTGAATATACTGTAAGTTTATATCCATTTTCTATGAGTATTTATACAAAGGAAGGACCATGGATAAAAACTTTTTAAGCCATGCATGGTAGCACACGCCTTTAATCCCAGCACTTGGGAGGCAGAGGCAGGCAAATCTCTGTGAGTTCAAGGCCAGCTTGGTCTATATTGCAAGGTCCAGGCCAGCTCGGGCTACAGGGAGACCCTGTCTCAAAAAGACAAAAAAAAAACAACTTTTCAAGTATTTTATCATTTTTCCTCGTGGTCACTACTTCTCTAATGGATTCTTAAGATTAGAATCTCTGGAGTGATTTTCAAACTCTATGCCCAAGTCACTTTTCCAAGTCACATGTAGCTTGCTAAAGTACCCTAGATGACCCTGAAAGTCTCTTTCTTACCCACTCACTGCACTTGAGAACCATTTCTTCTTTGTGATATCTAGGTCTAAGTCCTTCATTCAGCGGCAACTTGTCAAAAACCCGTATGGTAAGGGAATTATTCTGTAATGATGTGGGAAAAGAAAATCTAAAATATGGCTTTTATTTTCAGTTATATGAGCCATAATAAAATGATGAAAAGAATTATTTACCAAAAAATAGATTTTTGTGAATTTGCAGTCATTAAGTATTAAGGCCTACCTATTAAAAAAAATTTTTTTAGAAAATTTAGTTTCTAGTAAATGTGGGATGGAGTTGGCATAGAAAACCCAAAGCACAGAGGAAAAGAATAGCAAATAGGATGATAGACCTGGCCTTGCCCCTTGGTGCTAGGTCTTGAGCAGTTCTCTATTTGACTACGGAAATTTCATCAATAAAAGGATCCTTGGATGGGTATTAGACTTGCCTTAGACTATAAACTTCTAAATTCTTTATATAACACCAAGTTAGTATTAATAACTAGCTTCTCAGTGCAGAGCTGGTTTGCAATCTGAAAGTAAGAATCATCACTGAGGGGGCTGGAAAGATGGCTCAGTGGTTAAGAACACTGGTTGTTCTTACGGAAGACCTGGGTTCAAATCTCAGCACCCACATGGCAGCTAACAACTGCCTGCATCTCCAGTTCCAGGGGATCCAACAGCCTCTTCTGACCTCCAAGGGCATTTCACGACATGGGTGCACTTACCTACATGCAGGCAATACACTCATACACATAAATAAAATTTTTTTAATTAAAAAAAAAAGAATCATCACTGAAGGACTGTAGGAAGCTGTGACAGGGTTTGAGATATAGCAGATTTCACACCTAGAAGCTCTTCCTTAGAGGCTCTGTCTGACCATACATTGAGCTTGGTGGGGTGCTCAGCTTTAAAGCAGGGAACCTCATTGTTTCTTCTTATTCTTGTTTTTCTGGAGACAGTTACCTTCTGCTGATTTGAAGAATTATAGTAAGACCTACCAAGGGGCTTCCCTACCTTTGGGTGGTCTTCAAGACTTTCAGAAAGAAGGGAATCAATAAAGATGTCTCACCAGATTTATTTTCCCTGTGTTTAGCATTACAAAACAACTAGACAGGGAACAGTGATCAGACTTGAAATTCAAATGGAAATTTGGCATTTATCATGGCTGGGGTCACATTTAGGTATGATGTTACTCTGTAAGCCCTTTCATTCTCTAGGCCTTAGTTTTTGCTTCTGTGGATGGCAGAATTGGACCAGAACACCTGAATCCATCCAATTCTCAGAGTCTAACCAAACTGTTACCTCAGTCTGAAAAAAAATTCTGTTCTTCCCTTAGTCATCTGAGTTAATTATCTAGATAATTGGCATAGCCTGGGTTTTTTATTTGGTTCGGCTCACTTAGCTGGGCTATGAACAGATTTTTAGTCTCGTGTTGCCTTAAAGATGTTCCAAAAGGGGGCTGGAGAGATGGCTCAGCAGTTAAGAACACTGGCTATTCTTGCAGAAGACCTGGGTTCAAATCCCAGCACCCACATGGCAGCTGACAGTTGTCCATAACTCCAGTTCCAGGGGATCCAACACCCTCTCCTGGTCATCATGGGCATTGCCTACACATAAGTACAGGCAAAACATTCATATACATAAAAATAAAATTTATTTTTATTTAATGTGTACAAATATATTGCCTGCATGTGTGTAAGTGCACCCATGTTGTACAGTGCCCAAGGAGGACCAAAGAGAGCATTGGATTCCCTGGTACTGGAGTTAAGGCAGTTGCTAGCCACCATGTGGGTGTTGGGATTTGAACCCAGGTCTTCTACAAGAGCACCCAGTGATCTTATCTACTGAGCCATCTCTCTAGCCCAAATAAAATCTTTTAAAAAATATAACCCAGAGCAGGGTGTGGTGGCACACGCCTGTAGTCCCAGCACTTGGGAGGCAGAGGCAGGAGGATCTCTGTGAGTTCAAGGCCAGCCTGGTCTACATAGCAAGTTCTAGGACAGCTGGGGTTACAGGGAGACCCTGCAAAGACCAAAAATAAATGATAGATAGATAGATAGATAGATAGATAGATAGATAGATAGATAGATAAAATATAACCATGTGCTGCTAGTCACAAAATACATTTTCACATGGAAGTTATATCATGTTTAAATATAAGATGTGTCTTAAGTGGAAATAAGCATAAAGAGAAAAGAACACAAAGTATGGCAAATCTGAAAAGGTACCTGGGGAACTGAAGACCTGCTATGAAAATGGTTCAGCTGTTGAAACAAGGCAGAAATTGAAGCCGTACTTCATGTCGAATTTGCTTTGTGACAAAATCAGAACTCTGTAGACTGGCCCCTGCTGAGAGCATTGCTGGCCAGTGTGTGTGATTTCCCTGCCCGCTCTAGGCAGGATCTGGTATCGGGTGAGATGTAGTTTTAGTTGGGTAGCTGACAGTATCTAAAGGGAGGGAATTGGGGCCTGTCCTGGGACTCTTCAAACTGAGCTGTGAAGAAAAAGATAGCCACACTCAGCTTACCCTCATTCAAAACTCTGCCTTTAAAACTTCACTTGAAAGCCAAGTGTGATGATACACATCTTTAATCCCAGCACTTGGGAGGCAGGGGCAGGTGGATCTCTGTGAGATCAAGGCCAGCCTGGTCTACTTACACTAGTTGGAACTACAGGGAGACCTTATCTTAAAAAAACAGAACAAAAAAACTTCCCCTGATTATTCAGTAGTTCTTGTCTTTTCAGTTGCAGCCCACTCTGGCAGAGAAGTTATAAATTTTGTTTGGATTACAGTTACATATCCCAGATGAGGCATCTGGTTTTATCCAGTGCCTCATTACTTGTAATAATGAAAAAGCAGCCTAAGTGTATATGAACACAGGACCAACTGGTTAAAGGGCGTTATATTCTTGGAGTAGAATATTGTATAACCTTTAAAAAGAATGAGAGACAGCCAGGCCTGGTGGCGCATGCCTTTAATCCCAGCACTTGGGAGGCAGAGGCAAGCGGATCTCTGTGAGTTCAAGGCCAGATTGGTCTACATAGTGAATTCCAGGAAAGCTGAGGTTACAGGGAGACCCTGTCTCAAAAAGACAAAAAAAAAAAAAGAGAGAGAGAATTTAAGGTCATCCTTGGCTACAAACCAAGTTCAAGTTCCAGGTCAGCCTGGGAATACATGAAACTTTGTTGCAAAAAAGAAAAAAAAAGAATGAGGCAGTTTCTTTTCAGAGTGTGCTGGACAGCTTCAGTTGTCAACTTGATATGTACCTGGGAAGAGGGAACCTCATTTCGGGAATTTTCTCTATTGGATTAGTCTATGGGTTTATCTATGAGGTATTTTCTTGATTGTTGAGTGACATGGGAGGGTTCAGCCCACTACGGGTAGTGCCACCTGTGGGCAGGTGGTTCAGAATTGTATAAGAAAGCAGACTGGGCACAGACTGGAGGAGCAAGTCGGTAAGCAGCATTCCTACATAGTCTGTGCTTCAGCTGCTGCCTCCAGGTTCCTGCCTTGAGTTCCTGCCTCATCTTCTCTTGATAATACACTGTGGGTTGTAAGCCAAATAAATCCTTTTCTCCCCAAGTTGCTTTTGGTCAGTGTTTTAACACAGTAATAGAAAGTAACTAGGACAGGTGGGTGTGGTGACACACACCTTTAATCCCAGCACTGGGGAGACAGAGGCAGGTAGATCTCTGTGCAATCAAGGCCAGCCTGGCTTATATAGTGAGTTCAGGCAGCTGGGCTACAGGGAGACCTTGTCTTTAAAAAAAAGACAGGAAATAGGACAGAGTTCAAGTAAATCAAAGATTATAGAAGAGAGCTAAACATATTTTGGGGGATGGGTAGTGTTGGGAATTCAACCCAGAGTCTGATGGATATTAAGCAAGTGCTCTAACCACTCAACTATATCCCTGCACCATGAAGAAATCTTAATGATCATCTAATCCAACCTCGTATAGGAACCAGAAGGAAAAGGATTTGCATATATACTCAGGACTAAAACCATAATGCAGGGATTCTGGTACCTACCTAGTCTAGTGCTGCTTCCAACAGCCAAACTTCCACCACTGTCATATTATTCTTTGAAGTGCTGTAGAATGCAAGGCTTTTTATGCCTCTGCCATAATGAAAATCAGGATAAAGAAAGGTCATGGTGATTGTATCTATCCCATGTTTTGTGTTCCACTGCCTGAGTGCTATAGTAAGACTTTGTCTCAAAAACACCACCCCTTGCTGGGCGTGGTGGCGCCCGCCTTTAATCCCAGCACTCAGGAGGCAGAGGCAGGCAGATCTCTGTGAGTTCGAGGCCAGCCTGATCTTCATAGTGAATCCAGGCCAACTAGGGCTACAGGGAGACCCTGTCTTAAAAAGACCAAAAAAAAAAAAAAAAAAAATACCACCACCCCTAATTTTCTTAAGTCTGTCTCTCTTAACCAAATAGGATGTAAAACCTAACCTGTTTTAGGCAAGCCAGACCTGATACCCTAGGGTAGAAATTCCTGTGGAAGCTTCTCTGAGAAACAGCAGAGTTTTATTGGGACTAGTTCGAAGTACAGTGTTGAGCATTTACTGTAGGAAGGAGAATATTATTTCTAAGTAATATTTCTAAAGTTTTCAGAAACTCTCTGATGCTTGATATTGGATATCAGGAGAGCCTAATTCACTCAAAACTCTTGGATGTCCATTCTTTATTTGATAGATAGCTTTCATGCTTGCTTCAAATTAATTTGGAAGGGAAGGAGGTAATTCTGTACTCGCCAGATAATGAAATTTGATATGCCTCCTGCTCCTTTATTCTCTTGTCACATTATAAATGTAAGAATTTCTAAGGTGTTCATTTGACCAACCTGTCCAGTGATTTAGTTTCTGATGATATATATATATATATATTTTTTTTTATTTCCAAATCCTATAAGAAGTGTTATTTTTCCTCCTGAAGAAAATGTTTCTATGAGTAGATACCTATTTCTAATCTGATATAATCTGTTGTCGCTGGTTAGGTACAATAAGCTTTCAAGAAATATGTAAGAGATGCAGTCCCCTCCCCTGGGAATGTGCCCTCCAAGGCCTTAGACTCATCTTGGCCCTCTGCAGCTCCTTACCTGTTCCCAGAAAGGCTGTACATAGTCCTTTCATTTTCTGTGACTTATGGAACTGGTTTATAATGAACTCTTAAGAGAATATTATATATATATATGTGTGTATATATGTATATATATAAAGAAACATATAAAAGGGCTAGAGAGATGGCTCAGCAATGAAAAAAGCTTGCTGCTCTCCCAAAGAACCAGAGCTCTGTTCCCAGTACCCATGTCTGGTGGTTCACAACAGCCTGTAACTCCAGCTCCAGGGGACCTGACTTCCTCTTCTGGCCTCTGCAAGTGCATTACAACACACACACACACACACACACACACACACACACACACATACAAATAAAAACTTTTGAAAAAAGAAACATAAAAAAGGGCCTGGTAGAGCTGGGCGTGGTGGCGCACGCCTGTAGTCCCAGCACTTGGGAGGCAGAGGCAGACGGATCTCTGTGAGTTCAAGGCCAGCTTGATCTACATAATGAGTTCCAGGACAGCTGGGGCTACAGGGAGACCCTGCTTCAAAAAGACAAAAAAAAAAAAAAAAAAAAGGGCCCGGCAAGATGGGCTCATAGGGTGAAAATACTTGACATTTGATCCCTGGGGCCCTCATAAAGACAGGAGAGAACCACCTCAATGGAGTTGTCCTCTGACCTCCATGTACACTGCTCACACATACATACACTAATAAATAATAAAGTAAACACAAACGTACCTGGATTAGAGTGGACCATCTGCTCTTTTTTCCTTCTCTATTAGTTACTTTTCCTGTTGCTATGATTTAAAAAGAAATACCCTAACAGGGGCTAGAAAGATGACTCAGGGGTTACCAGCACTGGCTGCTCTTGCAGAGGACCCTGGTTCAGTTCCCAGCACCCACATGGTGGTTAACAGTCAGCTGTAACTCCAGTTCTAGAAGATCTGATGCCCTCTTCTGGCTTTTGTGTGCATTGCATACATGCAGGCAAAGCACTCATACATAATAAAAATAATATCCTGACAACTGCAACTTAGGAAGGGTTTATTTTGGCTCCCAGTCCCATCACTGCAGGGAAGGCATAGCAGCAGGAACTTGAGGCAGCTGGTCCTAATGAATCACAGTCTGGAAACAGAGGGTTATGAATACTTATGTTTAGTTTTCTCCTTTTTTGCAGTCCAGAACCCAACCCAGGGATGGTACGTATTATTAGGGTAGATCTTCCCACTCAACTAACCCAATCAAGATAACCCATGGACCAGGGAGGTGGCATACTTGACAATCTGAATTTGATCTTGAGTGGAAGGAGAGAACCAACTCAACAAAGTTGTCCTCTGACCTCTGCATGCCCACCCATGGCATGTCTGTGCCCCCCCATAGACCATAATCGTAAATTTTAAATATTAAGAAAGCTAAATAATCCCTCACAAGTATACCTGAAGGCTTGTTTGATTCCAGATCCTGTCAAATTGATAGCACTAACAAAACACTGCTGAAGAATTAAGCATGACTATAATTTGATAAAGATAGTGAGGGTTGATTTTAAATTCATCTATAACATCAGATCTACCCAACATAGTTAAAAATCTAGAATGAGACCAAACTCCTAGCAATTACAAACATTGTTTATGTAAGTGCAAAGTATATGGGGGTAAAATTTTATCATCTCTTTTCTAAGTGATAAGCAATACAAGAAAATTTACGGAATCAAGTTCCTGTATTCATGTATCACTTTTCTAACCAATACTTGCTAGGTAAAGAGTCTTACAGGACTGTTAACTGAGTGTGTTTTCTGGTTGTTTTTGTTTAGTTTTGCTTTGCTTTGGCTGGGACTCAGACTTATTGCTTCGCTTAAGTTTGGCAAGCACTCTACTACTGAGCTCCATACTCAACCCAGCTCAGGGTGGGGCAAAGGATACTATGTCCTCTGAGTTGAGATTCAGTGTATGAAGAACAGGAAGGAAAGGATGTAACATTTCATATTGGAACGCTTTACCTAAACTGACCAACAGGGACTTAACTTGCAGTCTTCTATGGGAATTGAGATAATGATGCACGTTACCTATTTCAGGAAGCTGGAGACAACAGCCAGTTCTGCTGGAGGAACCTCTTTTCCTGCATCAACCTGCTGAGGCTTCTCAATAAACTGACCAAATGGAAGCATTCCAGGACTATGGTAAGGGGGGCTTCAAGTCACAGAATTTTTTATATCATTGGTATTTGTGGATTGCTCACTTTGAAAGACCTGTAGCTAGTGACTGCCACATACGTTTCACCACTTCCTAACCCTGTGCACTTTTTCTAAGATGATTACTCACCAGTTCATTTCTTTTCAAGGAGCTAAATAAAGACCTACCCTTAAGGTATCTCAGACAGGGAAGTCAGCCACATTTGGATTATATCCAAATGATGCATGTCTAATAGTTATTGTGTTATTGCTTGTAATAATGAAAGATTTGAAACAACCTAAATGTCCATTAACATACCAACTGCTTAAATAAATTATAGCATGTCCTTATAGTAGAATATGATAGATATATCCATTAAAAAGGATGAGGCATTTCTGTAGTGGTATGGGATAATTTTCAAGATACATTTTTAAATAAAAGCAACATATAGAATAGTGTGACAAGTATTTGGCTGTTTGTGCTAAAATACAAAAGTAATATATATGTAGATAGAATTATCTCCAGGGGCAATGAGATGGCTCAGCTGGTAAAAGTGCTTGCTATGCAAGCCTGACAACTTGTTTAATCCTTGGAACCCACAGTGGAAGGAAAGAACTAAATCCTGAAAGTTGTCCTCCACATTCACACATGTACATACCTATACACATGATAAAGAAGCATTTAATTTAAAAATTTAAGTATTAAAAAAATGGGACTGGAGAGATGGCTCAGAGGTTAAAAGCACTTGCTGTTGTTACAGAGAATGTGGATTTGGTTCTCAACATCCATATGGCAGCTGACTACTGTCTGTAACTCCAGTTCAAGGGGATCCAGCGCCCTCTTCTGGCCACCATAGGTACCAGGCACACACATGGTGCACATACATACATTCAGGCAAACACTCATACACATAAATTTTTTTTAATTTTTAAAAAATATTTTATTTATTATTTTTATTTTATGTGTATGAGTGTTATGCCTGCATGTAAGTAAGTGCACCTGTGTCATGCAATGCCCACAGAGGACAGAAGAGGCTGTCGGATCCCAAAGATACACAAGAATCTAGTAACAGTAGAAATGGTATATTTGGCAAATAAAATTTCTTTTTATTTTATAATTATTTTGAACTCTAAATGAATTAGTTCCATATTCTTTATTTTTTTTAAATATTTTATTATATTTACTTTATGTAAATATAATATGAGTGTATTGCCTGCATGTATGTAAGTGTACCCATGCCATGCATTGTCTGTGGAGGTCAGAAGAGGGTGTTGAATCCCCTGGAACTGGAGTTACAGATGGTTGTTCACTGCACTGTGCATGCTTAGAACCAAACCTGGGTCCTCTGCAAGAGCAGCCAGTTCTATTAACTCCTGAGCCATCTCTCCAGCTCCATATTCTTTGTCTTATTATATAACTAAGGCTGGCTTTGAGCTCATAATCCTCCTGCCTCAGCCTTTGAGTACTGGGATTACAGGCATGTGCCACCATGTCTGGTTTAATTCTTCTATTTTTTTGGTCTTTTTGAGACAGGGTCTCCCTGTAGCCCCAGATGACCTGGAACTCACTATGTAGACCAGGTTGGCTTTGATCTCACAGAGATCTGCCTGCCTCTGCCTCCCATGTGCTGGGATTAAAGGTATGCCCCACCATACCCAGCCTGATTTTTTTTTTAAAAGACAGGGTCTCATTATGTAACCCTGGCTGGCCTCAAACTCTCTATGTAATCCAGACTGGCCTTGAACTCATAGAGATCCATCTGCTTCTACCTAAGTGCTGGGATTAAAGGCATATGCCACCATACCTGGCTTTTCTATGTTCTTGAAGCCTAACTAACTCTAAGTAGAGTTTGGACCTTAGAAAACTCCCCAGGTTTCTGAGGATAGCGAGATTCATATGTACTGTCTGAGTTGGAAATTCCAAGAAACTTTATATACTAATGAACCTTTTGTACTACTTTCCATCCCATCCTACCCTCACCCCTCCCCTCTCTCATTTCCTGTCCCTTTTTCATTGGGCAGATGCTGGTGGTGTTTAAGTCAGCTCCAATCTTAAAGCGGGCCCTCAAAGTCAAACAAGCCATGCTACAGCTTTATGTCTTAAAGCTACTAAAGATACAGACAAAGTACCTTGGACGTCAGTGGAGGAAAAGCAATATGAAGACCATGTCGGCCATTTACCAGAAAGTGCGTCATCGCATGAATGATGACTGGGCTTATGGGAATGGTGAGTATTCTCAGAGCTTGTGACTTCCAAGAATTACCCAGGATTTTTAAAGTTTTGTTTGTTTATTTTATTTTATGTGTATGAGTTTTATGCCTGCATGTGTGTAAGTGCACCCATGTTGTGCAGTGCCCAAGGAGGACAGAAGAGGGCGTCGGATCCCCTGGAACTGGAGTTTGGACAGTTATTAGCCTCCATGTGGTTGCTGGGAATTGACCCCAGGTCTTCTGCAAGAATAGCCAGTGCTCTTAACTGCTGAGCCATCTCTCCAGCCCCCAGGATTTATTTTAAACAAAACTAAATAGACATTTTTCTCTACTCTCTAACATGAATTATTGCATATTTTATTTTATTTATTTATTTGCTTGTTATGTTGCTGACAGTGAACTTGAACTCCTGGTTCTCCTGATCCTCCGGGCTTCTCGAATGCTAGGATCACAGGTGTATACTACCACACCTGGCTCTGTCACATATTTTTAATTAATTAGTTAATTTTAGAGATGGGCTCTCATTATATAGCCCTGGCCAGCCTGCAACTCATTATGTAGGCCAGGCTGGCCTTGAACTCAAAGAGATCCATCTGCTTCCCTTTGCCTCCCAAGTGCTGGGATTAAAGGTATGCAGCACAACACCTGACCTATCTGTTATATATTTTAGATAAGAAAAATATTTCTGGGCTTGGGCAATGGTGCAGTGAATGAAGTACTTGCTGTATAAGCATGAGTTCAGATCCCCAGCATATAAAGCCAGATACAGCAGCATGCATCTGTAACCCTAGTGCTGTAGAGGCAGAGACAGGCAAATCCCTGGAGCTTAGTGGTGGGCTGCCTAGCAGAATTGATGAGCTGAAAATTCAGTGACAGACTCTATGTCAAAGGTGAACAGCAATAAAGAAACTCAACATCCATCTCTGGTCTCCACACACACCTCCACACACATGTATGCACACACAAAATTACATGATATTTTATTTTTAAATTTTTTATTTATTTAATGTACAAAGTAATGGTTTTATTATGACATTTACACACATATCATTGTAACTTGCTCATATTAGTCCCCCTTTACTTCATATTTGTACCATACAGAGATTGCCACTGTTAACATCATATTATATATTGTTTTAGACATTTTTCTATGCATGTTTTATTACTTTATCATTTTTTTTTTTCTTTTTGGTCTTTTTTGAGACAGGGTCTCCTTGTAGCCCCAGCTGTCCTGGAACTCATTATGTAGGCCAGGCTGGCCTTGAACTCACAAAGATCCACCTGCCTCCGCCTCCCAAGTGCTGGGATTAAAGGCGTGCACCACCACGCCCAGCCCTATCATCTCTTTTCAGTTAACACCATCTCTATCTTTTCATGTCAGTATTAACAAAATTTATTTTTAGAATTCTCTAATTGTACCATAATATTTTGTTTCATTGTTAGCTTTTTGAAACAAGGTTTTGCTTTGTAGCCCTAGCTGGCTTCGAATTTGTAGCAATCCTCCAGCCTCTGCCTCCCAAGTGCTGAAATTTTAGACATGAGCCACCATGCCAGACTGCCAAAATGCTCTTTATTCCTGTTTAGCAATGCCCCTCTCCCCCCCATCCCCATTGCAATAGCTAATTGAAGAACTGAACTAGTTGTCCTGCAGAATACCACCTTCTGGATTTTTTTTTTTTTTTTGCCCACTTCTTTATGGAGTCATTTACCTTATTCCTCTATCCTCCATGATACTAGAGCTTAAGAAAATTAGATGTAAGGCTCAGTGAATTCAATTTACACCTTTTGGCATCTTAGGCAATACTGGGAACTCTATGTGGCCTCACACCATAAGTTACAATATCTGGTCAAACTACCAGTATTTATGCTGAGAATAATTGGTTTGAAAGAATTTTATTTTGGAGAGGATTTTTCTTTTTTTTCTTTTCATTGTATTTGTAGTGGGTTTGACCATAATTTTTTGTCTCCATTAATAAATAAATAAATAAAGTAAAAAAATATTTTCTAAAAAAGAATCTTTGGCAAGGTGATTATTAACTCTTTTTTTTTTGGAGGGAGGGCGTCTTTTTGAGACAGGGTCTCCCTGTAGCCCCAGCTGACCTGGAACTCACTATCCTATAGACCAGGTTGGATTTGCTATCACAGAGATCTGCCTGCCTCTGCCTCCCACATGCTGGGATTAAAGGTATATCCCACCCCATCCAGCCCAATTTTTTTTTAACATTTTATTTATTATTTTATTTTATTTTATTTTTTGTCTTTTTGAAGCAGGGTCTCCCTGTAGCCCCAGCTGTCCTGGAACTCACAGAGACCAGGCTGGCCTTGAACTCACAGAGATCCACCTGCCTCTGCCTCCCAAGTGCTAGGACTACAGGTGTGTGACACCACGCCCAGCTTTTATTTATTATTTTAAATTTTATGTGTATGTGTGTATTGCCTGCATGTAGGTAAGTGCACTCGTGTCCTGCAGTGCCCGCGAACAGAAGAGGCTGCCGGATCCCCTGGAACTGGAGTTAATGGACAGTTGTTAGCTGCCATGTGGGTGCTAGGATTCGAACCCAGGTCTTCTGCAAGAACAATCAGTGTTCTTAACCCCTTAGCCATCTCTCCAGTCCCCTAGAACTCACTATTTAGACCAAGCTGGCCTCTATCTCACAGAGATCTGCCTGACTCTGCCTCCCAAGTGCTAGGATTAAGTCTTACACCACTACACCTGCTGATTATTAACATTTTTGTGTTTGTACTTACTCATTTACGTACAAGTGAATGTGTACATGCGGGTGCCCTACATGTGTGTGCACATGCAGGTAGAAGCCAGAGGTCAACCTCTGGTGTCATCCTCACAAATGCTCTTCACATCCTTTGAGACAGATTCTCTCATTTGCCTGAAGCCCACCAATTAGGCTAGACTAGGGATAGCAGAGCCCCAGGGATCATCTGCCTGTTTGCCTCCTCAGTGATAGGATTACAAGCACATATCACTACACTCAGCATTTTTATGTGGGCTCTGAGGATCAAACTTAGGTCCTCATGTTTGCAAGACAAGTGCTTTATGAACTGAGCCATTCCTCACCCCCTTGATTTGTTTTTTTCTGGGATTTGTTAACCTGTTTGAATTCTAGATGATGCTACAGTAAAGAGTTCAAAGAATAAGGGGAGCACATGACTGGCATGTGATAAGCCAAGATACCACTTCTACTAAGATAAAATAGAGTCAGCACTTGGGAGGCAGAGTCAGGTGGATCTCTGTGAGTTTGAGGCCAGCCTGGTCTACATAGTAAGTTCCAGGTCAGCTAGGGCTACAGAGAGACCCTGTCTCAAAAACACCAAAAAAAAAAAAAAATAGAGGTAGCTATTTAAATTCTTAGAATTTAAATAATTTTAAGTTTTTAAAACATAAAAGTGTTTTAGCTTGTAAATAGCCATAGCTGACCTGGAGCTCAATGGACTCGATCTCATAGAGATCCACCTGCCTCTGCCCCCCAAGTTCCGGGATTAAAGGCGCATACCACCACACCCAGCATATAGGTATGCTTCTAAAACCTATCAGCATGCCTTATACATTGCTCTTTACAAAATATTCTGAGTGTTTCATTGTTGGATACCATAAGGCCATGCTCTGTGTAAAGGATGTCATGAGCTGTGTATCTTTTTCTTCCATTCTTCCTACATCAGACATTGATGCTAGGCCGTGGGACTTCCAAGCAGAAGAATGTACCCTGAGGGCCAACATTGAGGCTTTTAACAGCCGACGCTATGACAAACCCCAGGACTCTGAATTTTCACCTGTGGATAACTGCTTGCAGAGTGTGCTGGGGCAGAGGTTGGATCTGCCTGAAGATTTCCACTATTCCTATGAGCTCTGGCTAGAGAGAGAGGTGTTTTCACAGCCTATCTGTTGGGAGGAGCTGCTCCAGAATCACTGAGCTCTTGTCAACAAAGCATCTGATAGATGGAGGTTGGCTCTAAACAGTGGTGCTTTGCCTGCCCTGCCCATTTATTCAACCTTTGTACCGGGCACTAAAAGTACATACCAAAGGGAGATCCAGTCCAGTATCCAGCATAGTTCAAAGCTATTCTGGATTCTATTAGGCCTGAAGATGGTGCAAGGCTAGAATTCTGAGTCACAGTAAACTCAACAACTTGTCCTGAGCTCTTCTAGGTGCCTACTTGGTATTAGAAATCTCTTGGTGGATCAGCCTGGACAGCTTCTGATGAAACCTGCTTCAATCTTGCCTAGAACCAGGCTAGCCTTTGCTAGCCCAAACAGTGAAAGGAAATTAACATCTGCATTTGACTCCTGGCATTCATCTCTAGCAGTGGGACAAATATGGTCATAAAATAAAGAGAAAACTTTGATTTATCACAAGTTTGGCAAAACAACTTTGTATTTCACCTTTAAAATTTTGACACTCTTTAAAATAATCATTAGCTCTAAGATTATTTGAAAAATCTGTACCTTTATGATTATCTACTGTTTCCTAAACACTGCATGTTATAGAAAAGTATATTGTATAGTGGGTTGGTTTTTTTCCTTAAGAGATTTATATTCAGTGTGAAAATTATTTCCTATGTATTCTATATAGGGCATTGAGTGCTTTGCCATTTGAAAAGAACCACAACTAATAACTAATATGAAACAATAAGGCCTTCTCTAAGGTTGTTTTATGTTTTTCTTAAATTATTTGAGACAGGGTCTCCCTGTAGCACCAGCTGGCCTGGAACTTACTATGTAGACCAGGCTGGCCTTGAACTCACAGAGATCCACCTGCCTTGACCTTCCAAGTGCTGGGATTAAAGGTGTGTGCCACCATACCCAGATAAATTACTTCAGTTTTAAAATGGCAAGTACACAAAAGAAAATTACTTTCGTGTCTAATTCCTTTGGGTGGGAAGAGGAGTGGTGATGTTGATGGGGTTTGGCTATGTAGCCTTGTCTAGCCTGAAACTTATACATAGATCAGGCTAGCCTTGAATTTGTGATCCTCCTACCTTTGTCTTCTGAGGGCTGGGATTACAGGTGAGTGCTGAGATTACAGTCAAGGGTTACCACATGTGACCAATTCATTTTTAAATGACAAGTTGATTAGAGGTGGTTTTTTATTTACTGAGATTTTCCCATTTGTGCTTATTATTTTTTAATTGAAAATAACAGCAAGACCATCATGGTTTATATTTTTTCTTCCATGTTGTTTTTTTTTACCCACCCCCCCTTTTTTTTTTAATGCTAACAGTTTCAAAAGTATCATATGGAGATTTTAACAATATTGTTTCTGGGGCTGGAGAGATGGCTCAGCTCTTGCAGAGGACCCCAGTTCTGTTCCCAGTACCTACATGTCAGCTAACAACCATCCCTAATTCCAGTTCCAAGCAATCTGATGCCCTCCTCTGGCCTCCATGGGCATTGTACAACATGGGTGCACTTATGTAGATGCAGGCAAAAAACTCAGTACAGGTAAAGTAAAAATTTTTAACACTGTTTCTATTGGAAGTATTGTACACTTCATTGATAATGAGAGTTGGTATGTATCAGCCTCTTTCTACTTCTCTTTTACAGCAGAATCACATATTTTAAAAACATAAGTGCTTTAGGAAAATATTAATTTGGTCAATATTTTAATAGCTCTTCTCCCCAATTATATCATTTATACCTCTGAGATTTTTTCCTTTAATGGTTGCCCACTCCCACAGACACTACTAAATCTTTTTATGATGGCACTAGGACACTTTATGCCAAAAAGTTTGTCAAGATTGACTCATTTACTCTGTCAATCACAGCCTCATTTGTAGGTCGTGATAGAGACCTAACATCATCCAAAGAAATGATACCAAAACCTAATCAGTACCTCTGTGCTTTAGGGAAGCAGGATTTCCAACTATGGAAAGGTGTCAAAGAATGTAAGTATGTAACAGATGAAATGTCATAAAATAATTTGTAAATTTTATCTAAGTGTGACAGCTGTCTTCATGGCAATCAGATAATTTACTGAGCATAGTTTCAGAGGATTTTATTAATCCTGAGTCAGGCTACCATGATTTTGATGATATTTGAGTGAAAAGACAATTTTCAAGGAAAGAGTAATCACCAATCTGTTTTAAAGCCACATCACATTCAGTTGTGTCAACTGCATGAAGCCAGGCATGGTGGCATACGCCTTTAATCTCTGCACTCAGGAGGCAGAGGCAGGCAGATCTCTGTGAGATGGAGGCCAGCCTGTCTATACAGGGAGTTCCAGGCTAGTTGGAGTTACAGGAGACCCTGTCTCAAATGAGAACAACAAAATGTGTGAATCTGAGGCACAGAATTATGCTGTTTTAATATATCATACTTTATTTTTAACACAAGAGATTATGTCTTGGTACAGATGGAGAGCTACTGTACCTTGTAAAGGTAAATGGTTAATTTCAAATTGCCATTTTTTTCTAGCAGCTTGCTGGGGCTAGTTTTCAAGGATCAAAAGCCAGGCCCATATGCTAAAATAACTACATTGAAACCTCCAACCTGAGAGCCCATGTATGTGGTTAGGAACAGCTTCAGATTAACTAGCATTCAGTGGTGATTACTGTTTCCACATAGAAGCATGTTATTTGGATGACTTACAAAACAGGATTTTATTTGTGAATATTGCAATGAAATGTGTGTTGATTGATGATAGTACTGTTCATCTCATGAAATACTTTAATAAAAAGAAAACCTGGAATTCGAAATTTGGTCTTTAATTCTTCAACATAAAATAATCTTGAGGAGCTGGAGAGATAGCTAAAAAATAATCTTGACATATTAGATGGAAAAGAATGATATAATACAGAATAAATATCCAACGCCAAATCTCAGTGGCATAAATGTTTATTTCATCATCCTGGGTCTGGGCAAGCTATTTCACCTGGGCTTCCTATATTGGCTTTTCTCCTATTGACCTTTTTTCCTATTGACCTGAGGGCACCCTTCCCTATGACAGAAGGCAAATTGTTCACATTCCACTGGCCAAAATTAAGTGTCATGGACAAGCCCGACACTGAGCCAGAGAAGCATGTTCTACCTGAAGGATGACAGGAGTGGCGTGGTATGATACTTTTTACGATAATGGTAGTGAATGTCTATTCCTATCCTACACAAAATATACCCAGCTCCTCCTCAACAAAGACTTCATATTTAATGAGAACTAAAGTCCAGAATCTCATCAAATCTAGATGCATCAGTCTTTTCTTTTAGAGACAGGGTCTCAGGCTGACCTTGAACTTGAGGATCTTTCCTGCCTTTGCCTTCTAAGTGCTAAGAATAGAGGTATACACCACTATGCCCAACCTAGATGCAGTATGTGTTGATCCTGAGACTAGAAAACATGAAAACAGCAACAAAACATGTTAACTGAATTACGGTGATCACTTTAAATATATACACATACCAGAATATTTTTGCACATTTTAAACATGTACAGCTTTTGTCAATGATATCTCAATACAGCTTTTGTGTTTTTGTTTTTCTTTGGTTTGTTTGTTGGTTTGTTTGTTTTGAGATAGGGTCTTGTAGCCCTAGCTGGCCTGGAACTCACTATGTAGACCAGGCTGGCCTTGAACTCACAGAGATCTGCCTGCCTCTGCCTCCCAAGTACTGGGATTAAAGGTGTGTGCCACCACACCCGGTGTAAGCATTTGTTTTTTTGAGGCAGGGTCTCATGTAGTCCAGACTGGTCTTGTACTTGCTATGTAGCCGAGGATGACCTTGAACTTCAGTATCAATAAATATACCTCCTGTGAAGGGAAAATGAAAGTCATATATCAATCACTGGTCTATAGTAATTCTGTAATCCCACTGACTAAATTTGGAGATGTCCTGTTCTTTGGATAGAAAGGTCTTTAGAGTGCTCTACAGAAGTAGCTCACTGCCCATCAGTGTTCTTTGGGATTAGAAAAGGGTTTCTTTGCACTTAGGACACTGAGGCAGGATGACCATGACTTTGAGGCCAACCTAGGCTACATAGTGAAAAAGAAAAGAGAAAAAAAAACAGAGGGAGTTCCTTTTGTAGTATCCTTGGCCACATCTGAAAAGGGGATTAGAGAATGTTTCTACCATATTGTTGGTGGCTCAGCAGCTTTCTTAATGTGCTTCCTGGCTAAGGGCTGTTGAGGCACAAGAGTTATTTTGTATTTTCAGCAGTCATTATCAAAAGCTTTTTGAAAATCTAATTCCAAAGCTGGCTGTAGTGGTGCATGCCTTTAATCTCGACACTTGGGAGACAGAGGCTGGTGGATCTCTGTGAGTTCAAGGTTAGTCTGATCTACGTGGCCAGTTTAGGCCAGTCAGGACTACAACATAGTGTGACCCTATGTCAGCAAAAGGGGGTTGGGGGAACTGGAGAGATGACTCAGTGGTTAAAAGTACTGGCTGCTTTTTCAGAGGATGTGGGTTCAGTTCCCAGCACCTACATGACAGCTAACAACCATCCATAACTCTAGTTACAGGATATTTGATGCCCTTTTCTGGCCTCCACAGTCATTATACAACATGTATATATTTATATGATGTAAAAAAAACACTCAGACATAAAATTAAAACACACACACCCCTAATTCCAGTTAGCTCATGTGCCAATAGTTGCAACCACAACTCTTTTAGATACCTTCTATAGATTTGATTACAGGTCTTTTGAATCTATCAGGCTTCTGTAGAATCATTCTGTCTCTTTTCTTTGAGCGTTTTTTGTCCAGTGAAAGAATTTACTGAGGATTTTGAGTATCACATTATTCAGTCTTAACCCTAGGGTCATGTCTTAAAACAGTCTTTTGGCTCAAAGCATTTTTAGTTTCTCTCATAAATTGAATAAAAACAGTTGCAACTTTCAACATTTGTTAAAACTTGAAATTTCTGAATTATGTCTTGAAAATAGGCCAATTTTTTGAGCCATCCCTTGCTTATAATATTTTAACATAGGTGCCTGATGCTAGCCAACAGTCCCAACATTTCTGTGTTCAAACCTTTCTACTCAAGCCTGGCATGATGACACAAATCTGTAATCCACACTCAGGAGGCAGAACCAGAAGGATCACTGGGAGTTCAAAGTGATCTTTGAAACTCAAGTTTCAAAGCCAGTCTGGGCTACATAGAGAGTTCCAGGCCAACCAGGGCTACAAATCAAGATCCTGTTCCAAAAAGCCAAATCAAGAAAGCAGGGCCTAGGGGCACAGGTTTGTAGTTCCAGCCATATGATCACAGATGCTAAGAAGGTTGAAAGACTGGACAATGGAAAGTTCAAGGCCAACAACCCAGACAAGTTAGTGTCTCCAAATAAAAAGATAACAAAAAGGGGGGTTGGGGGTGTTTGGAGATACAGTTAAGTGATAGGGTGGTGCTTACTTAGCATATGTAAGACTAGGACTGAAAACAAAGGATGCATTTCCACCTTCAAGTTATTGTAGGCCACTGATTTTTGCTAAATGTTTTGCCACTGTATTACATAGGTTGCCAATTTTGTAGTACCCCTATAAGTTCCCTCATTAGGACACTGGCCTTTAAACCAATTTATTTTGGGGTTTTGTTATAGAGATATCACACTTTGGGTACCACTTTCAGTATACTTGCTATCTGACAACAAAACACTAAATTTTCAGTGGCTTGTAACAACAAACATTTTGACCAGGTGAGGTGGCACATGTAATCCAGTACTCTAAGGCAGAAGAATCATGAGTTCGAGGCCAGCCTGGGCTAGATAGTGGGTTCAAGGCCAGCCTGGAATACACAATGAGACCAAGTCATAAAAACAGGCAGCAACAACAAAGACCATAATGTTTCTTTCTCACTTAATGGATCTGTGCACTGAGTGTGGGATTATTTGTTTTACCTGTCTTCTCATTCTGAGTTCTAGGCTGTAGACTCTGAGATGGCTGATGGAAAAAGACTGTTAGCAGAGACTAAATCATACAAACGAATTTACCAACTGCTACTAAGATGTGTAACTCACAAGAGCTCACACCAGAGCATCTTAGATGGCCAAGCCTGATAACTGCTGTAGGGAAAGGTTGCCCCACTAACAGGATGGCAAGGCTGTTTTATACTCTTGCAGAAGAGGGAAGCACAGAACTAAAAACAAAAATAGTATCTACCACAGTTGTACATTATCTTTATTCAGAAGCTAACTGCAAGGTGCAGAGGTTAAACAGATGCTGGATCATCATTCCTTTCCAGTCCCTCTGCATTGCAAAAGAAAAACTGAACTGCATTTCCCAGAATCCCCTATTCTACATGATTCCAGGTTAAAATTTATTAACCAAAGGAACTTGAAAGATTTGAAAAGAAGGGGGAAAAGGCCATTATCCTTAGGAAGCAGTTGCTCTCAGTTGTCATAGCAGACTCCCAGTGAGGTCTTGAGGTGGATGGTGAGGCAGTGTATAGAATTTTAACAGCTTCTCTACTGAGCTATTGAGAACCATCCATTTCAGTAGTTTATGTTATTTTCAGGTGCCTTCTTGACTTTCCTAGCCCATAGCTTCCCCAGCTCTTCCACTTGACTATAATTGTTTGTTATACAAACACTTCTATAGACTAATACTTTTGTGGTTCTCCCCCAAGTAGCTGTGTTTAATCCATTTAGTCTTTTGGTGAGAAATGTGATCCATATTTACCACAGAACTAGCTGAGATTAGGAACACAATTGTGAGCCAGGCGTGGTGGCAATTTCCTTTAATCCCAGCACTTGGAGGCAGAGACAGGCAATTCTCTGTGAGTTCAAGGTCAAACTGGTCTACACCAGCCAGGGGCTACATAAATTTTGCCTTCCAAAAAAAAAAAAAAAAAAGCCGGGTGTGGTGGCGCAAGGTGGAGGCAGAGGCAGGTGGATCTCTGTGAGTTCAAGGCTGAGCCAGGCGTGGTGGCAATTTCCTTTAATCCCAGCACTTGGAGGCAGAGACAGGCAATTCTCTGTGAGTTCAAGGTCAAACTGGTCTACACCAGCCAGGGGCTACATAAATTTTGCCTTCCAAAAAAAAAAAAAAAAAAGCCGGGTGTGGTGGCGCAAGGTGGAGGCAGAGGCAGGTGGATCTCTGTGAGTTCAAGGCCAGCCTGGTATACATAGTGAGTTCTAGCAGCTGGGGCTTTTTTTTTTTTTTTTTTTTTTTTAAAAAAAAAAAAAAAAAAAAAAAAAAAGCAAAAGCACTGTGTAGCCAAGTATGGTGGGTCTTTCTGATAATTCCAGAACTTGGGAGGCTGGAGCAGGAGGATTGCCACAAGTTTGAGGCTAGCCTAGGCTACAGAGACCCTGTCTCAAAAGCAAAGCAATCAAAATAATAACAATAATAATATAATATTAAGAAATAGGCTGGAGAGAAGGTTCAGTGGTTAAGAGCACTGGCTGCTCTTGCAGGGGACCTAGGTTCAGTTCCCAGTACCTACATGGTGGCTCACAACCATCTGTAACTCCAGCTCCAGGGGATCCAACACCCTCTTCTGGCCTCCACAGGCACTGCATTACATGATGCATTTACATACATGCAGGCAAAATATGCACATATAAATAAAATATTAAAACATTAATATAGCCCATAAAATAATAATAATAATAATAATGCATAAGCTGGGCCTAGTGACACAGGGCTATAATTCCAGCTATTCAGGAAACTGGGGCTTGAGGATCTCAAGTTTGAGACCTATGTGAGCTACTGACTAAGTTCAAGATCAGCCTGGGACAACTTAGTAAGACTCAGTCTCAAAATGAAAATTTAAAAAATTTTAAATTTATATTGAATTTTTGTACATTTCTTTTTAAAATAATTTATTATTTTTATTTTATGTGTATGAATGTATTACCTGCATGTACGTGAGTGCACCCGTGTCGTACAATGCCTTGGAGGTCAGAAGAGGGCTTTGGATTCCCCTGGAACTGGAGTTAAGGACGGTTCATAGCCACCATGTGGGTGCTGGGAATCGAACCCAGGTCCTCTGCAAGAGCAGTCAGTGCTCTTAACCTCTGAGCCATCTCTCCAGCCCCGAATTTTTGTATATTTCATACAAAAAAATCATCTTTGTAACCCCTTTCCCCTTCCCCTTTTGCCCCCTCCCATTGCCACCCTACTGGAGTTCATACATTCTGTCATTTGTGTTAAGGCCTACTATGTAATCAAAATAAAAATTTTTAAGAAGGTAGTTGGGAAGCAGGTGGATCTATGAGTTCAAGAGCCAGCCTGTCTACAGAGCGAATTCCAGGCCAGCCAGGACTACATACTGAGACCCTATCTCCAAAAACCAAATGAATGAATGAATGAATGAACGAATGAATGAATAAATAAATAATAAAAGATAATTGGGGCTATAGCTCTTTAGTAGTTCTTACCTACTAGCATGCATGAAACCCTAGGTTCAATTCCTGGTAATAAATAAACAAACATAAGCAAACATTTTTAAAATGCAGCTATGTTCTGGCACAAAAATGATGCTGGTTCATACAACAATCAAACTCATGGCCTTGGCGTATGCTGTAAATGATGAACTAATTACCTTAACATCAAGACTAGGTCAGACAGCAACTTTACAGCTCTTTTGGCACTCTGTGAACTCAGTGCTAATTGTGTCTTTAGGATGCTTTGCAGGAACAAAGAGTCCTGACGTGACTTCAGAAATACTGGGCCCAAGGAATGAACATCTGCTCTGCTTGCCATTTAGTTCCAGTGCAGACTTTGCTATGTGTGATGAGTCAATGTTTTCTGTAGTAAACAAGTATTTTACACGCTATAGGATTAAGCTATAAAAAAAATTAGTGGAATGGTAGGTTCTGTAACAGCCAGCACTAATCTTCCATGCTTAATCATATTTATGAGGGTTCTGCCCCCAGAGCCTGATCATGTCCCATGTATTTTAATGCAACTTTATACGATATTGTTCAACACAAGAAATATCAAAAAATACATTTTAGAGTAAAACAGTCTACCCATCATTACATACATTACATATAATTTTGTCAGCTTCTGCCTCTACCTGTTTGTTCATTTTGCTCAACCAAAAATGTAGAGTGAAGAGAATTTACCTCCCTTACAATCTCAACACTGACCATTAATATGGAGGCAATTTAACCATACAAGAAATGTGCAATCTTTTTTAAAATATTTTATTTATTATTTTTAGTTTATGTGTATGAGTGTTATGCCTACATGTAGGTAAGTGCACCCATGTCGTGCAATGCCCACGAGGACAGAAGAGGCCATCAGATCCCCTGGAACTGGAGTTATGAACAGTTGTTAGCTGCCATGTGGATGCTGAGATTCGAACCCGGGTCTTCTGCAAGAACAACCAGTGCTCTTAACTGCTGAGCCATCTCTCCAGCCCGAAATGTGCAATCTTTTATTTTTTATTTTTATTTTATGTGTATACGTGTATTGCCTGCATGTAGGTAAGTGCACCTGTGTCGTGCAATGCCCACGAGGACAGAAGAGGCCATCAGATCCCCTGGAACTGGAGTTACAGACAGTTCTTAGCTGTCATGTGGGTGCTAGGATATGAACCCCGGTCTTCTGCAAGAACAACCAGTGTTCTTAACCGCGGACCCATCTCTCTAGCCCCGCAATCTTTAAATTAGGGTAGAGCAAAGGGTGGTCAAAGTTCTGTCAGCAATGCATTGTAACAACATTCAATACTTTTGGAAATGTTGGTATGGATAAATCCTATTAGGTGACAGTTGGAAAACATATGAATTATTGTTACAGCCCATTATGGTTTGGATGAATATCCCCGCTAAGTCTATGTGTTAAAGACTCCTCAAGGTGAAGTCTTAAGGGAAATTATTCGTTGATCAGGGCATGCTCAAAAAATGGATTGTGGGATCCTAACCCCTTCCTGTCATTTTTCTTTATCATTATTATCATTATTGTGTGTATATATATATATATAATTCAAGTAAAAATTTTCAGACTTAGGAAGCAGATATGATGAGAAAGTAGGTGTCTAGTGTCTAAAGTTATGTATTTACTAGTGTTTTTGTTAAGAATATCCATGTAGCTGAGTATGATAGTGCACACCTTCGAACTCAGTAAACAGGGAGGCAAAGACAGGCAGAGCTCTGTGAGATCAAGGCCAGCCTGGTCTACACAGTGAACTCCAGGCCAGCTGGGGCTACAGGGAGACCCTGTCTCAAAAGTAAAAAAATCCTCAGAGCTGGGCGTGGTGGCACACGCCTTTAATCCCAGCACTGGGGTAGTAGAGGCAGGAAAGTCTCTGTGAGAGACAGTGAGTTCCAGGCCAGCTGGGCTACAGAGAGACCTTGTCTCAAAAAGACAAAAACCAGACCAAAACAAAACAAATATCCTTCAGAAATACAGTAGTGATGGAATCAAACTAAAGCCCCCCAGGTTAAAGTAGATTTAACCAAATCCCCCAGACTAAAGAAGAATATTCAGAACAAGGAAGTAAAAAGTAAAATAATTCTAACTACTGAGAAAGAGCTGACCTTTTCATGCTCCGGACATCACCAGAGACTCCCCCTCCCACTACTACCGGTTGCCGCCAGCCCCCTATTGCTGGTTGCTGCCGGCCCCTTCCCACTACTACCGGTTGCCACCAGCCCCCTATTGCTGGTTGCTGCCGGCCCCCTGGGCTGCTGTTCTCTCTCTCTCTCTCTCTGAGTGAGGCAGGAGCCTCGTCTGCGCAAACGATTAAATCCTCTTGCTTGTTGCATCTCCTGGTCTGAGGACTGAGTTATTGGGGTGCAGCCTCCCGTGGATGTTGGGTACCCCAGTCTGGGGGTCCTACATTAGAACACAATGAAAAGTGTAATCTCCTCTGACCAACTTTCTTTTCTTGTTCCCCAGAAGGAATCATTAACATTTCTTTTTTATCCTTTCAGAAAATTCTCATAATGCCTACATCCCCTCACAAATATTTTCACAATTGTGAACACAGTGCACTCTGTACTATATTTGCTTTTATTGTTCATTAATTTATCTTGGATATTTATTTATTTATCTATTTTGAGTCAGGATCTCACTCTGTAGCCCTGGCTGACCTGGAACTGACTATGTAGCCCATGCTGGTCTTGAACTTCCTGATCCTCCTACTTAGGCAACCAAGTGCTGAGATTACAAACATGAACCACCACAACTGGCCATCTTGGAGATATTTCCATATTAATGTAGTGAATATTTAATGATTAGATCATTCTTCTTTACTATCTTTAAGGTTTTTTGGGTTTTGTTTTGTTTTGTTTTAAGCAAAGAATGGTGTAAATGAGAAAAATGAGATGCACGTGTGCACGCGCTGTGGTAGGCGTGGGCTAGGACTCCTCACTTGGTTCCCATAGCAGCGACAGGTCAAAGCAGTATGAAATAGAATTTCCCTCCAGTAGTTCTGGATATTCAGACTTGCAGGTCCTGTAACTGCAATGAGACTGTATCTGAGTGTGCTGTGGGGAGGTGTTTAGGCTGTTTGCTCCTTTAGTAATTAGCCAGATTAAAATTTAAAAAGCAAGGGTTTTACATTTTTACTTTACTTTCGTGACAATGTCATTCTAAGGAACTTCACAAGTACAAAAGTACTCTGTTCAAACACCTCAGTGACAGTGACTTCCTCACTAAATAAGACAGTGCCATCTGTCCCCTTGACTCCAAATGGAAACCTTACTTTGAACATTCAGTAACTTTTTGTTCAAATGCTTAACAGAACTGGCAGAACAAAGGTTCTCCATGAAAAGATTTTGGAGCCACCAGATATTTTACTCAGAAAGGCAGTACAATATCATAGCACAGAAACTGGGGATTGGACCTAACTCAGTGAGCTATTGTCATGCTTTGCCCACTCTAGCTGTGCAACATGCAACAAGTTATTTACTGTCTATGCCCCGGATTACTCAGCTGTAGAACAGGGATAATGCTGCTTACTATAATTTGGATCTCTAATGTCCCCAAAGCTGGAAGTGAGGTGGAAGGGGATACCGGGATCTGATCTCCCTCTTCCCGGGTACCAGGAGTTGATCAGTTTCATTTGTCAAACATTCTGACCATGACATGCTGCCTTACCACATGGCCAAAGCTACAGGGTAAGCAGCTGTGGGCTGAAACTGTGAATCAAACTTTCTCTTCTTTTTAAGTTGGTTATCTCGTATTTTGTCACTGCAATGGAAACTTTTTAAAAAAATATTTTTATTAGTTTTATTTTATGTGTTTGAGTGTTATGCCTGCATGTAGGTAAGTGCTCCTGTGTCGTGCAATGCCCTCAGAGGACAGAAGAGGCTGTCGGATCCCCTGGAACTAGAGTTATTGGCAGTTGTTAGCTGCATGTGGGTGCTGGGAGTCGAACTTGGGTCTTCTGCAAGAACAGTCAGTGCCGTTTACCTCTGAGCCATCTCTCCAGCCCCTGGAAACTTTTTTTTTTAATCTTTTGTGTATTTTTTAAAAACATTTTATTATTTTTATTTTATGTATATGAATGTATTGCCTGCATGTACGTGAGTGCACCTGTTTCATGCAATGCCATGGAGGTCAGAAGAGGGCTTTGGATTCTCCTGGAACTGGAGTTAAGGACAGTTCATAGCCACCATGCAGGTGCTGGGAATCAAACCCGGGTCATCTGCAAGAGCAGTCAGTGCTCTTAACCACTGAGCCATCTCTCCAGCCCCATTATTGTATTATTTTTATTTTATGTGTAAGAGTGTATTGCCTGCATGTAAGTGTACCCATGTCATGCATGTCCCTTAGAGGTAAGAAGAGGGCATCAGATCCCCTGGAACTGGAGTTACAGATGGTTATTACCCACCATGTGGGTGCTGGGATTTGAACCCTGGTCTTCTGCAAGAACAGCCAGTGCTCTTAACCATTGATCCATCTCTCTAGCCCAGCAATGGAAACTTAACGTGACACTTAACCTTCTCTGGTTACAAGGGTTAAATTGTGTGAAGGTCAGAATAATGCTTGCTTAAACATGACTAATCAATAATTTGTCACTTTTATTACCCATCTCATTCCTCTCTTTCTCAAAGAATCCCCCAGGAAGAATAACCAATAGCATTTCGATTCTCTAGATGAAGAATTTGCAAATTGTAGCTCATGGCTAATTTACCACCAGTTAGACAACCCCTGAACTCAGAATGGTTTTTACATTTTTTATTGTTGTTGTTTGAGATAGGGTCTCATGTAGGCCTGACTAGCCTCAAACTTGCTATGTACTCCAGGATGACCCTGAACTTTCTAGGTGTATATGTGTGTACATGCACATGGGAACATGTGGGTGTGGAGGCCAGAGCTCAACAGTCAGGCTTTCTTACATGACTGCTGGGTACACAAATTTAGTTCCTCCTGTTTGAGAAACAAGCATTTTGCCAACTGAGCCATCTCCCCAGCCCTGGCTTTGAGCTTCTGATCCTCCAGCCTTCACCTCCTGAGTGCTGGGATTTCAGGCATGTGCCACCACAACCAGTTTATGTGGTCCCCAGGGATCGAACCCAGGGCCTTGTGCATACTAGGCAAGCATTCTACTTACTGAGCTACATCACCAGTCCTGTTTTACGGGTTTTGTTTGGTTTTGTTTTGTTTTTCAGGGGGCAGGGGGAAGAAAGGGATAATTTTGCTTACATCTCCTGGGTTACAGTTCATCACTGAGGGAGCCCATGGTAGGAATTCAGGGCAGGAACCTGGAGGCAGGAGCTGAAGCACAGGCCATGGAGGAACACTGCTTACTGGCTTGCTTCCCTGGCCCGTGATCAACCTGCTTTTTTCTTTTTTTAAATTTTCTATTGAATTTTTGTGTATTTCATACAAAACATCTTAGCCATCTTTAAAACCCTGTCCCCATTGGTCCCCTCCTATGCCCCCTCCACTAGAATTCATACATCCTATCACTTGTGTTAAGGCATATCATGTTAAGTTAGTGTCCCCAGATGTCCCGTTTTACATTTTTAAGTGATTGCTGTGGGGGGGGGGGGGGGATCAATGAAGAAAAATATTTTCTGACACATGAAAATTCTATAAAATTCAAATTCCAGTTTCCACAGTAGTTTTACTACCTATGTTCATTCATTTATGTGTTGTGTGGAACTGCTTTTGTGCTGTGTCAGCAGAGTTTAGTAATTACAAAAGATGTAAGGCCCTCTGTCTCTATTAACTCTGCCCTTTACAGTTTGTGGATCCCAGTTGTGATAATTCCTCTCTGAGGTCTGCCCCAGGTGTTCTCCCAGTAGTTCTCACCACTGGGAACCCACTGGCTGACCAGAGGAAATCTACAGAGAACATTGTCCTTTTTTCAGTATCTTTCTCTTCAGTCTCAGGGTTATGATGGGTGTGGGGTTCTACATGAAGTGAATACAGTGTTATTCTGTTGCACTTAATGAAATCAAATGAGAAAAGGAAGGAAGGAGAGGCGGGAGGGAAGGTTCACTAGAATAGAAAGTAGGAAATACAAATTTCAAGTTCAACTTCCAAGAAAGATAGTGATAGAATGAATACTCTAAATTTAGCTATTCTAAGAATGCTTGCCTCCATTCTGGTAATTTCTTTAAACAACAGCACAGTCAGCTTTATTATTTATAAGGAAGGCATAAGGATATGTATTCATAAATAGATAAAATTAACTAGAGCTATTCTGAAGATTTGATTATCTAAATTTAGCATCTTCCAGTTTACTCAGTAAAGTTTCAGTTTGTGAAAAAACAGATCAAAGTCCTCAAATTCAGTGATTTAAATTTTTTTTACTTTTTTATTGAACTTTTTAAATTTTACACATTTCCCACTCAAATCCAAACCCCCTCCCCTAGATTTTTAAGTTTTTAAATTTTTATTTTGTGTATGGGTGTTTTGCCTGCATGTGTACCTGCACCCATGTTGTACAATGCCTGTGGAGGCCAGAAGAGGGCATTGGGTCACTAAGAACTGGAGTTATGAACAGTTCTTAACTACCGTGGGGTGCTGGGAACCCAACCAGGGTGCTCTGAAAGAGCAGCCAGTGCATCTCTCCAGCCCCATGATTTCTTTTTTTTAAATATTTTATTTATTATTTTTATTTTATGTGTATGAGTATATTGCCTGCATGTATGTGAGTGCACCCATGTCATGCAATGCCACGGAGGTCAGAAGAGAGCTTTGGATTCCCCTGAAACTGGAGCTAAGGACAGTTCATAGCTGCTATGTGGGTGCTGGGAAACGAACCCAGATCCTCTGAAAGAGCAGTCAGTGCTCTTAACCACTGAGCCATCTCTCCACACACACCCCCCACCCCATGATTTCTTTTTAAGACAGGGTTTTACTATGTAGCCCAGGCTGGCCTCAAATTTACCAGCTTGACTCAGCCTGCCTCATGATGCGATTACAGGCATGTACCATACCTGACTCTTAAGTGATTCTTCTTTCTTTTCCTTTTTGTGGTAGTGGGGCTTAATACATGCTAGGCAAACACTCTACCAGTGAGTACCACCCCTATCTCCTAGTGATTCATAATAAAATTTTCCTTTCAGCTACACCTTAGAAGCTCACTTCACTTCTCATACATCAATAATAAAATGTTCTCCAGTGCAAAGGACTGACCAGCCATTTGGTCAGCGAAGTACAGTTCTGCCACTGAAGTTGTTCCAATTACCACTAGATCATTTTATATCCTGTCTGTCCATTGGCAAAGCATGCTGTCTTGTGCTTTATGTCTTAAATATATATATATTTATTTGTGTATGTGTGTGGCCTTGAGTATATATGTGTATACCATGTGCATGCAGGTGCCCATAAAGCCAGAAGAGGGCATCAGATCCCCTGGAACTGGAATGATAAACAATTGTTAGTCACCATGTGCGTATTGGGAACCAAACCTGAGTCCTCTGCAAGAGCAGCCAGTGCTCTAACAGCGGAGCCATCTCTCCACCCCCTCTTTAAAGGAAGGCTTACTGGAAAGGCATTAAATTCTAAGGCACTTTCATTTTTGTGCTATACTTTCACCTTCCACAAACCATAAGAAGCTAAGCTCAGAGAGTTGCCCCAAATTACAACTTATAAGTAATAAGACAAAGGCTTGACCCTATATCATTTGGCCTCAAGCCCAAAGCACCTTCCTAAATAATTTTGGTTAGCAGCTCACGTTGGAGTGGGCTTTGACTCTGCTGAGTAAACCTGGTCAAGTTACTCATTTTCTGAATTCATGTACAAATTGGAGAACATAATAGAAGCTACCACTCTGTTTCATCCTACAAGGTGACTAGCTGTTGGAGGCTGGAGAAATGGCTCAGTGGTTAAGGGCACTGACTGCTCTTGCAGAGGACCCAGGTTCTATTCCCAGCACCCACATGGCGGCTAACTGTAACTTCAGTTCCAGAAAATCCGACACCCTCTTCTGACCTCCTTGGGCACTTACATACATGCAGGCATTACACTCATACATGAAAAATAAACAGTAATAATAAATTTTTTAAAAATATTTTATTATTTTTATTTTATGTGTATGAGTGTATTGCCTGCATGTGTGTGCATGCACCCGTGTTGTGCAATGTCACAGAGGTCAGAAGAGGGCTTCAGATTCCCCTGGAACTGAAGTTAAGGACGGTTCATAGCCGCCAATAATAAATATTTTTAAAAGATGACCAGGTATCATATGACATCGTATGTCACAGCTATTGAGGGAGACACGGTTGAGGACTGGACTTTGAGATTAGTTCCCACTTGGAGTGGAACAAGAGGCAGATAGACATGTGATGACAAGATGAAGTTGGGAAGATGGAGGAGCATGATGCTCATCCCAGAAAAAAGTGGGAGACTATGGGTTTGTATATGGTTTCAGTGTATCCTCCAAGGATTCGTATGTTAGAAGCTTGGTGTCTAGTGTGGCCACATTGAGGTGGTGGGCATGCATGGAGCACATTTCCACAATCTCAGCACTCAAGAGGCTGAGATAGCATAATGATAAGCTTTTTGGGTTTTGTTTTTCTAAATTTTAAAGAATTTCACACATCTTGCCTACCATGATCCCGGTACTATGCACGTTCTGGCATTCAGGTTGCAGTGCCTTGAGGGTCACCTGTCTACCCTGGGTAGATACTAAGGAAGAGGAATGTCCTTGTGCCTGAGGAAACAGCATTGAATAGCAAACTAAAGTAGGATGAAATCCCCAGCACCAGAAAATAAAACCAGCAAACAAAAACTTTAAGCCAGGTGTGGTGGCCCATGTTTGTAGTCCCAGCCTCTCAGAGGAGGAAACAGAAGGATCATAAGTTTGAGGACAGCCTGGGCTACACAGTGACATCCCTAGCTCAAAAAACAGTAACAATGACAACAAAAGGCCCCACCTGACTCTCCTGTTGTTCTGCATTCCCTCCATGATAGATCTGTATCTCCAGATAGAAACTGTATCCTTTCAAAGTACTAGTGAAAACAAACATTCTGAGAGGGGGATGGAAGGAGGAAAAGAGGGAGGGAGGGAGGGAGGTTGGGTTAGAGAGATGACTCAGCAGTTAAGAGCAATTGCTGCTCTTCAAGAAGACCTGAGTTCTGTTCCCAGCACCCACATCAGGTGGCTCATAACTACCTACATTTCTAGCTCCAGAGGATCTAGCACCCACTTCTAGCTTTTTCAAACATAAATTTAAGAAGTTGTTAAAGATTTTTATTTCAAATTATGTGTTTGGGGGTTATGTGCATGTGGGTATCCCTGATGACCAAAGGCATTAGATCCCCTTGGAGCTGGAATTAAGTACTCTTAACCACTGAGTCAAATCTTGAGCTCCGCCCCCCCCCAAAATCTCGAGATTGTCCTTATGCCATCTACCATTATCCATTATGTTCTCACAAATGGACAATCAGTAAGGGCTGCTTGGTCTTTCAACCTCCAACACAGTGTGCTAAATAAATCCCTTTTCTTGGGCTAGAGAAATGGCTCAGCAGTTAAGAACACTGGCTGCTCTTAAGGAGGACCTGGATTCAATTCCCAGCACCCACATGGCAGCTAACAATGGTCTATAACTCCAGTTCCAGGATATCTGACTCCTTCTTCTGACCTCCTTGGGCATTGCACAACACGGGTGCACCCACCCATGCAGGCAATACACTCATACACATAAAATAAAAATAAATAAATAAAAATAAATAAATCTCTTTTCTTTATAAACTTCCTAACCCCTGGTATCTTAATATAGCATCAGAGAGAGAGAGAAAAGAGCATCGAGAAAGAGAGAGAGAGAGAGAGAGAGAGAAAGAGAGAGAGAGAGAGAGAGAGAGAGAGAGAGGCATTGACAGAAAAAGGTTTTATAATTGACACCCTTTAGTGGCTTTTCTTGCTTTTGTCTTTCCATTTTGTACTGAGTTATGCAAATGAGAAAGACTATCTCAGGCTGGAAAGATGGCTCAGTAATTAAGAGCACTGGCTGGCTAACAGTCCATAGCTCCAGTTCCAGAGGATCTGACACCCTCTTCTGGCCTCTGTGGGCATTGCATGCACATGGTACACTTATATCCATGCAGACAAAACACTCATACACATAAAATAAAATAAATAAAAATTTTCAAAAGACTATCTCCATCACTCCCAAATTTCTTTCCTAACCTAGAGTCAAGCATCTCATTTCTCATGTTACCACAACTCTAACCATAGGGTTGTGAAACTCAAGAAAAACAGGTTTGAGACAGAGTTTGGAGAGATCCCAGTTGGAATTTACCATATCAAGGGCATATACACTGCCAGACAAAACGTAGTTGGAACTTGGTCTTGTCAATGAAAACTACAAGAAACATATATATGAGAGTCTGGAACATAAATACTCCCTTTGGAAACCAGTTCATCAATCAAGAGGAAAGCTAAAAAGTGTACCTTCTCCTTGCTTGCTGAGCCTTTCAGGATTCCACGTTCCCTGCTTCCTGGTCTACCCTCCTCCTGCCCTGGGCCTGCAATGTCCTGACCTTGATTTTGACGGGAGTTGACTGCTCCTTGTCATCTAGAGGTCAGTTTTGACATGACCTCCTCAAAAAAGCCTTCCCAAATCGCTACTCTAAACGAACACGGACACTGGATGGTTGGCACAGTGGTAGAACCCCTGCCTAGCCTGCAGGAGGCCCTGGACCCAAGCCCCAGCAAAGCAAAACAAACCCTCAAAGTACAGATATTAATCGCTGCTATACCTTCCATTTCACACCCTTACCCCTGGTCCTCCTGCCTCCTCCCTACCACCACACTTTAAATAGCAGAACATTGCCTCATTCAGGGCTGAACTCTTGCGGCCTAGAGGGAAGTCAGGCATAGGGCAGATACTCAATAATAGCTTATTGAATAAAATGGAGTTATAAAAATGAATGAGAGTTGTGCCCCAAACTATAGCCTTCCCCTTTGGGGAGGAAAGGACAAACTCACCAGCCCCTACTGTGTCCTTTCTTGGCTAATCTCACCTGTAATATGCGAACCCCGCCCCCTTACTCTCTTGGGGGCTGTACCAGACTCTTTTACGAACTTCTGTTAGTCTCACTTCCACCCTCGGAGACCTTACTTACTTATTCTTGTTTTCTGAAAGAGGTAACGGAGTTTCCTACGGTTTCCAGAAGAGAACACATGGAAAGAGGCTCGGCTTGCGCGCTACTCTAGCCTTTCCTTTCCAAAGCCAATACCACCTTCCACGGCAGCCCGCCTCTTCTCCCCGTGCCCGGCCCATTCGCATCGCCCCTCCACCAAGGTGAGGTTCCCAGGGGCCACCCCTCCAGGAGACTGTCCAA
Organism: Nannospalax galili; assembly: GCF_000622305.1. Taxonomy (NCBI): domain Eukaryota; kingdom Metazoa; phylum Chordata; class Mammalia; order Rodentia; family Spalacidae; genus Nannospalax; species Nannospalax galili. The sequence goes on along the minus strand of NW_008349073.1, from coordinate 1,026,329 downwards.
GGCATCCCAGATCAGGAGCCAGCCTGGCTCCGCCTAGCTGCTGCGCGCCCTTCCCCGACGCCCTGGCAACAGGTAAACAGTGCGTGCCCGGGCCTTTGTGAGCGAACCCCGCGCCCTGCGGCTGGTCCCCTGGGTGCTGCACCGCCCGGTGCCTTGAGTCGGGCTAGCGGGCGCCTAGCGTAGCCGCGGCTCGGTGGCTGGCCTCTTGCTGGGCGCGTCCTGCATCCCCGACAGTCTCTGCGCCTCCTCGTACAGCGAGGGCGCCCTCCGGGAGGTGCGGCCACGGCCGGGGCAGGCGGCAGTTCTCCGGTGAGTGCCTCCAGGACCCCGGGGACTCCGCCCCCGGGGATACCCGGCCTTGGCCTCCCTCTGAATTTCTGGATTGGGGACCGGTGTCACACTCACCTGCTCAGCTAATAAAGAAATGACCGAGGTAATATCGGTCTTGAATGGGAGAGGTTCCCAGGCGCTCCCCTTAACCCCGGCTGCCTTTGAGAGGCGTGCTTTTACTCCGATCTTTTGCCACTGGGCGTGGGTACTGTTGCATCCAGCGTGTCGTAAGTGGTGAGGCATGGCCGGGCGGGGTGGGGAGCTGAGGTTGACTCGGGGTGGTCTGCACCTGCTGCGTAGCAACAGCAGGATCAGGCTGAGTCCTTTCTGTGAGCTGCGGGGTTTCCATTCCTTGGTTCTGTGGAGTTACTTGCACACCTAGAAGATGCTTTGGTGTGTGTGAGATAGAGGGAGATGGGCAACGTGGTTTGAACCCCAAGGCCCAGTACATACCAGTAGCGACTGGTCCAGGCACTTGGCAGCTGCCTTAGTCGCAGGGTGGGATTCGCTCATATTATAGAAAGTAAGCCTTGGCTTTGCCTGGTCCCCCAACCCCACCTCCACCTCACCCCACTTCACCCCACCCCGCATTGTTCTTCATAGAATGCCTGTGGTTCTGTTTCCCTATTCCCCGAATGCTCAGGGAGGCACCATTGTCTACTAAACTAAGTACTGCACTGATTGGACTTGTGGCTCTTAACCTTTGGTAAAGGGACCTCAATTTATGACACTTTTATCATTTTATAGTCTCGGCTTAAAAGACAACCCATGCCGGGCATAGTGGCGCACGCCTTTAGTCCCAGCACTGGGGAGGCAGAGGCAGGTGAATTACTGTGAGTTTCAGGGCAGCCTCCTTTACTTAGTGAGTTCCAGGCCAGCTGAGGCTACTCACTATGTAGAGTCTGTTTCAGGCCAGCTGGGGCTGCAGGGAGACCCTGCCTCAAAAAGACCAAAAATAAAAATTGTTGGAGACTCGCCCGGCATGGTGGCACATGCTTATAATCCCAGCACTTGGGAGGCAGAGGCAGGCAGATCTCTGTGAGTTCAAGGCCAGCCTGATCTACATAGTGAGATCCAAGCCAGCTGGGGCTACAGGGAAAAAAAAAAAAAAAAAAAAAAAAAAAAAAAAAAAAAAAGAAAGAAAAGAAAGGAAAAGACAACCCATTTCCCACGTTCTTCGGAAGTCTCCTAGCACCTGCTCCATCTCAGGTTAATTCTTTTTAGCAGCTGACTAGAAGTATCTTCTGTTTCCTCTTGTTCTATAAGCACCCATGCCTTTTGCACCTCACTTAAGGGGCCTTGCCTGTTTTGCCTTTTTTACCCTCATGAACTCAAAGTGTAGGAATGTGTTTGGTTAGTCTTTGCCATCCTTCTAACTTTCTGCTGCAACTAAGTATAGTATTAAGTAAAAGTACTAATAAGTGTCTCGATTTAATTCCTGGGTTAGTTCACAATGGTTTATATACTACCATTTTCTTTCCAGACCCAGGGAATTGAAGCCCTTGAAATAATAATGGCTTCCTCCTGCTTTGGTGATAAATGTTCAACATTAGTTTACAGAGCAGGGGGTCAAAGCTGCGCTTTACTTCCTTTATGGGCTCTGCTCCTCTCACCCACCCCTTCACTATCCCCACCCCCACCCCTGTTTGCCAGTGGGCCCGCCACAGTGACCTTGTTTGGTCTTTTTGGGGCCCTTCAACTTTGCATGGTCCCAACAACCTCAGAGCTTTGGTACAGGCTGTTTGATCTACTTAAGAATTCTTTTTTTTTAATTTATTATTTTTGTTTTATGTGTATGAGTATATTGCCTGCATAAATGTAAGTGCACCTGTATCATGCAATGCCCACAGAGGTCAGAAGAAGGCGTTGGATTCCCTTGAACTGGAGGTAAGGATGGCTGTTAGCTGCCATATGGGTGCTGAAAATTGAACCTGGGTCCTCTGTAAGAGCAGCCAGTGCTCCTTAGGGTTGAGCCATCTCTCCAGCCACTGCTTAAGAATTCTTACTCTTCAGGGATCATTCCTAGTGTCCCTGCCTGTCCTATCATAACGCCAAGTACTCCTGGGCCCCTTTCCTGGCATTGTTGATTTGTCAATGTGTCTATGATTAAGAGTCCAGGGTCTTTTTCCTTCACTGGATGGTGAGCCTCATGAGGACAGCAACCCAGATCTACTTTGCTCTGTATCTGGTAACTGAGCCAGGAACACAGTATTTGTTGAATGAATGAAAAGGGCATCTTAAATTTTAGAAAAGCACGAATGCTTGTTTGCTTTCTACAGCCTTTCCTGCACTGCGTCTATATTAGTTACTTTTCATGTGGCTGTTACAAAATACCTGACGGGGCTGGAGAGATGGCTCAGCGGTTAAGAGCACTGATTGCTCTTGCAGAGGACCCGAGTTCAATTCCCAGCACCCACATGGCGGCTAGGAACCATCCTTAATTCCAGTTCCAGAGGAATCCAAAGCCCTCTTCTGACCTCTGTGGCAATGCAAGACACGGGTGCACTCGCATACGTGCAGGCAATACACTCATACACATAAAATAAAAATAATAAAAGAAACTGCTAAACTGTTCTCCAAAGTGGCTTTGTCACTTTAGATTTCTACCAACAGTGAATGAGAGTTCCAGGTCCTCCACATTCTCATCATACTTGATAATGGTTGGTCATTTAAACTGAGCCATTTTTAGGTGTGTGTTGATGTCTTGTAGTTATAATGGTTTATGCCTAAATGGCATAATGATGTTCAGTGTTCCTATTTTCCATTCATCTTTTCCAGTATCAATTTGAACATTTTATTGATTTTTAAAATTTTTATTTATTATTTTTATTTTTTTATTTTTTTAAAAATATTTTATTTATTGGCCGGTGTGGTGGTGAACGCCTTTAATCCCAGCACTTGGGAGGCAGAGGTAGGCAGATCTCTGAAAGTTCGAGGCCAGCCTGGTCTCCATAGTGAATCCAGGACAGTTGGGGCTACAGGGAGACCCTGTCTCAAAAAAACCAAAAAAAAAAAAAATTTATTTATACCGGGCATGGTGGCGCACACCTGTAGTCCCAGCACTTGGGAGGCAGAGGCAGGTGGATCTCCGTGAGTTCAAGGCCAGCCTCCAGGACAGCTGGGGCTTACAGGGATCTTCCTGCCTCTGCCTCCCAAGTGCTGGGAGTAAAGGCGTGCACTACCATGCCCACCTATTATTTTTATTTTATGTGTATGAGTGTATTGCCTGCATGTATGTGAGTGCACCCGTGTCATGCAGTGCCTCGAAGGTCAGAAGAAGGCATCAGATTCCCCTGGAACTGGAGTTAAGGATGGTTCGTGGCCGCCATGTGGGTGCTGGGAATCGAACCCGGGTCCTCTGCAAGAGCAGTCAGTGCACTTAACTGCTGAGCCATCTCTCCAGACCCTATTTTACTGATTTTTAATTGGGTGGTTTTCTTACTGTTGTGTTTTAAACATTCTGCATTATACAAGTAGGCCTATATAAGATATTGTCAAATATTTTCTCTCAGTCCCTTGACTTTTCATTCTCTTAATACTTTTTGGAAAGCAGAAGTTTTTGATTTTGATAACAAGCTTATCAACTTGTTTTTCATGGTATATTAGTTGCTTTTTTGTTGCTGTGATCCAATATTGTTACAAAAGCAACTTAGGGAGAAAAGGTTATTTGGGCTTACAGTTCCAGAGAGGATGCAGTCCATCATAGTAGGGAAAGGCATGGCTATAGTAATGTGAGGCTGGCCATCAATCAAGAAGCAGAGAGAAAAGGAAGTTGGACGAGTCTATAAAACCCCAAAGCCCACGCCAGTAAAGCACTTCGGCAGGCTTGTAGTTAAATTACTTTTGAGGGGGTATAAACAATATTCACTCCCCCCATTGGTCCCAACGACAAACTGAGATACAACTTCGCCAAACTGAAGAAACCAGTGAGTTTATTGGGCTTACTTACAGAGCAGTGGGTGAGGGTTTACTTACAGGAGTGTAGGCTCCCCCCAAAGCCCCACTGGAAAGTCTCCATCCAAGCATGAATTGTGGTTTCCCACAGTCACAAAGTGGTGAGGGAGCCTCCCCTCTACTTCCTTGATTTATATACCCTTAGCCCCTCCTCCCCAGGCCATGTGCAACCAGGATCAACTGATTGATTAGGAGGTATGGCTGACTCTCCCTGCCCTTCCTTCCTTGCTGCATGTAACAGTCAACAAGCTTAGCTGTAATGACCAAAAAATAAAAAAGAAAGAAAACAAAAATTAGATGTTAAGGGTCAGTGAATTCAATTTACACCTTTTTGAAATCTTAGGTAATGTTGAGAGCTGCATGTGACCTCACACCAAAGGTCATAAAATCTTGGTCAAACTACCAGTATTTATGCTAAGATTAATTGATTTGAAAGAATTTTATTTTGGAGAGGTTTTTTTCTTTTCATTGTATTGTATTGTATTTGTAGTAGTTTGTAGTAGTGGGTTTGACCATAACTTTTTGTCTCCATAATTTTACTTAAGACTCTTTAGAGCTGCATGTGACCTCACACCAAAGGTCATAAAATCTTGGTCAAACTACCAGTATTTATGCTAAGATTAATTGATTTGAAAGAATTTTATTTTGGAGAGGTTTTTTTCTTTTCATTGTATTGTATTGTATTTGTAGTAGTTTGTAGTAGTGGGTTTGACCATAACTTTTTGTCTCCATAATTTTACTTAAGACTCTTTGGCAAGGTGATAATTAGCTTTTTTTTTTTTTTGGTCGTTTTGAGATAGGGTCTCCCTGTAGCCCCAAATGGCCTGGAACTCACCAGGCGAGCCTTGAACTCACAGAGATTCACCTGCCTCTGCCTCCCGAGTACTGGGACTAAAGGCGTGCACCGCTGCACCCGGCCTTAATTTAATATCTTTCAAATGGGTTTCCACAAAACACTCAGAGGTGAACATTATGTCATGTGGACCTTTTTCCAAAGGATGGGCAAAAAAAGGCATCATCCTGAACCATCATCCCATAATGAATAGTGGAGTTACAAAGATAACCTTGGTGAAGCACTGAACATCTTTCGCCCTCTGTTCTAAGCAAGTGTCAGGTGATCACAAAAAATCAAAACTAAGAAGATAGAATCAAACAGAAACAGTGTTTAATACCACATGGAAAGATTTCATCCATTTGTATTAATTGTTTTCTCAACAAGGCTCTACCTCCTAAAGGTTCCATGACTTTTCCAAACAGCCCCCACCAGCTAGGGACGAAAGTATTCAAACCTATGAGCCTACAGGAGACATTTCGTATTCAAAGCACAACACGAGTTTTGCTTTGGATGTCACATCAAGAAATCTTTGCCAAACTGAAAGTCATAAACATCTACTTTTCCTTCTAGAGGTCTTATAATTTGGGGTTTTCTATTCAGGTCTGTGACCCATTTTGAGGTAGTTTTTGTATGTAATGCAAGTATCAATTATGGGTTTGTTTTTTGAGGGGATGGGCAGTTGTTTTGTTTTGCTCATGGACCTTCATTATTCCAGCACCATTTTCTGAAGAGACTATCCTACTTTGACACTTTCATTGAAACCCAGTTCCTTATGTATGTATGGATCCATTTCTGGACTGTTTATTCTATTCCATTGATGTATTTATCTTGAAACCATTACCACAGTGTAGCTTTATAATAAACCATGAAATGAGGTAATAGTAATTCTCAACTTTGTCCTTCAAAGCCCTTTGCATTTCTATATGAATTTTGGAGAAAGCTACAGAAAGATGACAGTGTTAAATAAAAATTTCACGCCTTATCTTATGTTCTTTGTCATTCCATTTGAATTTTGTAATTAGTTTGTCAATTTTTAAAAATCACATTGTGTGTGTGTGTGTGTGTGTGTGTATACGTGTGTGTGTTCAAGACTACAGTGCATAGGTGGGGGTCAGAAAACAATCTATAGGAGTTGGTTCTCTCCCTGCATAATATGGGTTGTGGGACTTGAACTCAGATTGTCAGGCTTGAAGGCAAGCACCTTTACCCACTGAACCATCTCGCTCACCCCAATTTGCCATATTATAAAAAATGTCAAACTTTGGTTTGAATTTTAGTTATCAACTGATTTTAGAGATTAAAATACACATGTGCATGCACACACACTTTTTTGTTGCAATTATTCCTGGTGGGTCAAGTGTCCTTGACATTCTAGAAAATATAGACTGGCTGGGCATGGGGGCACTCGCCTTTAATCCTAGCACTCAGGAGGCAGAGGTAGGCTGATCTGTGTGTGTTTGAGGCCAGGCTGGTCTACATAGTGAGTTCCAGGCCAACCAAAGCTACATAGTGAGACCCTGTCTTTAAAAAACAAAACAAAAAAAAAAAGAAAAGAAAATATAAAATGTCTGCTATAGTGATGTACTTGGAGGGCAGAGGCAGGCATAACATCCAAAATATTTTTCTTTTGTTTTGTTTTTTATTTTGAGACAGGGTCTCCCTGTAGCCCCAGCCGACCTGGAATTAGCTATACAGACCAGGCTGGCCTTGAACTCAGAAAGATCTGTCTGCCTCTGCTTCCCAAGTGCTGGAATTTAAAGGCATGCACCACTGGACCTGGCAACATCCAAAATCTTAAAGAGCTTATTTCAAAGTGTATATCCCATACCCAGTTGAGAGAATGCTGTCTTCTGGGCTTCATGTTGTTTGTTTTCATGTGTGTATTTTCTTACTGTGTTGTAAGATACTTCTCATGTTTATTCCTGATTTCATGTCTAGGATAATACTCCATTTCACACAGCAAAAATGTATTTTAGTACTTTAAATACATTAATTGTTTCTGTTTAACTTGAGACTTTAAAAAATTATTATGTATATGTGCGTTTGTCTGTATGAGTATGTGCACTTGAATGCAGGTGCCAGCAAAGGCCAGAGGCAATCCCCCTGGAGCTGGAGTTGCAGGCAGTTGTAAGCTGCCTGATGTGGGAACTGGGAACTGAGTTCAGGTCCTCTGCAAGAGCAGTGCTTGCTCTTAACTGATGAGCCATCTCTCCAGCCCCTAACTTGGGGTATTTTGAAGTGAAATGCTATGAACAGGAGTCTGTTTTATATAAATATTTAGCCTTTGTAGATGGCCTTGATAATTTATTAATTCTTCCCCTTGCCTAGAAGAGACACTTTTTGGTATTGCTCTTGCATCAGTTACTTTCTGTATGCGTGCATCAGTCACAGGATATATTAGTTTAATCAGTTCTGTGCACTTCTAGCATAACTTTGGAACAGTTTATTGCCCCACAGGCAAGTAGCCATTCATTTTTCCTAGAGGTTTTTGACCTCGTAAGATAGTCAAAGAGGGTCTGGAGAGATGGGTCAGTGATTAAGAGCACTGACTGCTCTTGCAGAGGACTGGGTTTGATTCCCAGCATCCACATGGTGGCTATAAACTGTCCTTAACTCCAGTTCCAGGGGAATCCAGTACCATCTTCTGACCTCTGCGGCACTGCATGACACGGGTGCACTCACATGCATGCAGGCAATACACTCATACACATAAAAAAAAGAAAAAATAGATAATCATAGAAAAAGCATGGATGACAGCCACCAACAATAACGATGGTGCAGCTTTAGTTCCAACAGCCTCCAAAGGTGGCTTCAACAAAGATGCAAAATCTGGAGAGAAGTGTGTAGAACAGGTTCCTGTGGTGGATGGGCAAAGTGACAACTTCAAGGAGATATGGCCTTCCCTCTTGCTTACCTTAAAGACAGCTAGATTTGTGACTATGTTACAAGGTCGTGTGTCATGCTGACAGGACCCATTCTGTCCTGTCCATGGCCTCACTTGCTTCACGCAGCAGCCCGATAAGGGTGAAAATTCCTACCTGACACAGGTGTTCAATCTCACCCTATTGTGCACAGAGGACTATGTTATAGAACCGGTCTATGCAGCTCCTGGTACAGCATGGCTTCAACTTCAACCAGCAGTATGCCCAGGGTATCCCCTACCATAAGGGGAATAACGAGGGTGATAAGAGCCTGAGCCAGTCTGTATGGATGCTGTTCTTTGAGCTAATTAGGGTCATTTGGGCCCTGGTGCTACATAATAGCCTTATAAATTTGGTGTTCCTGTATCAGAACCTCTACATACACTTTCCTGAGAACCTGGGAATCTTATGGCTGATGTGTGTGAGATGTTCCCAGTAGGCATTTATGACACCAAATATGCTACAGAGTTTCATGCCCACTTCATAGCTTCCTACTTAGAATATGCTTTCTAAAAATGGCACTGTTTTTAGGTGCTGAGGATTCAGCAGTGAACAAAACACAAAACCTGTAATCATGGAATTTATATGCTAGTGGAGCAATATCCTCATGCGCTGTTGCAGTGAGAGGGGAAATGGGAAGCAGCTGGCTGCCGGCAGCTCACATCTTACCCTGGAGTTCTGCAGCTATCCATCTAGCATGAGGGCCCATATCAACTACTGCTGCTGTATATCCCCTGCCACCTACTGCCCTCATACCACCAGCACCTGTGACAACTTCTCGGCTTATGACTGGTGCCCTCTGGGACCACAGTCCCATATTGACTTTATCACTGACACTGACAAGACAAGAGGCAACGGCGTCAACATAAGGAAAAATGGACTTTGGAGGAGGGCTTTGCTGAGCCAACCTGGGACACAGACCTCTGGAGAAGCCAAAGATGGTCTTCCCACTAAGCAGGTCTGTGGAGATAGCCTCATCACTGAAAAAAGTGAGCAAAAAAGTGCCAGAGGATAAAATTAAGGATCAGCCTGACTCTGAGCAAGGTCACAAAATGACTTAGAGATGGGGCCCAATGCAACAAGTCTTAAAACAGCTGACCTGGTTACCTCAGACCTGCCAGGGAGTCAAGCCAAACCTAACTCAGTGCTTGGGGATGGATTTCACTGGGCTGGTTTTGATGCCTTTATAATAGGTTATGTGATGACCTGTGTGGGAATGAGCCAGGGATCCCAACTCTGCAGTTCTGGACCCTGGCTTCCTGAATGTCAAGGTATATTTAAATGGCAAAGCTGTGCCCCTCGAAGTGGCCAACCCAGTTCTCCCATTCCTCCAAAGCCCACAACTAGAAGATGAAGCTGGTTTGGGGCAACAGCTGACCCCACATCAACCTGGCACTAGGCCCAGGAAGAGAAGCTTAGAAGAGAGATGTTTGGCCAGGCGTGGTAGCTCACACCTGTCATCCCAGTACTATGAAGGCTGAGGTAGGAGGATTGCCACAACTTTAAGGCCAACCTGGGCTACATGGTGAGATCTAGGTCAGCCAGAGGTACATAGCAAGACCCTATTTCAAAGAAAAAAAAAAAGTTGTTTTGGGTCTCTAGCCTGTGAATGTCACATTGTCAACTACTACAGAGTTGGCGAATGGGTCCTGCAGAAAGACTTCACTGTTCCAGACTCTTTTACAAACCAGGGAACCTGGTTACAAGGGTACAAATAAAACTGACCAGCACTGCAACATCAGCTTTATTTTTTAATCTGAAAGTATGGTGGGAAGTTTTACCAAAAAATCAACAGAAATGAATTATGAATATATATTTTTAAAAATTAAAGAAAAAACACGGAATCTGAAGCCTGGTGGATGTCAGTTTGCATCTACCAAGTGACTTCACTGAGCCTCTGCTTTGTCATTTTGAAGACAGGAATGATACCTACCTACCTTTCTTAGAAAATATTTCATTGTTTTTATTTTATGTGTATGAGTTTATCGCCTGCATGTATGTAAGTGCACCCATGTCATGCAATTCCCATGGCAGTCAGAAGAGGGCATCAAATCCCCTGGAACTGGAGTTAAGAATGGTTGTTAGCCGCTGTATGTGTGCTGGGAACCAACCCTGGGTCCTCTGCAAGAGCAGCCAGTGCTCTTAACCACTGAGCCATCTTTCCAGCCCCAACTGCCTACCTTGAAGCACAGCTCTGGGTGATAAAGATGATGGAATAATCATTTTCTAAGTACTTGCTTCAGACACTGAGTGAATTATCTAACATTCACGTCTCATTTAAACTTCACAAATGCAAGTAGTAAAAACTACTTGCAAACCAAGTACTAAAACATGTATTTATCTCCTGTTTGTATAATTTGTTTTAAATTTAATTTTTACTATGAAATCGTCCAATCACATGCAAAACTACTCTAGCAAACTTAATCCCCATGGATCCATTTCTCAAGTTCAAAAATTACCAGGCTTTTTCCAGGGCTGGAGAGATGGCACAGTGGTTAAGAGCTGACTACTCTTGCAGAGGGCCCAGGTTCGATTCCCAGCACCCACATGGTGGCTATGAACCATCCTTAACTCCAGTTCCAGGGGAATCCGACACCCTGTTCTGACCTCCACAGCATTGCATGACACGGGTGCACTCACATACATGCAGGCAATACACTCATACACATCAAATAAAAATAATAATTTTTTTTAATTACCAGGCTTTTTCCATATTTGCTTTATCTGTCCATTAGAGGGGTGTGGGGGAGAGCAGCAGTGTTTTAAAGCACATCCTTAGTGTTTCATTTTGTCCCTATAGTTCATTGTACATCTCTGAGACATGAACATTTTCTTCTATGACCAAATGCCATTGTCAGATCTAACAGAATGACTATTAGGACTCTGATATTATCAAATTTCCCTTATGCAAATAATGTGAGAAAGGGCCACATATTGCATTAGGGTTTTTGTTTAATATGAGCTGCTTAATAGATGTTTGTCATGTTAAATCGCATTTGATGCCTTCCACCCTGTGAAAGCTTTTTAAAACTTTAAATTTTGTCAGGCATGGTGGCACTTGCCTTTAATCTTAGAATTCAGGAAGCAGAGGTAGGCGGACCTCTGAGATCAAGGCCAACCTGGTCTACATCATGAGTTCCAGGCTAGCTAGGGAGACCCTGTGGAAAAAAAAAGCAAAAAAATAATAATAAATTTTTATTATTAATTTTTAATGGAATTTTTGAAAATTCCACATAATATGTTTTCATCATATTTAGATCTCCTCCCTCCCAAATTTGCAATTCTCCTTGCAAGCCCCCACCAAATTTCTGTACTCTAACATATATCTATAAAGGCCTATAGAATCTCCCCTTCCCAGCAGTCATCTGTTGCCAGTAGTTCCTCATTTGGGGTTAGGGTTTCTTGCCTGCTTCCCCACATTTATGCTGGGATTTTGTCTGGCTTGAGCTTGTGTGGGACTTATCTATGCTGTCAGCATTGCTGTGAGTTCATATGAGTAAGTGAGCAGCTATCTGGAAAACTCTTGTTTCCTTGTGATCATCCACCTCTGGCTCTTACAATCTTTCCACCCTCTCTTCTGAAATGATCCCTGAGTCTTGGCAGGCGGAAATTTGAAATAGGTGTCCTATTCAGGGATAAGCACTCTGCAGCCTCTTATTCTCTACATGTTGGCCAGTTGAGGGTCTCTGTGTTAATCACCATCTGCTGTATAAGGAAGCTTCTCTGCTGAGAGTTGAGATATGCATTAATCAATGGGTATAACAATAAGTCATTAGAAATCAGTTTAATACTATATCTATTTAGCAGACTAGTTATATTAGACTTTCTCCCATAGCCTGTGGTTACTCCTATTTGTGCCACTATTGTACCAGTGGGCATATCTTCCAGGCCAGTTGTAGCTCTTAGGATTCACAGCTGGGTAAGACTTAATGCTAAATTCTCTCTTCAGGTAGTTCGTATAGCACTTTCTAGCACTATGAAAGCTAGACAGTTGATATGAGGCTTTGAAGTCAGCACCAGTTTGATTTCTTGTTTGTCCTACAGTTTATGAAGCTTTTTTAAATTGACACATATTTGGACATATGTATGATGTACAGTACAATAACATGATAGGTATAGATATATATCAAATCAGAGTAATTAAAATTTCCATTTCCTCAAATATTAATCACTCTATGTGTTGGGAACCTTCAGACTCTTAGTTATTTTGGAAACACAAACATATTTCTTATTGCTATTTGGATTTTTTTCCTCTTAAGATTTTTATTCCCTTTTAAGTCAGTAGGGAAATGTTGAAAATCATGTCAAGGTTATAGAAACTAACTTTCTTCCCTGTGTCTGTACTTGTCTTTGAAAGCCAGGTAAAGAGAAGAAAGGAAAAGGTCGGGCCAATTCTCATGGGAAAAACCCAAAGAAGCTGAGGCCAGAAGTAGACATCCTCAGCCCAGATGCTATGCTGAACCTCTACTACATCGCCCACAATGTCGCCGACTGCCTGTACCTGCGAGGCTTCCCCTGGCCAGGCACTCCCAAAGGGAAAAAAGGGAAGAACAAAATTTAAGTGATAGATGTCAAAGCATGTCTTGGTTTCAGAGAACAGAACTTGGGGAAACATTGGGGATAACTCAATGACTGCAGAAAATAGACTTTAAGGAAGATAATCAGAAACACACACCCCGTGTGCTTTTTCTGTGGTAAATAATGACAAAGAAATGCATTTTTATATCCATAACTAAGCCAGTTATTCAGTAAGCCAATTTAGTTTTTCAGAAGTTATGAAGGAAAAACAAGCCCAAGTGATTCTTACATGCTGTGCTGGAATTGATAGTACTTTAAAAACTATAATCATAATTCTGGACCTGAATTAAACCTTGTTCTTAGAATGCAGTTCCAGCTTGCATGAGTTTTCTTTTGTGAGAGGGAGTTTGTTATTTAGAGAAGACATGACAAAAAAACAACAACAACAACAAAAAAAAAAGGCCTTACTTGTGAACACCTCTCTCAGGCATTGTTATTTTTGTCTTGGTTTGGTTTTATTTTATGCTTGTCAATATTGGGGATGATCCTGAGGGCCTTTATCACCATGTAGGAACTTCTCTGCCATTAAGCTACAACCCTAGTCCTTCCCTTTTTAAAAAAATGTAAAATAAATAATTTGGTTTTATAACTTTCTGCTTGGCAGTCTCTGTCTAGTTTGAATTAATCACAGGCTCCAGGAAAGACCAAAATTGTTACAAGCACTCTAATCTTGCCAAGTATGTAAGCACGTGATTTAAAAGCTCTGGGCTGTGAAGATGGCTTAGTGGGTATAGAGTTTGCCATGCAACCATGTGGACCTGAGTTTGAGCTCTGTGCCCACATAAAATCCAGGCACTGTAGTGTACACCTACAATCCCAGGGACAAGGAGGTAGAGACAAAAGGATCCTTGGGACTTGCTGGCCAGCCAGTCTAGCTGAATCAGTGAGCTCCAAATTCAGTGAGAGACCCTGTGGAGAGCAATTGAGGAAGACACCAGTGTCATCCTTTGGCCTGTATACATACATGTGTATACACACATGTACACATATCTGCACACAAATATGCACACACAAGGGCATATACATAGAAAGATTTGACTGTATGGTGGATCAGAAAGAAGGGTATGTAAGCTTCCTATTGTTACAAAATACCTGAGGAAAACAGCTTGACAGAGGAAGGTGTATTTGGGCTCACAGCTTCACAGGCTGGCTCTGTTACTTTGAGCATGAGACAAAGCAAAATATCATGGCAGTGTGAGCCTGTGGCAGAGGAGGCAGACACTGGGTAGTAGCCAGGAAGTAAAAAGAAAGCAAAAGAGAGACAGTAAGAGGCCAGGGGCAAGAAATATCCTTTGAAAAGAGGACTCCAATGACCTGCTTCCTCCAACTAGGCCCTACCTCCTACAGTTTCTACTAACCTCCCAATTCAGCCACGAATCCATCAGCATGGTCTAATCCATTGATGAGATTACAGCCCTCATGGTACCGTCATCTCTGAATACTACTGCACTGGCAATTAAGCCGTCAATACATGAATCATTATGGAACATTCCAGATCTAACCATACTCTATCATTAGCTCCCAAAGGCTCATCACGTAAGGCAAAAGACATTCAGTCTATTTCCAAAACATTCTCAACAGCTCCAGGATTGCACAAAAGTTTATGTCCAAAGTCTCTGAGGCTTGAGAAAAGCTGTTAGCTATGAGCCATTGTAAAATATAAAAAGCAAGTTACGTTTTTCCAAAGGCCTCAACTCCCCAACCATGAGACTTGGAAAACAGCAATTTCAAGTGTAGATGGCGTCTCTGAATCTCTATCCCTGCCTCCTGCTCTGCCACACTGCTTCCCCGACCCCACCACGCTGACATCTGTACTGTTTTCCCCATTCACAGTTCTATGCTCAAAGCCAGTTCACTCTAGGCCACATCACAGTAGCCCAGAGATATTCTTCTTTGAGTTATGTATAATTATGATGCATGTTACCCTATGGGGATCACAGAGATTCATGAAGCTTGCCAAAGCTGAGCCCAGGACAGATGTCAGAAAGGGGAAAAAAGGAAATTAGATGATTGTAGTAGAAAAGTTGGATGCTAATAACCCATGTGAATTGGTTGAAAGTGCCATCTGTTTACCTGTACCATCTGTGCCATATGTTGTGTAAGCACTAGGCCAGTTGCCAAGGGAATCCTCATTTGGAGAAGTCAAAGAGAGACCATGTCTTTTCCCTGACTATGGGCTTTGCAATCAGGGGTTATCTTCCCAGGGTGTTGGAGACTGCGGAACTCACTCCATCTCAGAGCTTTTCACTTACCTGAAGACTTGTTGAAGCACACACTGCTGGGTCCTTACCCCAGGGAAGGGCTAGAGAATGTGCAGCTCAGCTCCCAGGTTATGCTGATGAAGCTCCAGCTAGTGCCACCTAACTAAAAAGGTTTAAGTGCTAAAAGGTTTGTTGAGTCTTTGAACTTGTGAGATGCATAATGTCCTTCCCTGCCTCACTTGGGCCCAGGTGTTTGAATTAGAGCATGTGATAGCTAATCTTGGTTGGCAATTTGACTGGGTCTGGGATTGACTGAAATGAGAGAGACTTTCTGATTGGATAATTTGAAGCTGGAAGACCCATCCTAAATGTGGGTGTTACCTTCTGATGGCAGCCATATAAAAGGCCAAGGCAGAAGGGAGCTCTCGCTTTTTGTCGCTTGCTTCTCTCCCACTGGTGAGTTCATCTTATTGCTGTGGCATTCCTTCGCTGAGAGTAAAACTTCTTTTGAATTCTAACATAGACTGAAGACTAGCAGATCTCCAGGAATCCTTCAGCAGCACTTCAGCACCAGATTGGAACTGCTAAGATATCCAGCTTTGTGGACTGAGCAACTACCGGATTCTCAGCCTCTCCAGTGTGGTGCAGCCATTGTTGGACTACCCAGACTCTATTCTGTAAGCCAGTCTAATAAATCCCCATATATAGAGAGGTATATGAATATCTATAGATATATGAATATATATGGGGATATATAATATATATATTCATTTTATCAGTTCTGTTTCTTTAGAGAACCCTGATGTAGAGCAGTTGTATATTCTGGAGCATTGGAGAGATGGTGCTTATAGAACTTCCACCTGATGTTATCCACAGCACAGACAGCATTATTTTGGGGATTACAGAGAGTGCCAGTTGGCAGACACTCAGAGTCTGAGATCATCTGGAAGCTTGCTTTGTTTGATGGACCCAAAAGATGTGAGCATTGGAATAGAAGAGATTGCCATCTGACTGGATGGGCTGTACACTCATTTAAACCCAGTTTCTAGCTGACTGTCAAAACTGTCCTGTTGTGTTCTTTGGAGTCTCGGGGTTCTGAAAGAAACTGGTAGGACTTTCAGATTCAGATAGCTATGCTGTAGTATTACCAGTTATAACTCAAAATCTTTTTTGAGTTTTTTTTAATA